>NC_092242.1:16498498-16598498 GCF_036320965.1 Panulirus ornatus | reverse complement strand
GGATTAATAAGCCTTTTAGATATTCATGATATCATTGTCTCTTTTACATATGCAGATGAATCTCTATTCATCCATAGATTCAGAGTCTTATGCATGATCATGAGATATTTGAAAGATGTACAACCGTTTTGTGAAAACAAACGAAAATCATTCATTTCACTTTCTCTTGTTACCGTATCCATGAGTCTCCTCATTACAAAGCTTAATTTTTATAATCACAATGTTGCTCCCATTAATATTCTCCTTTAAAACGGCAACTAGATTTTATTCTCTGTCTTCTTGTCACTTGCTTGAAGACTTCAGCAACGAAAATCTTATACCCGACACATCAACATCGTGCCTTAGCGACCATATGACCTCAGAACATCCACGTTTTGTTCTAATCACTTAAGGTGACCCCGGAACATCCATCTGGTGCCCTTAGCTACAAAGGTGACCTCGTCACATCCACCTTGTGCCCTCATAAATCAAAGTGACCCCAACACATCCTCCTTTTCCCCTCACCTGCTTGAGTGACCCCGGCTGATCCAGCTTGTACCCACAACAACCAATATGACCCCCATCAAATCTTAATCTCTGCCCTCATTGGTCACAGTGGGTTAATCACGTCCTCTTGTTCTCCAGCACCCAAGACAATCCCCTGACCCTGGTATAGCCATCGTCTGCCCCTTACACTCCCAGAGACCATAACGAACCCACCTTGAGCTTCCAGGAGGCTCCGTGGCCCGATCATATCTACCGCGGGCCCTCAGTTGTTACCGTAAGACAGCCGCAAATCACCCGTAAACCCCATCGCGTCTCAGTGACCCCGGCTGAGCTCCTCACCTGGTTCCTCCCCCGTCTTGACCTCCTCCAGCAGACCCCAGCCTCAGTCTGGTCACGACCATCGCGGCCCACACTCATGCCTTCGAAGGGAGACTCGGGTCAGGTGTCAGTTCGGCGAGGCCGAGGCTATTGTGCTAGGTCATCACGGGTCTTAAGGTCGTCATTCTGAGTCATGTATCATTTGTGGTGGTTCATGAGTGCTGGTGTCGGTCG
Source organism: Panulirus ornatus (assembly GCF_036320965.1). Taxonomy (NCBI): domain Eukaryota; kingdom Metazoa; phylum Arthropoda; class Malacostraca; order Decapoda; family Palinuridae; genus Panulirus; species Panulirus ornatus. Next base: position 16,597,460 of record NC_092242.1, on the reverse strand, counting down.
AGGAGAGGAAAGGAATAGCGGGTTGAGGGAGAGGTATATAGGGAAGAGGAGGGTGAAGAGACAGGAGAAGAGAATTAGATTAGGTCGCTGTACTTGAGTTGAGGTTCAGGGCAGGGGGTTTTTATCTGATTCATAATTGCGGTCATACAAACGAATGCAATCACCAAGGACCCGTCTGTGATAGCAGATGGGATCAGAAAAACAGAAATAGTAAAAATATAAAGATTAATAGAGAAGAAAAGCTTGTAAACATGATATCTAAGGAGGTGTAAATAATATAATTCGTGGATTTCGTCTGTCATTCATATTTCATATTTCATTGATCATCACCACAGGACTTATTTCCAGAGACTTCTGCAGCCAAAGTGCCCTCTACTGTGAAAATATTCCTAATCTCATCATTCAGCACTTCTCGTATTTCCTACTTCGTCCATAATGATTCTTTCCTCTGCGTCCCTCAGGCTGATCAACCGATAACTCAGTATAGATGAATTTGTTGAAAAGCTTTGGATTTTGTTTTGCCTTGTCCTCCATACTCTTTTTCATGGTTTCTGTGGTCCTCCCTCCTTATCTTGCAGCATACGTGTGTGTGAGCGCTTCGTATTTCTACAATTCACGAATACTGTAATCATAAATTCAAGTTCCTAGTTGTTGCAGCATTCCATCTAGTACACAGTCTTAGAGTTCATTACCCCTTCCCACCCCACGTTGCTCACATGTAAACCTCACCCTATGAACAACCATGGCACTCGACATTCAATTCTCTGGCTGAAACTGGATAAAGTTTTCTGAAAGGTAAAAAAGTATCCTCACCTATCAGCAGAATTCCGATATGATTTGCCAAACCTGTACCAGCCTGGGTTACAATTTATTGTGAGTGAATACATCAGTCGAAGATTGGAGCACCTTGCCTTCGTCGATTGGGCATGGCAGTAAATTGCCGGCCATACCCAATCGGTTTCTCAACGCCTTGGAGTTTAAATCGAATTCTGTCCGCCGGGAGTTTTAACCAATCTGCCCCAAGAGAAACAGACCAATTACCACGCGCTGGAGTGATGTCTGTTGGCGTCTTGATCATGTGGTAGCGTCCGTGATGGTTCTCTGCTTGCCACATGGGAGTACATGCGAATCATAGATTACAGAAGACCTAATGATCTGTTACGAAGTTATCTGCTGGAGGACAGTCAAGGTGTCCTGATACCTCCATCTATGTAGAGACAGGTAGGAGCGTAAATCAGAAGGCTTGATATATGAAGAAAGGATAGGAAGGCAGAAGGGCTAGATATATGAAGTAGGGATAGAAAAGCAGATATCTAGATAGATGAAGAGAGGTTGATGAAGCAGAAGGTTCCTCCCTACCTACACCACTCCCTCCGGCACATGGACCGGCAGGAAAATAGCCATGAAGAATGATCCATACGAAGAATAGTACTATCATCTGCTTCGCCTTTCGGTCCACTGTTTAGGGATGCTATGAGCAGCCGTGTTATGTAGTGAGTTCAGTGTCCCGAGATGGCACCAGGTGGCGTGGTGGAGTAGTATGAAACACAGACTGTGTCTTGCTTCTACTCCGAATCACTGTCATTGGCTCTCTATAATCCTAGGCATAGCGTGTGTGAGTGGCGCTCTATAATCTGAGGGATAGAGCGTCGGCGCTATAACTCTAGATTTGATAGTCAGATAGATCTAATCTAGAGCATATACGTGCCAATCTGTAAGTTGGGTGAATATGCGAATGTATGGCATAATCTGGGTTTTGGGACGATGATGGTACAAATTAAGGTCAAGAACTATCATCCTATAATCTGCATAGTGTTTATTTGTGTAGTGTAATATTTTAAAATGAATATGGTTCTGCACCTTGAAAAACTCATAGGTAGAATATGATACTTTTGAGACCCTAATATGTGAGGGATTATAGAAAATGTGGGCTTATGATCATAGGTAATATCAACAGTGTGATAGAGATTAAAGATTTATAGCAAGTGTGATCCTTAACTATGATAAAATCATCGTGATACCATAGTATCAATGTTCCTCATGGTGTTAGAATTTAGACCATTATTTCTGGAGAGGTGCTCTAGTCTGAGACCTTACAGTCACTTTTCGTGCTTCATTTTCTTGAGGTTTTCTGTATATATATATATATATATATATATATATATATATATATATATATATATATATATATATATATATATATATATATATATATTATATATATATATATATATATATATATATATATATATATATATATATATATATATATATATATATATATATATATATATATATATATATATATATATATATATATATATATATATATATATATATATATATATATATATATATATATATATATATATATATATATATATATATATATATATATATATATATATATATATATATATATATATATATATATATATATATATATATATATATATATATATATATATATATATATATATATATATATATATATATATATATATATATATATATATGTATGTATATACATATATATAAGTATCAGACTTTATTTCAAGAGTCATTTGCATACGAGAGTATTCTTTATCTCTCTGACAACTGCTCCATCAAGATGTTTATCTAGACGAACCCCGAAGAGAAAAAGTAATTCTGAATACTTCACTAAATCCAGGTCAATATTCACCGCATTGATGACTAACTAAATGCATCAATATCACAATACTTCTGCTCTTTCATTAACTTCCATGATTCATCTCTATAAACTTTAACAAACCCATTTTCTACGCTCTGTACGTATACATTCACAGTACAAATTTCTCCTCGATGCATCTTAAAAGGAAATACTCATGTACAGCTTTACGATCCTCCATGAATTTTCCATTTTCTCCCTGGATTCCTCTCATCTGATATGTTCCTGGAGTTTTTAAAAAACCTCCACCCTTTACCTCAGGCATCAGTGTCCTCCGCTTGACTCGCTGTTGAGGGGATTGGAAATTGTTGAGGAGAGATCCTAGATATTTACTATATTCCTTACTTGCCAACAAGATCAAACCCTGGTATCCTTCTCATCAGACCCCTGCTGTCAGTTATAACCCAACCATTTTTATTTCCCTCGCAAACTCTCCCATAAAACATAGCTCTGGCTCCACATATCACTCGGTCGGCCGCTTTATGAGCTTCCACTCTTGCTTAGATGGAGGCGTAGTCTCACTGGCTACCCACCACCACAAGTATATCTTATTTGCTTCACCTGCTGCCCCGCAATGGACTGTTGTCTAGCCTACACGGCTGCATATCAACAGACAAGTAGCTTATTCTAAGAAGGTCAAAGGGGATGTGGAAGACGAGGCAACACGTGAGTAAAATTCTCGAATCTTAAGAGATAATAGTTTTCCCAAGAAACAATGTTGGGCTGAGGCTTGGCAGAGTCTCAGAAACAAAGCAGGCTAATTGGCATCCATTTCGCCTTTACAGAATCGAGCGCCTCAGCTTCCCTTTTCATTACACTATTACAGATATCACATACGGGTAAAATGATGTCAGTTTCCCTCTAGTGATGTTGATCATTGATCACAAAACAAGACTCCCTTAAGTACTACACCTGCAGAAGTAAACATCTTACTCTGTGTTTGAGAAGTACTGTCCATAAGAATTTTTCTCTCGATGAATATCAGACAAGACTGACGATGGAGAGAACCTCATATTCTTCCTCTGTCATTCGGAGATGCATAAAACGAATATTTTGTACCTTATTGAGGATATGTGTGCTGGTCATCCATGAACTCGCTGCCCGTCTGAAATAACGCCCAAGAAGCTTCCAGTATGTCTCAATACTTGTGTTAATATGAGAAGAAAAAGATGCCATCGATAGATATTAAAATATTATCATGCATGAATATATACTTAAAGCACAAATCAAATATATCACTTTGAGAAACTGAGATTTTAAAACTGACTCTTTTGTAAGAATCATGTTTGAGACAAGTAAGCTGGTCTTAAAATAGCTTCCACTTATTCCCTGGATAAGACCATTGACAATCTTTCCAGAGAAGTTTGCCTTGTGTTTCGTATGTCAAATTACCAACTAACATCATAAACAGAACTTTTGCGTATGGTAAACATTCTTATTATTATAATAATCAAATTTTAGTACATCTGAATGGGTATCATCAGACGGTAGGAAAGAAGAAAATCTAATGTTGAAATGTTTTAGCTCGAAATGTCTGAAACCCCGTATCGAGCATGTAATTTGAATATTACTCCATCTGATATCTATTACATCCATCTGACGTAGAAATTCCTTATCTTATCAAGATAGATATTGATGGAGAAACCCTCTGTTCCGTTTATTCTGGGTAACTGACTGCACAAAAAGAATACACAATGTCTTAAATAATGAATGCAAGACGCTAATAGGCTTTTACGAATTAGAATGACCGATATACGAACGTGTACATCTGTTCTGGAAAAATTTTCACGATTTGCAAAATCATATTCAGATATGAAGAAGAATCTGTGTAAGATTTCAAACAGGAAAAATAGAAGAAAAAAAAAGATGCGTTCTAGTACGCATGTAAGCAAAGTTATATTAACACTGATGAAAAGTAAAGTCCGACAAAGATGAATAATACACAGATGGATCTCTTTAGGCTAACTGAAGAAGACCCCACAGCTAGTGACTCTCACATCAAGACAACTGGTTCTCAACCGCATCCAGAGTATAGGAGGAAAATCATGTAGAAATCAATATGTGGATAAAGAGAGAATTATTTCTAATGAACATGTATTAATACAAGAAACCCAGATATGTCTATAAGCTGCAATTTTATTAATTACTTTAAGGATCTATGTAATATTATGTCACTAACAAATATGTCCTTGAAGGAGAGAGCATTCCCTGAGGGAGCATGTAATCTAGGCCTGACCAAAAGAGAAAGAAAATAATTCACTGTCACTTTTGGATAGTTACCTGTACATTCTCACATTAAAGTTTTTCATACAGGACAATATCGTCCCTGTAATTGGCTCAGCTATTTGAAAACGTTACCAAAGAGAAAATTACTCTGAACCATATGTTTCTCATAACTTTTCAGCAGTGTGTCTCTTAGTTACCTTTTTTTTTTTTTTTTTCTTAATTTTTTTTTTTTTTTTTTTTTTCTTAATTTTCCAAAGGAAGGAACAGAGAAGAGGGCCAGGTGAGGATATTCCCTCAAAGGCCCAGTCCTCTGTTCTTAACGCTACCTCGCTATCGCGGGAAATGACGAATAGTATGAAAAAAAAAAATATATATATATATATATATATATATATATATATATATATATATATATATATATATATATATATATATATATATATATATATATATATATATATAACTTATGGATTGATTTTGGATTATAATCTACTTTTCAATTATCTTTCTAGAATTTCTTAGTTTTCCCTCCTTCATTTTACTCTACGTATATTTCACTTTCCATATTATGTGAGGCAGACCAAAGTCAGAGTAGGACGTGCAATCTAGTGAGGCCGTCTCCCTCGGTGCCAGTGGAGGACCAGCGCTCGCTCCAGCCTCCACACTATGTGGACGTCACACTCCAAGACAATCCCTCGAGAAATTTCGATCAGTCTTCCTCCAGACCATTTCATAGATTGTTTTTTTTCACAACGCCAAGAGCGCTTAACCACGCCTGGCTCACACTCGGCCACACTGCTCCTATAATCCCGACATAACTGGTCGATTCTCACCGCTCATGTCGACTCACTGGGACGACTTATAAGAAACTCTCTCTCTCTCTCTCTCTCTCTCTCTCTCTCTCTCTCTCTCTCTCTCTCTCTCTCTCTCTCTCTCTCTCTCTCTCTCTCTCTCTCTCTCTCTCTCTCTCTCTCTCTCTCTCTCTCTCTCTCTCTCTCTCTCTCTCCGTTTCTTGCCAGGTTTATCTTGATCGCATCTTAATCCCCGGGGGAGACCAGCGGCATCTCAAAACCGCCCGAGATGGTGGCTAATACGCCAGAGGAGGAAATCCTTATTCCTCAGCCATATTCTTATCGCCGCTGCTGTTCTTTATCTTCCTGATGCATTTTGTGGCCTGAGGTTAAAAGTCATTTCTTTTTTTTTTTTTTCTTTTTTCCGCCTCGAGAAAATCCACAGGACCTTTGCTGGAACATGAACCCTTAAAGTGAAAATGTTGGTTGGTGATGAAGAGCAGCAACGGTGCTGAGAACCAGTGTATGTGTGGGAGGACGTCTGGTTGTGTCGGGGCTGAATTTGACCGTATAGGTGTGTGTGCTTGGGAGTATAATCGTATGTTCGGTTGTATGAGAGTTTATCAACGTTTTTATCGTAGTGTCAGGGTAGATAAAGCGTGGTGTTCTGATGTGTATCAAATCTCTTGGAGAAGTTCTAGTCTGTGTGAAGCTGTGTCGCGGTGTGTAGTTTGTCAGAGTGTCAAGGAGAATAGATTAGAGTCAGGTTGCTTCAGGGTTTTACGGTCTGTGTAGTGCATCGAGCGCTGTGAAAGTGAATCGGGCCAGTGTGTGTGGTATGTCTGTGTGCGTACAGGTGTGTACACAAGAATGTGTTAGGGTGCTTGGAGGGGATTTCAGGTGTGTGAAAATCTGCTAAGGTGTACACAGATGCATCAGGATGTGAAAAGGTGCGTTAAAGTGTTTGAAAGTATGTTATGGGTATACAGAAGTGCGTTTAGAGTGTTAGGATAAGGTCTTACTGCACAGACAGTCATTCAGAAACCCGTTTGAAAAGACTGATGTGAATGAGGTAGAAAAAGCACTGGGTCAGTCAGTCCCTATGCATCTCCACTTTTCCCCCTTGGCTTCTTTGACGGTTTTATGATTTTCCTGACGGTCTAAATCCCGACAAGCCAACAATGAGTTCTTCTCGTAAGATCATTAATGATTATACGTCGTGTGTGTTTAAAGAGTAAAATCCGATATCAGGATGCTGACAAGGAGGTGGGTGAATTCCATTCCAGTATTTGATGACAGCTGATGTCTAATGTCAGGAAATAAGACTAACCCCCGTAAAATATGAAGAGGCCAGACAATCAGAATGCAAATATGTAATCCCTGACTTCCCCATCCCCAGGACCTTACCAATGAGAAAGAATTAAAGATCCTCTTAATATTTCGGTGTACGGGAAGTGAGAGGTAATACATAATGAGGGTACGAATTCTTCCCCATGAGCTTCACCTGTTGGGTCAGCACCACTTCCCTGGAGCGACTGTAAAGTCACTTGGAAACATAGTGAACTGCTCTAAATAAACGTAAAGCACCATAGCCACATAATACATGGTGATCGTAGCATCTACTATCAAGTAAAAGTACCTTTTGATATGGAAAATAATCCATACAAACGAACTGAAAACGGATATGAAGAAAGTCTGGAATGGTGATTATAGACGCAGGAGTATTGAGATTAAGTTTTGCCTCCAGGAGGCTGTCTCCCGAGCCTAAAGGACCCGTCATTACCTCAATAGCCCAGAAACTGTGACGAAAAAATGACGATTTCTCAGCACTAGTCAATGTACCCTGAAGGTGATCATGATCGGTTGGTATCACCTGTTATATTCTCGCCTTGACTGGTTATTAGTTGGTAACCCCAGGGTCTGGAGATAGCATCTTGCGCCAACAAAATGGATGACTTGTCATTTGTAGTAGGAGAAAGAGGTGATTATCGCTCCGTTTATAGCCTAACTGGCATGGCGTTGATGATAACGTGGAGGATATAATCTCTCTAAGTTTACGTGTACCTTGTCCATAATAACAACAATGCTTACAAAGTGATTCTAAAGTGCTTGAAGGCGACTAAAAGGGGAGGGAGCGGGAAGCTGGGTATCCTCCCCTAGCCCCGTTCCTAATTTTCCAAATGAAGGAACAGAGTACGGGGCCAAGTAAGGATATTCCCTCTAAGGCTCAGTCCCCTGTTCCTAATACTAACCTCGTTAACGCGGGAAATGGTGAATATGTATGAAAAAAAATGAAATATATATATATATATATATATATATATATATATATATATATATATATATATATATATATATATATATATATATATATATATATATATATATATATATATATATATATATATATATATATATATATATATCATGCCGGAGAACATGTTGCTGTGGAACAATAAACTGTTGTGTGTTGACTGTGAATAAAATTCCTGTATTCAACCGTTACCATAGTACACACATCAACAGCAGTATCTATCAATATTCTTTTACGAAGAACTGACAATTGAAATTTCATATCGATATATCCACCAATGTGTAGTACCAAATTAGTTTTTGTAAACAGAGACTATTGCTGTAGTTTGAAAAAAAAATTTTCTCGTATATTTTTTCATTAAAAGAATGTCCTTATACCGCTTATTTTAGTCAGGAAATGATGCACCCTAGAAGTAATGTACTACAGATATCCATTGCCGAACTTTTCATTGTATATATACATATATATCCTAATAGCATGAAGCATGCATCACATAGGGTAAGGTGTTTCATTCTTTTAAGCAAATGAAAATATTACTATTGCTGTAAAACATTCTTAATCTTTCCCATGTTTAAATATTTATGATCTCCTGTATGGTCGTAAACATTTGTACAGAAATACGACTCCCATGCGCTGCTAACTGTAAAATGTCTAATAATTCCCGGATTTTTTTTGTAACTCTCATATGAATTCTAAGACCCCATTGCCGCTGGCACTACGCGATTTCTGGTATGATATCTCATTAAAAGGTCTCACCTTTTTTCAGTGCTCTGGTTCTGGATAGCAGTGTCTCGTAAATTCATGGGTCCTTTATAGATCCAGCCCCAGCCTTTATAACGATGACTTCAGTGTTCATGATATTCTACATAGGTAAAGCGTTCTGTGTGATACGGATATCTACTCTAAAACTTTGTTTTGCAATCCTATTCTTTCAACTGTTTACAAGAGTTTCTCTTTTCTTTTTTTTTCAGCGTTAAGGCTAGACCATGTACCTCACTTGGACCTTGGGGTCTGTATCATCTCTCTCTCTCTCTCTCTCTCTCTCTCTCTCTCTCTCTCTCTCTCTCTCTCTCTCTCTCTCTCTCTCTCTCTCTCTCTCTCTCTCTCTCTCTCTCTCTCTCTCTCTCTCTCTCTCTCTCTCTCTCTCTCTCTCTCTCTCTCTCTCTCTCTCTCTCTCTCTCTCTCTCTCTCTCTCTCTCTCTCTCCTCCGGACCTGGCGAAATCATTGTGACTGACCCAGGCCACCATAAATGTCCTGCACCTGTCAGCTCAGTACGTATATTAAGATGCAAGAGGTCTCCTCGAAGTCCCCCCTTCCTCCTCCTCCTCCTCCTCCTCTCCATGTCTTCTCTACCCTCTTCACCTCTCTGTCTTTTTAAACGTCTCTGAATCACTCGCCATGAGCAACACATAGTCGTAAGACACACTGGTATAACCCACACCCCACGTCGTTTATTTTCTTATTGATAATGAAACTGGATGGAAGCAGGGAGGGTATCTTGGACTATCGCATTCAATATCCACAGGAACTTATGGTATGACGCCGGCGTGTATAGGTTTCATAAGTAATTTCCCTCAAGATCTAAAATTCAGAGCATCGCTAAAAGCTAATCATTTTGTTAGGTAATTTTATGACAGTAATCTCTTCATTTTGACATTCATGGTGTTTGTGTGCGTGTGTGCGTGTGTGTGTGTGTGTGTGAATATATGTAACTGGACTCCAACTTTGATGGGTTTACACAACGAATGAAAAGTCACCTTCTGCGAGGTTGTAAAGTATCACTGTCAATGGTGGAAAAAGAGTCGTTCAGCTTTTTCTTACTCCAAAAGGAATCTATTATTTCCCTGCTAATGAACTGCAGGTGCTCCGTAAAATGCGTTCTGCATTCATCAAGTTAAACCATTCAGATTTACAAGGCTTTTATTAACACAACTTTCATCCTGTCCAACTTATCCTCAAGCAGGATTAATAGAAGAAAATCAGCCAAGTCAATAATCCTTCTCGCTAATCAAAATACACTGAGACTCGAATATTTTCGCCATTTCCCCAGCGGCAGCTAAATCCTTCTCTCCTCACTCATCCCGGTTGACGTCTCCAAGAAAACCATTTATTTAAATCATACTTTCAGTAGCACCCTGACTGTCTGACCTAGATTGGCAGTCGGGCTTCTAAATGATAGTGCGGTCACGTAGGAGTCTGGACATTGAGGCTGGGATTAGTGGTCAGCGAAGGTGACCACAGACGTCCGCCACATCAGCGCCAGCGTCTGCGATGCAGCATCCTCTCCCTTCTCCTCCTCCTCCTCCTCCTCCTTGCCTGCCCCCGTACCGGTCGGGAAGCGATAACCTGGTGCCAAGAAGGAGAGAGTCTGTGGGTGCGGAGCAAGAGCTGTATATCACAGTCTTATGTCCCAGGGGAGAGAAGAGAATGTACCGACACCAGGATTAACAAAAGAAAAGGAAAATCAAGAAATAGGGGTCGCTTAGATTGCTGCAAACTACTCGACAAATTTTTATGAGTAATTTCGTAAACATTTCGTGCTCAGGAAGAGGAGTCCAGACGCCAGAAAAAATGCAAGAACGAAAAGGAAAAATTTGGTGATTGGAAATTCCTGGGGTCGAACATCTACTGGTGGTGATGACAGGGATGAAGACGGATGTGTCTTGGTGGTGGTGAGTGCAAAGGAATGTCCCACGGGCTATAACCTCTGCCTTTATATGTTAGGGTTCGTATGTCCGACTTATGTACCCTAGCAGAGCATCAGTAGGTAGGAGAGAAATGACCGTCTACTCGTAGGTAATTCATACTAATCTATTTGAACGGAGGGGAGGAACGAGTCAACGAGACCGTAAGGAAACGCGAAGGTTTTGATGGGGTTCGTGTTTTCTGATGATTTTGGAACTGGTGAAGACATGGAGATGGATAGACTACCCGAGATAGTTTTACTGTGCGATCGATAAGAGTTACTGGCAGTGATAGACGAAGTCTCTTTGTCTGTATCATCAACCCATGTTAGCGAGAGCGTCGGCCGGAGCAGAAAGAACAGATGAAGGCGTCAGCAGTTGAGCTGAAAAAAAACATCTACAAATAATCAGAAATCTGTCATAAGTTTTGGGTTGATGTTTATCTAATTACATCTACCGCTATAAAACAATAATCTCCATATATGTAAAAGAAAAAAAGAAATAATCCTCTGCATTCTCGATCTTTTTTCAAACCAGATATGGGAAGAAGACATAAGTCAATGATTTTGCACCGGGCAGCTTGGTCAAAGGTTACTGCCTGCTGTTTCGTAATGAATCCCTGCCGAGCATGAACACCTCTCTCCCCTACGCCCCTGCCTCTCTCTATCTCCCTCTCCCAGCACCACGCGCAGAAGTGGGGTCGGCATAGATCACGGTAATGCCCTGGCCTGACGAAGGAGATTGGCAGACTAGGGTGAGGGGAGACCAGGTGCATGTGGATGCCTCTGTTCCCTACCCCCGACCGCCGCCAACACCGCACCATTAAGCCGCGACCCCTTGATCCCTTGCTGTCTCTGCCGAGACGCACACACGCACGCGCGCTCGCCTGACCCTACCCTCAACTCGTCATACGTCATGCAACGAGCAGCCACACTCCAGCACAGCCACAGTGTAAATATTAGGTATGATTTGTACGCGTCACTGCCATTACCATGACATGCAAGCAGAACCACAGTAACGAGAAATGATTCTACCACTGCCGTCACCAACACACATGACTTCGTCGTGCCTCTACACCACAAGGGTATAGCGGACTTCGACCACAACACACATCTGCCTGTACTGTGACCATAACCTCTTACCGGAGCTATGGTATGCACAGTAACAACGCAAATACAACCCAATCTAATCATATCTTCTACTCATCAAGTCTACAGTAATCTTATATGATCATAAAGACAGATATTTACCACACTTACAGCCACTTAATGTATTCACACACAGCACAAAACTACGTCAACTTTCTACAACCTTCAGTGCAAATCCAACTAAACCAAACTGCACCTAACTACCAGTTCGATTCACCAGTTATAAAAAAAGAAAAGAATACGAGCAAACCACGTCTTATCTTTATAACAACCATCTGCCACATTTATAGCTACAGCCATCTTCCGTGGCTACAGCTACCTACCTCATCCTAAGCCACTTGGTACTGATATGATTACCATAGCTAGAACTGCCTTCCATACATGCACGTATCTATCACAATTTCCATCACCCACTATAGCTGCAACCTACGTACCACATCTACAACCGTGGACAGCAGCAACATCCATCTACTACATCTGTGGCCATCTTCCACAGTTATAGCTACTAGACTACATTATCAACCACCGATCTGGGTAACAGCTTCTCGCTGCTGCTATAATCACACCCCTTACTTCCTGCAACTGCAAGAACTTTCAGGCACCTTGATACAACCACGTACAGTAGCTACATTTACCCACCAGACCTGCAAAACAGATCTCCAACTTTCAACCACCTATGAAAAAACACAAGCTCGAATTGCATATACAACCACTTGCCGTAGTTACAACCTTTTACTTGAACTACGATACATTACAAAACTAAGAACCACTTACCTCAAACACAACCACTTACGAGATAGATGTACCTACCACAGATACAGTCATCATCTGCTAATACATCCACTTCCCACACTTAGAATAGCTTACCACACCTTCAATCACTTACCACACTAACAACAACAATAGCCAACTATTGTTATAGCCGTCTAAACCGTTCGTAATCACAAACAATTCCTAGAGCCACCTACTATTAGCATAAACATCTATTACGGTTGCAGCCACCTACACCCGCTATACAGTAACATACAACAGCCACTGCAACAACAACAACAACAACAAATTCTTACCAAAACAACAACGAGTTTCCCGAAGCACAACTACTTAACTTAACTAACACCAATTAGCACATTTATTACAAACAACCACAGCACAACCACCTTTTCTACATGTATTCATTTACTGTGCCTACAACAACCTTTCACTATCACATCCACCTTTGGTAGTTACAGCCACCTCCACAGTTATTACCCTCTACCAAATGCAAAACCTTTTATCAAAACCACAACCATCCTCAACAGTTACACTCATCCACCATATGTCTAACACAGTAACAATCTCAACCTTCCACATTTAGAATTACCACCAGACCAGCTATGATAGTTGCGAACCCACCTACCAAAGCTGCATATTCATGTCTGAAGAGCATTTGACACTCACGCCAACACACTCCCAGCCGTGCTAGCATCCTCCAACCTCAGACTTTCCCCTTGCTGAACATAATGCCTTTTCGCCGCGACTCATTCAATTATAAGTACCAGGTTTCTCCCTTTTGCCAGATCCTAATCATCTGCCAAATCCAAGCCCTGTGCCGAGATTTAATCCTCAGCTTACTTTCAACCCTTTCCCCCAGGTTTCCATACTTTAACAGTCCTTCATACCCTATAAGTCATGATCCTATGTCATATACCCACCTGTGTTCAAGTCTTAATTATATCACGTGCCCTGTCTATCTACCAAGTTTTAGCCATGTCTCAGCCAGTCCCCAAGTTCTAATCCTTTCCCAAATCCTAATCATTTGTCAGAGATCGCACCCTTTACCAAAAGCCCAAACCTTTATAAACTCCTAATCCTCTATCAGAACACGATCTTTTGTCATGACCCAACCCTGATTCTTGTCCTGGTTAGCACATATCTTCCTGGGCTCATTCCTCTGCCGAGGCCCAACAATTCACCTAACAAGCCTGTGCTAAGGTCCACAAAAACTGAGCTGTTGTCAAGATACGGTCATTTACTGAGCTACGGAGCTCCGCCAAAGCGTAAATCACTCACTGGGGTCGGAGGATTCCTAACCGATACCGACCCTCAGACTACATATGGGGTCAGGAGACGTAGGAGAGTGGTGTGTGGTCAGCTGGTGTATCCATTCCCCGCACGCCCCTCCGCTGACTGGTGAGAGTTTTATGTGGTGTTGGCACGAGACCAGACGTGATCCACCATAGATAGTCACCTCCACCCCACCCCTTCACCCTTAATCTCCCTCCTCCGCACCACCAGAACTCCTATACTCCTTAATTTGTTCTCTTATTATTCCTCCCTTCTTCACCCTCCTTTACATGACTCAAATTCATTATTTCTTACCCTTTCCCCTCCTCCTCCTCCTCTTCTTCCTTCTCTTCCTCCTCCTCCTCCTCCTCCTTCATATTCTCCTCCTCTACTACTACAAATACTACTGCTCTTACTGATACCGTGATACTACTACTTCCAATAATACTACTTGTCCAACTGCTCTTGATTCCTTTCCTCTGTTCTTCACTAGACTTCACCCCTCTAAGTCCCTCGTTCAGCTCTCATTCCCCCACCCACTATTCTTCACTCCTCCTCTCCTCCCACTCTTTCCTCCAGTACTGCATTCCTAGTCCCTTTAGCACTCCCTACACCACGGAACCATACCTCCACTTGTCGGCGTGGCATCAGACGCAAGGTGCAAGACAGGTAACCTTCACCTACTCTTTGACTCATGAAGAAAATTCCACAGACCTTTGATCAATACTTGAGAGTTTTCTTGACACTGATATTTATTCATAAATGGCATTCGATGCCACATTTCTCAGTATGCTTCATCCAGCTTAGAGAAGTGTACCATTATCAATAAGAAATCAAGTATGCACAATAATCTAAATGAAACATTTCACTATAAAGTACGTCCATACCTCAAACAAATCTCTGTGTAACATATAAGGACATAAAAACAATAATAAACTATAGATGAGACATTTCTGAAAGTAAAAATTTCAAGAGAGTCAAAGAAAAAAAAAAAGATAACGAGGGACGAAAAGTAAACATTGAGTAATGAATACTTGTAAGTCAGTCATTGGTAGACACTCAGCCGTAACGGAATGTTAGGGTCCCACGCTGAGTGCCACTTACCACCGGGTATGTGTGGTTGACGGTGGCGTAACTACGGGCGTCATCCTCGCCTCACTACTCATTATACGCCGACCGCTACGCCACCTCCACCTTCCCTCCTCCTCCTCCTCCTCCTCTAGTGTTGCAGTGTTCCCTTCCTCCATCTCGTGCACCAACGTCTTGGTCCTCTAGTGAGCTGATGCAATCCTGTTTGTTATTCACTTTCGATGTGACCTTTGCATCATCTGCACAGCCTCAGGTAGGAAGGAGTCCGTACCTTCTTGCTAGTCGTTCACATTGATCAAGAAGGGTAATGGTCACAGAATAGGACCCTCTGGCACTCCAGTGGTAACCTCCACCCATTACGACAAGCCTCCTCTGACATGTGTCCTTCGTTTCCTTTCTATAGGGTAGTCCATCCATCGGGGGGGGGTTACTCATAGTTCGGATAAATTTTTGATTAGCCTCCAATGCGGTATAGTGTCAAATGCTTTCTGGCAGTCCAAAAACAAACAAATCACCTAGCCTTCCCTTCTAAGACAAAGCTCATTCTCTCGTCGAAACCCAAGAGGCTTTTTGCCTGATTTCATTATCCAGTACCTCACAAATTACATTCGTCAGGGGAACTGATCTGCGGTTCAGTGCCTCCTCCAGGTCTTCTTTTCTTATAGACGGGTACGAAGTTTGCCATTTTCCACTCCTTTGGCATTTTCATTTTCCAGTTACATACTTTTGTGACAATAAAGAGGTCTGTCTAGTACAGCTGTCCACATCATCAGCACATACGGTAAAACTTCAACAGGACTATGCCGCTGGTACTCATTCATCATAATTTACACTGAACACCACCTCAGTGCAATGGTTCCCTTTCTTAATCAATGGTATCATAGAAACGGTGTAGGTTTGTGAAGTTTCCACGTTTCCACGACGAAGTGTGTGTGTGTGTGTGTGTGTGTGTGTGTGTGTGTGTGTGTGTGTGTGTGTGTGTGTGTGTGCGTATTTGATGAAAAGAGGGGCAGGGCTTTTGGACTTGGAGGTATGTGAAGTGACAGAATTATGGCAAGTAAATAGAGAGGAGGTGGTGAAAGCCTTACGTAAGACAAAGTGTGGCAAAGCGGCAGAAGTGGACGGGGTTGATGTTGAATCTTTAAGAAAAGGAACGACTGTGTTGTTGAGCAATTAGTTAGGATTTTCGCTATCTGTACGGCTTATGGTGGGGTACCTGAGGATTAACGTCATGCCTGTATAATGCAATTGTACAAAACAAAGTGAAAGTTCGAAAAAATAGAGGTATATGTATGTTGAACGTACCTGGTAAATTGTCTGAGAGAGTGGTGAAAGAGAGGAGGTGGCATTCAAAGTGCACTAGATTGGGGAGGAACAATGTAGTTTCAGGAGTGACAAAGGACATGTGCATTGGGTATTACTTTGAAAACTTTCTGTGAGAAATACTTAGAGATACAGAAGAACATGGATGTAATATTTGTAGTTTGAAGGAAGTATATGATAGGATTGATAGAGATGGCTTGTGGAAGGTGGGATCCATATTAGGAGAAGTACTAGGAGATGTCAGAAGCTTTTATCAAGTAAGGCGCATGTATGTGTGTGTGTGTGTGTGTGTGTGTGTGTGTGTGTGTGTGTGTGTGTGTGTGTGTGTGTGTGTGTGTGTAGGAGCAAAGCTCCACTAGATAACACCACTCTCACTTTAATCACAAATCATCTAGAACCGTGACCAGCAAGTCAGGCAGCGCCTCAAACCACATAGTTGACTCTGCCTAGTCTTAAAGGGGCTACGGACTCTATCGCACCCTTAATTAAGAGCTTCTCTGGACAAGAACTTGTCTGGGAAGGATCTGGCTATAAAATCATCTTACTCGGCTGCGTGCTTGCCTCAACACGCAGTAATCTCATCGTAAGCCTGGTTGATGACCCAGTTTGGTCATGCCCTCCAGTCGGGTTGGGTTGGGTGGTCGACGTCGGCTTTGCTCCCACCGCTCGTATCTTACGTCACAACTGTGATACGGCCTTTACCGACCTGCCTCATTAGGGGCAATGAATGGAAGCGTAATGGATGCTGAGCGTGGTCATTAGGCACTCTCTCGCTCACCTCAGGCATGATGGTGGTGGTGGTCGTCGTCGCTGTGGTGGTGGTGGTCGGTGTGTTGGATTGGTGAAGGTGGTGACATTGGTGCTGGAGTGTTGTTGTTGGTGGGGAAGATGTGATTGGTGGAAATGTTGATGATGGTGATGGTGATTTTGGCATAGATGGGTGAGGATGATACAGTGGTTGGAGTAATGGCAGGGGCGGGGTGGGGAGTGATAATGATTGTGGTGATGGTTGGTGGAAATGGTCGTTTTCAGGTACTGGGTTGGAAATGTTGGTAGTTGTGATGGCTGAGGTAGATGAAGAGTGGTAGTGGTAGAGCTGAGGCAGATAGACAGTTGGGAATGGTAGTAATGGCGGGGCTAAGGTAGATAGACAGTGGTAGTGGTGGAGCTGAGGTAGACTGACAGTGGTAGCAGTGGGCCTATGGACAGACAGTGGTAGTTTGTTAGTGCTGGTGGTTGTGGTAATAGAAGCAGTACCAGCGATCGTGGTGATGGACAACGAAATGAAACACTGGATATGGAATTCGAGATTATATTGTTCAGTTTAGCTGTTATTATTCACAAATCTTAAAAGCAGTTTAGAAAGTATACCTTGGAATGATCAACAAAACTGGGTTGTATTGGTGATAATAACACAGACACATTCTTTCACTATCATTGGGTGGGGTAAACGTAAGAATCATCGCTGTCACCATTGCAAGCTGTCGGTGAATGATAGTAAGTCACTAGAACCATAAAGAAACATGAGTCTTTTTCTCCTACACACACACTCCTACACACTCCTATAAAAGTATAAAAAAAAAAAAAAAAATATATATATATATATATATATATATATATATATATATATATATATATATATATATATATATATATATATATATATATATATATATATATATATATATATATATATATAAGTCAATTGGGAGTTAAGTTTGAATGGAGAAAAACTGGAGGAAGAATAGTGTTTTAGATATCTGGGAGTGGATCTGGCAGCGGATGGAACCATGGTAGCGGAAGTGAAACATAGGGTGGGGGAGGGGGCGAAAATCCTGGGAGCCTTGAAGAATGTGTGGAAGTCGAGAACATTATCTCGGAAAGCAAAAATGGGTATGTTTGAAGGAATAGTGGTTCCAACAATGTTGTATGGTTGCGAGGCGTGGGCTATGGATAGAGTTGTGCGCAGGAGGATGGATGTGCTGGAAATGAGATGTTTGAGGACAATGTGTGGTGTGAGGTGGTTTGATCGAGTAAGTAACGTAAGGGTAAGAGAGATGTGTGGAAATAAAAAGAGCGTGGTTGAGAGAGCAGAAGAGGGTGTTTTGAAATGGTTTGGGCACATGGAGAGAATGAGTGAGGAAAGATTGACCAAGAGGATATATGTGTCGGAGGTGGAGGGAACGAGGAGAAGTGGGAGACCAAATTGGAGGTGGAAAGATGAAGTGAAAAAGATTTTGTGTGATCGGGGCCTGAACATGCAGGAGGGTGAAAGGAGGGCAAGGAATAGAGTGAATTGGAGCGATGTGGTATACCGGGGTTGACGTGCTGTCAGTGGATTGAATCAGGGCATGTGAAGCGTCTGGGGTAAACCATGGAAAGGTGTGTAGGTATGTATATTTGCGTGTGTGGACGTATGTATATACATGTGTATGGGGGTGGGTTGGGCCATTCCTTTCGTCTGTTTCCTTGCGCTACCTCGCAAACGCGGGACACAGCGACAAAGCAAAAAAAAAAATATATATATATATATATACTACGAGCGTGTATTGCACTGACAGTTTGAATGATGATATATCTGACAGCCCGTCATTAGGGTTTTTGCTGGTCCTGTGCCAAACTCTTAATCTAAGCTTATTTGCCGCCATGCATGTGGAGAGACCTGAGGAAACTTACACCCCCAAATCATCAGGAAAAGATACATATATATACATACAACATCAATCCATGCCACAGGTTGATGGTACCACTCCAAGGTTCTAGTCTGGCAGAATCCCATCAATCATGTAACATGAAATGCTTTAGGTGTTGCTAATTCTTTTGATTAACGAAAAGCGTCGCCTTAAAGGGCAATCTCTCTATTGCTATGTCAAGTAATCGTTTAGTGTAGTACCGTGTTAGGAGTGGAAGATATCATAGTAAGTAATTTCATCAGAAGGTTAAGTGATATCAAGCAAACATTTCATCTGCTCATATTCTTTATGAACTTGACTGTCTTCTTATAATTCTTAAGTACTGCTTAAGTAAACTCTAGATTGATTTGTAGGTTCATAGGTTAACGACAAACAAAAAGATTCGGAGAAACAGAGATATTCAAAAATACAAATACATGGACGTATGCATATTTTCATTTACACAAGCATACAGTTAAGCTTACATACACAAAAATAACCACACACACAGACACACACACACACACACACACACACACACACACAAACGGATAAACATGAGCTTGGGTAGTGTGGGGTAAACGTAGCGCTTTAGTTATCTCACAAGCTTATATGCTAGTTTAGGACAAAAATGGAAACCTGATTTTAACTAGAATATTTTCATACATTCATGCTACAGGAACAGTTTCTATGGAACTTCTGTAACGCACAGAAAACTGCCCATGTCCACCGGGTGTAAATTGAGTGTTTGGCAGTTAAGCAGTAAGTGTTCGGTATCTTAAGCATAAAAGTTACATCTTGGGCATAACAGGTCTTGTGAAGTGTTGCATCTATGTTTTAGTAGTGCTGTAGAGAACAGTGGTGTCCAGAGAGTAGAAGAGAAAGTGTCACGCGTACATGCCTCGTGGGTGTAGTTCCCGAAGAATGTATGATAGGTAGAGTAGAATTTAAGATTGGTCTAGGACGTCAGTTGTTTAGTGCTTGTTGAGTCATTGCTTGTGTGTGTGTGTGTGTGTGTGTCTACTTAATGCCACGTTTTCGTTGAGCGAGGGAGGAATATCTGGGTACAGATTGCTAAAGTGTGAAGCTGGAACAAGATTTTCTGTTTCTACTTGGAGGTTGGTGGTTGGTTATGGCGTACACTTTGGCGTAAGTGGTCTACGACTGTTGCAAAGCACTGGGCGCCGAGCATACTGAAGTGAAATTTGCACTGGAAGTATTTTTGTTTCATTGTGCAGGTGTTTGTGGTTGCAAGTGGATCCACTAGCTTTGACATGCAAAGTCTTGAGTCATTCTGCCGTCAGGAAGGCGTCATCAATCATCAGATCCATAAGTGACAAATCCAACTACAAATTTGAAACAAATGGCAATTGTCTTAAAAAAGATATAGATCTTTAACACGTAACTTATGCAGTTATCAAGATCACACTGATGCGAATTCGTCTTCCTCACTACTACATCAGACACGAAGTTATAATAACTCGTCCATCTGGAACTATGAATAAGCTGCAGAATTGAAATATAACTCCACATGGGCCATAGGATAAAAGAGAAATTAAGAGAGAGATAATAAGTCTTGACCGTCCCATGAAGTGATAAAGATGCATTTGATCATTACAACATTTTCTGTGAAGCAATATAAACAATGTGTTAAGATCTTTAACGAGCACCCACACACGGCAACGCCCCTTAGCGAGGTGGAACTAAAGCACTCAGGTAGGGTCCAGCATGCTTGCCGGCCGAGTCCTTACAGGTGGGTGTGGCATCATAATTGTGACGTCTTGAACCCCCCTCCTCCTTCTTTCATACCCCACGATGCAACTATCATAAAGACACCGAGCACTTACCACTCAATTGCTCCCTCACACACTCTCTCAATGCACACACTGTCCCGCACGCGGAACACCACAAGACTTTATGACGTGTAGTCCCGACCGGTGGACGTGGCTAGCTTCCTGAGTACTGCAGGAGCCTCAGAAGGATACTGTACCAGGGACATCCAGGGCAGGAAGGTAAAAGTATGTATAGATATTATGTGGAATTTTACAAGACTCCGCCTCCTTGTGGTTACGTCATGTGTGAAAGGACACCAACCTTCAGCGAGATTGTATCATCGTCAGCTGACGAAAGAAAGTGCCGTCCACTCTCGCTGTGGACCATCTAGTGCTGAAGGAGGCCATCATCTCCCTGCCTCTGATTTCAGAACTGCCTCAAAGCTGCGGGAGCCTCATGAAAGGAGTCGTGGGTTATCATCATCATGATACTATTAATGGTGATGATGGAAAAAATAATGATGATAATAATAACTTAGATATGATAGCAATAATGATAATGATAATAATGATGATAATAATAATAATAATAATAATAATAATAATAATAATAATAATAATAATAATAATAATAATGATAATAATAATAATAATAATAATAATGATAATAAAAATGATAATAGGAATGATAATAATGATAGCAATAATAATGATAATGATAAGTGATATTATAACAGTAACAATAATGGCAATAATACCGAAGAAGACTAAAAGCTGCCGTTTTAGAAGTAGCTTCGTTTATAACAAAAAAAAAAACCACTAAGTTGAAGAATACTCGATAATCAATGATGAACACTCATCCTGTGTTCTGAAGAACACTCACTCAGATGCTAGTCTCCTGTTGTGAGGCTCTCATGTATATTCAGATACACTCAGCCAAGGGCAAGACGTCTCTCGCACACCTGAGTCGTGAGACTGGATATTTTTCGGAGAGATTAATGTCAAGGTGTGTGGCAACTTTTAAGACACGATGCAGCGATAACACCCTTCTGTCCCTCATAGATAACCATGAGATAGATTCATCTAGCATAAAATAACCTAATATTTCTCTCTCTCTCTCTCTCTCTCTCTCTCTCTCTCTCTCTCTCTCTCTCTCTCTCTCTCTCTCTCTCTCTCTCTCTCTCTCTCTCTCTCTCTCTCTCTCTCTCTCTCTCTCTCTCTCTCTCTCTCTCTCTCTCTCTCTCTCTCTCTCTCTCTCTCAGTCTCTCTCTCATTCTCCGAATGAACAGTCGTCATATATTTAGAGATTCATTTATAATATTTTAGAACCATTGTATAAGAAAGATAACAGGAGACACCGAGATAAAGGTATCCCAAGCCAAACACTTCGTATCCAAACGTTTGTTAATGTCTTCGTTTTGCATTAAGAATTAAGACTTAGATTACTGAAATTCTTACTGCTCTATTGTTAACTTGTTTGAAGGGAGAAAAGAAGAAGAGATCACTACCATTAATCTGTTCCACTTGCCTTTGCAATTATATATCATTTATCTTATAAGTATTAAACCTGTTGCAGCTCACAATCAAATATTGATGATTTTGCTTAAATAAGATTTATCAGTGAATCATATTCCTTCACGTCCTCTACCGCAATGTCTTTCCGTTGAGCACGTTCATTCTAAACAGAGTATTGATGCAGCTTGAAAACAAAGGAAATGTGCTCCTATAACAACGAATAAAACAGATCAACGTAAAAACATTTATCGTGGGTCTCTCTCTCTCTCTCTCTCTCTCTCTCTCTCTCTCTCTCTCTCTCTCTCTCTCTCTCTCTCTCTCTCTCTCTCTCTCTCTCTCTCTCTCTCTCTCTCTGCCACGTAGAATCACTGATCCTTTAATATGTTGCGTATAGGAGCCGATTACGCTCCTGAACACCATATGTTACGATCGCTATAGCTTACTTCACTGATAGCCATTCAGTCCCACAATCATTTTGGTCCAAAGCCCCTCTGGTCAAAGACTATCAGTTGAGATGATTGATCAATGGGATCACCAACAAGCAATGAGGTCACTACCACTCAGCTGGTGCTACTTTTCAGTCGGTTCAGAGGTCACTGCCATTCGATAGGTGCTCCTAATCAGTGGAGGTCACTGAGAGGCAGTACCGTGACTACCACCCGCTAGTTGCTACTACTCCATGTGGTCACAAAACGTCAATTGGGGTCACTTCTATCTTTCAGGTGTTACCATTCAGTGAGGTCACCAACAGGCGGTGAGGTCATTGCCATTCACTAAGTTCTACTGTTATGTTAAGGTCATTTAATACCATTTCAGGTTACTGAAAAGCAGTAGGACTATCACCAGTCTAGCCAACTGAAGCAAAGAAACTATCATTAGATTTGTTAATGATCTCTACGTCACCAACACTCATACCAATAGCTGAAATATACTTTCCATGTAATTACAGTTAGATGCAAAGATTCTTCTATCGCAAGGAATGGAAGGGTTTTATTTTCACTGATCCATAGGTAACTAGACTAAATAATTTCCTGAAGTATAATTCCTACTTCAACAAACGCACCCACATTCATCTAATTATCCAGAGGAGGGGAAAAAAAGAAACTACACTCTTGATAATTATCCACGTAATTACCTTCTTAGGGTATATGCAAAGCCAATTTTCTCGACATTAAGTTGTGCACATGTCTCACACCGAAAACATAAACAAAAAGAAAGGTTCTAATAATACACTGACTTACATCCTGTGATTAGCTTGTTAAACCGTGTATTCCAGTAATTATGTGGTCTCTCAGAGCTATGAGAATGTTGGCTTTGATCTTTTGAGACCGATAGTACACAGCCATCGGTAATTTTGAGATCTAACTCATTATGTGTTTTTGATTCTACGTCTAATGACGCTGTTCCATTAGAATAAGTATGTATAAGGAACTGCACATGTGATTTATGGTTAGACGAATTTACATGTGGATTTACTTATATTGAATATTCAGATGGCAACCGGTAAACTAAGTGTGATGGCTGCCTGACCGTTGAATTTACGCTTCCTCATTGTGTTGACGAGGTTCTACAATTGCCTTTTTATTGGATGAAAATCTGTGTGTCAGTACCCCCGTCCAGTGGGCCATTTGCATTTGGTTACGCTTGGCTACACTAAGTTGTACTGTTTTAGATCAGTGAGTCCATTTTAACCATCGCCTATTCTTCCTCCTCCTTCATGCAGATCGACCAAAAACTAAGTACATTTTAACAAGAAAAATGTCAGAGGACGTAGTTAATGCGTGTATGTAGTCGAAAACAAGACTTTAAGCTCGCCTCTGACATCGCAGGAGGAACGCCATTTCAGTCATCCGAACAGAACGTCTCATTCCCAGGACATCGTATGCATGAAAAGATGAACAATTCTAACCGCAAAAAAACCTTGCCAAAACGTTTACCATAATAGGTTACTTAGCAGCTGCCATAATTACATCTTGATTTTGGAGACATTTAAAACTAGTATGAATTTAGGTGACGCAAAACGTGGTTTTTAACTTTAGAACATGGACCAGATGCATAGTGAGAGTGTATGTGATCTTAGAATTATCTTTAACACTTGAAGGAGTTAATGATTTTTCGGTTGCTGGGTGAATAGCTTACGTTGACGGCCTTAATGACCCTGGCAGTTGATTGGCTTAAAGTCTAAACAACCAACTCATCAACCAACTTTGGAATATCTAAACAACTGATGACGAGAGGAATAATCCACCTTCTCACTGCAGTTGAAGTCATATTCATATGTAGATCTATCTCAATGGATATCATCCCCAGTGCCTGGAAATCTAACCCGGGCCACGGGGAATGTTAGGTGGACAGCATCACCCAGGACCACAGGTGTGTGTATGTTTCAGTGTGCCTTTACAGACAGAAAGACAGACAAACAACTCTCCTGTGAAGTAGACAGAAATCAAGAGGAAGGAAGAGCCGACCAACAGATGAAAACGCAAAACGTAGAACGCATAAAACCAACGAGAAACCAAAGGATATGAATTAATGTCAAGAGGAATCACGCGGCCAGATCTAAGATTCCCCGAACACACACAAGACCATTAGATCCAACAGATGAAGACCGCGACCCCTTCATCTGTGGATCTATATATCGTGCTGATCTGCTCTAGTGATTCATCACCCGATGGGCACAAACAGTCACTCGCAGCGAGGGACTTCACTGGGCCGGGTTCAAGACGAGGCACGGGTAAGAATATGGCAAACCTCCTCCTACTCCATCTGTGTTCATGTCGAAGCTTTAAGTCGTGAGGGAGTATAAAACCCTGTTCTTTGGCTCCCCAGCTGCTTTCCTCGCATTTTCCTTTTTTTTTTTTTGGGTGGGGGGGGAAGGCTATCACAAAGGTCTTAGGAGGGTTGGATATAGCTGGGTAGCTGATGGGCTGGGTGGCTGTTCCGGAGATGGGCGACTGGCAGGCAGGACACGGTGGTTGGCAGGGGATTTGATGAGAAGCTTGTGGCTGATTGGAACAAATGACAGTCTGAATATTGACTACAACTCAAAGCTAGGGAATGAAACTGTCTGACTAACGGACCAAGTGACTGTCTCACTGACTGGAAGGCTCGTCACTCGACTGCCACTCATAACTCCACTCTACTCTATCCGCTGCTCAGCATGACGTTCTGACAGACATTCCAAAATTTTCAGTCGGATCTGACCACTGCAAGTGTGAATCGAGTGAAGGTGCATATCTGATAACTCTTGATGGATCAGGCCTTTGGCAAGATAAATGTAAATGATAAATGACCTTTAGAAAAAAAAGAAAACGAAAGATCATAAAACCAACTCGACGCTAATTTCGATAAAGATAGTGCATATCTTATATGTCTGTGTATATTTCATATCATTTTCTTACTATGGCGTAAACGTAGAGAGTGAAATGTACACACAAGAAAATACATATTACAAACTACTGAATCAAATCACATCACTGACCTGGACTGCTAGGGGCAAAAGTACTTTTAACTCTGGAAAAAAAAAAAATGGGAGTAACAACTGTTGGCAGATCACCATTTAATGTAGCTATGGCCTCGTTCTACGAACGCGACACCTCTACCTGACACCTAATCCTTATCCCACACAACTGACTAAACGAGCCAAAAGACCAACTTGGCCTAATAGATCTGATCCCATGGGTTTACTGATATGCCTTTACGGGATCTAAACCTCGAGTGTCTGGCGTCCTTCTCGCTCGCGTCATTGGTCGTTGTGGAACTCTCTCTCTCTCTCTCTCTCTCTCTCTCTCTCTCTCTCTCTCTCTCTCTCTCTCTCTCTCTCTCTCTCTCTCTCTCTCTCTCTCTCCCATCCATCCATATCGGTGGACCTATACGTATACGGATACAAATATACATATATTTCTGTCTCATAAAAGAGATATATTTGTCTTGATCGTTAGAGAGATAATTATTCATAGTGATTTATTCATTTCAGACTTAACATTGACGAGGGAAGGTACGTTGAAGTGCATGGGAAAGCCTGATAACAGAGGAGCTGTAGGTCTGTGATAAGAATATCTGCTGGAAGACAGTAAAAGTGACCTGAATTCCTAATCTCTTTAGAAATAAGACAAAGTAGATGATAAAGGAGAAGGCTTCTCCCCCCACCAACTACTCTCTCCTGCGCACCACAGCCGGTAGGCAAATAGCTGTAAAGGCAAACCACAGAGTACGAAGATCAGAGAGAGTTGAAATAAACCAATGAGAAACATTTCTAATGACAGACTAAACCGTTAGGCGCGCATCTCGCTAGGAAAAAAAAAAATTGAGACGCAAGTACAGTAACATTCGTATATATAACAGTCCAAATACCGCTGAAGAACCTTCATAATCAGTTATGATTGGATCATGAGATTAATAGATTATCTTCCCGTTATACACACTGTTTGAGAGATAAAGATGAGCTATCCACTGCATGTATTGCATACATACTCAAGGTAAACTTCACGACGTCTTTTCTGTGCCTGATATGCG
Organism: Panulirus ornatus; assembly: GCF_036320965.1. Taxonomy (NCBI): domain Eukaryota; kingdom Metazoa; phylum Arthropoda; class Malacostraca; order Decapoda; family Palinuridae; genus Panulirus; species Panulirus ornatus. The sequence goes on along the minus strand of NC_092242.1, from coordinate 16,570,678 downwards.
TGTGCGTTGCTGGCTCTCCGTTCACAAACATAAGCTCTCACTGTCACACGTAATTCATACGGCTATACGTATTCTCAACTTGGAATGATTCTGTGGTGAGTCCTCTGCACTAGCCAAGCCATTTTGGCAAACTCTCGCCGTAAATGCTCGTGATTAGGTACACATTCTCTCTCTCTCTCTCTCTCTCTCTCTCTCTCTCTCTCTCTCTCTCTCTCTCTCTCTCTCTCTCTCTCTCTCTCTCTCTCTGAACCAGATTTCGGTATGTGGCTTTGCTTTTGCGGCCTTAATTCTACAATCTTATTTGAATTACCTGCTGTCGCTCCTCATCCTTAATCTTAACGCTTAAGTCAAGGAGATTCTAATGAATGACCCGAGCAGAATGACTGATATGATTAATTAGTTCCTCATTAGTCAAGGATGAGAGGGAGCTGTTGTGAGAAATCTTAAGCAAAGGTTTTAATTCTCAAACTCTTTCACGGGTAATAATGATAATGATGATGATAATAATAATAATGATAATGATAATGATAATGATAATAATAATGATAGTATAATAATGATGATAATGATAATCATAATTCCAGAGAGCCCTGGTGGGTAAACCACCAATCTCAGCAATTCAAAATCACTCACTGGAGAATGATCACACCATGTTGGAGTCCAGGTATTTGGTCTTGGACAGAACGAACTTGAGGCAGCAGGAATTTCTTAACTATGCAGTCTTTACTCTGGTTTAACGTGAAGACCTCGCTGAGACTCCGGACTGTCCAGACTGCAAGTGAAAAGTCACATTTGGCAAGACTTGAGCACTGGGAGTACTGTCTCATTAGAGAACTCTTCATTCCAAAGGAATTTGAATTTCTCTGTTACTGGAAGTAGAGCAGCCTTGGGCTGCCCAACACTTTAGAAAAAGGTTCTGATTAAAACTGGGATTCTTTCATAGAAATTGACACAAGGGTAATTATGAACTAGTGAATTAGATATACATAAGCCCATATGTTCATCTGTAATGAATATATAAATACATACATGCAGCACCTGTGAGCATTATACACTGAACATACCTCTCTACCTTTGGCAATATTTCCGTGTGCGTCTAGGAACACTGGTCTCTCATCCGGAACTGGTCGAACTAGTATAGACCCACGAACTCACCAGTTAGACAACATGCAGAGAAGTATGGACTCGCTGTACATAATACTGACCCCAAAATTCTTGACTCTGCAGACTGTGATTATTGAGTATTCTAAAGAGTTTGTGGGTATGGAAGGAGAAGCCAAAGTTATATGTGATTACTGAACTCCCACTGATATGAGTTTTGAGTCAGTCTTCCCTTTAGCCTTCGTCCCTCCTTCTCAGTCATGCAGGGAATATTCTAGTCTCAGATCCACAACTAGAACTCAGGGTTTGTTTTCATTTGATTTTTTGTGGACTTTGTGATTATAGTTTTACCTCAACTTTACGTCATGTAATTCCATCGCATGTTTTCATTCAAATACAGGATCTCAGACTATATGTGTTCACAGATTTTCATATCCTTTCATTATATGCAGGTAACTGTACTTTACTTCAGTACTTGTCAGTTTTGTTTCATATGCTCATAACGAACTTTGCACAACTGATGAAGCTCACGGGTAGCTGGCTAACAAGACTCCGAGACATTTGGCTGGGATCCCAGAGTATGGAAAAAGAATGTTAGGTGTAGCAGCATGGATTATAGTATTCATATACGTATGTATATACGCGAAAGAAAGGAAGAGAAATAGTCCCTTGTTTACGAAATAAAGCAATTTCTGGTCATCATTAGAACCTCAATTATCCAAACCACAATTATATATATTATGCGGAAAAACGCGTTTGCGAATAATTAACAGTTTTTTAGCTTCCCTCCTGAAGAAGGGTTCCTCCCGTTGGCCACCACGAATTGCCTGCTCGGCTCGCGTCAGCTTTCACCCCCGCTGGTCTCGTGTGGACCCGACTGGACCCAAGTGGACCTCGCCCAGTATGACGTCAACTCGTGTCAACAAACTTTCCCCCGTACTGCATTACTAGTCCAAACCCTCCTCCGGCTGCTGTCCTTTACTCTCCGCGCCACACTCTCTGAATCCACAATATTTTGGCATCAGTCTAATCCGGTACCGCTGTGGCTAAGAGCGATCATATGTCTCCGTCATAGGAATGACAGCAAGCAAAAACTAAAGACGAATTACTTACGGTCACTGAGTGATCATTTATCGTAGTAGTGAGGTGAGTGACGTGTCGGCTCCCTGGCTCGCTAGTTGTAGCGGTGATGTAAGTGACGTGCTGGTTGGCTGGATAGTTGTAGTGGTGATATAAGTGACGTGCTGGTTGGCCGGGGGGGTTGTGGTAGTAGGGGGGGAGTGGCATGCCCGCTGACTGGCTGAGTAACTCATCAAGGTAGCAGATGCAGGTGTCTGTATCTAATGTTCCATGTAGTACTGAAATTATGGTGTAAATTCCTTTTTCTTTACGGTACACTACTTTTCCTTAAAGGCTATTTAGTAAATGTTATGCAGATACTTGCATCTGAAGGAAACGTTACAAAGTGCACTGAAGAGAGAGAGAGAGAATGGCTGTAGTCAGTAAAATCAGGCATTAGGGAACGCTCATCAGTAAGGATATGGCAGGAGGTGAGCATACATTAAGATCAGAGTCATGCAACAATAAGAGCAGGAGATACACTGAGAGTTTCTTATAAGCGCAGAGTATGCAGAAAGCCTACATGATGGGGGTACTTGAATCATCTATAATGTATGGATGTGAACTCTCAGTCATCATAATTCCAAATGGCTAAGAAATTAGGTAAGATGAGATAGACATCTCAGCGTGGAAATCCAGAAGAGTGGGATGAAGAGAGGAAACTATGTAGATGTTGGAAAGGTATGTGGTATGAAGAATTTGTCGGGAAGTACATGTATGGACGAAGGTTATGACAGAATTGCCAGGTAGGAAGTATAGGAAAATGATAGATTGGTAAAGAAGGTATATGATAACGTACTAATCCAGGGAAGAGGAGACATACATCGAAAGAGATAATTAGATGCAATGCGCGCCTTGATTGCTTTCAGGTATATCCCGGATAATGAAGGCAGAAGTGTCATGTTCGATCTTGCGCGAGTGAGCTGTGTGCGGAAGGGGTTACATGAATGAGGAAAGTCCTTCTCACTCCAAGAAAAAATTCCATCTGTATATCAATAAGTAAAGGCGCGTTTATATCACTGTAGAAGCCCAGATCAGATATGCTCATAGCATAGATTTTGGAAGTAAATGCACTTGGATTCTGTATGACCATGATCTACTCTATCGTATAGAATAGATGGATGCCAAAACATCATTTCCAGCTTTCTTTTTATCTTCTAAACACCTTATAAACTTTACAGGAAATGATACAACGGTGTTCTATATGCTTGTAAATGCATATCAATAATCACTTATTTGAATTGTACAGGGAGGGAGTTCCACACTCTAGGGGCCACATCTCGTGTGAGTATGTGTGTGTGTGTGAATACACACAAACAAATTCATGTACTCATATATATGTACCTAAATCTACGCAAATACATAGTAGATATACATATGCACACACAATATACTGTAATAACCTATTCAATCTTCTGTAATAATCAATCGTAATACTTTAAACCATTTCCACTTTATGTTTTTTCCTCTCTACCCTTAAACATGTCTGTCGCAACGTTCCATAATCTGCGTCTCTCAAGAGATGACCAAAGTCAGCTTCTTTAGTCTTTCACAACGGAACAAAAATTCCTAATACTCTTTATATCAGTTTTAATCATACTTCCTTATGAACTTACTGGGGTGTGCAAATTAACCCACCACCCCACCCCTGTATAGTTAGGCTACCGTTCCTGATCTACATGATGTAGGTGAGGTTTCAGTAAAGCTATTATTTGTACTTGTAGATATGAACCAAATTTCCTATTAGCCGTACATCTCCACTAACTGTCTCTCCTTAGATGCCTTCTCACACTGATCTTTAGGTGTCAGTGTTATTACTAAGACTGTATATTTTTTTATCTCTCCTTCCCATGCTCAGTATTTTAGAATTATCAGCCTTAAACCGTATTGGACACCTGTTTCTTCTTCGTCCACTCTGATATTCTGTTTAAGTATTCCTGTAGCGCTATCGAATCCTCCTTTTTAGGTTAATATTTGCTCATTTTTAATATCGTCTTTAAACTAAGGCTGTTAATGTAACTAAATATGTATAACAAATTTGAAGACCAAATCCTGTGTAACACGTCATGAGACGATGGTACAGGCAGATATTACCCCTAGTTATGTATTCTCTCTGTTTGCATTCCATTAACCAAGCTTAAATCCGATCTAGAATTCTTCCTATAAAAGCCGTGAATTTCGACCCTCTTTGGCAATCTTCACTTTGACAAAAAAGAAAAAAAAGAATCTTTAAAAAAAATAAACTCTGTTCCCTTCAAGTCCATTTGAGGCAGTGTATCCAGCTCTCAGGTCACTAACACATCCTCACCACATGCTCAGTGTGCTAAAGTGAACGTCCCCAGTGGTAATAATATTTCATAGTTTTTCCCTTCGCTCACTTAATTGATTCGTCACATGAGACCAACTTTTTCATGTACATACCCACTTTCACTTACATGTGTGTGTGTATATATATATATATATATGTATGTATATATATATATATATATATATATATATATATATATATATATATATATATATATATATATATATATATATATATACATATATATATATATATATATATATATATATATATATATATATATATATATATATATATATATATTTATATATATATTATCTCATCATTTCTGTCACCGTTTTCTTGAAAGTTGTAAAGCATATTATAAAATTCAAAATTTTCTTTAACCCTTGGCACTGGCTGAAAAAAGAAAAAGAAAAAACCTCTGAGCGTTCCGAGAAAACACTACAATAATTTCTCATTATCTTTTTCTCACCGACGTAAAGTCACCAGTAACGTACAGTCATAAAGAGAAAACTACGGTAAAAACCCAGAGATCATATCGGGAGTTGGAATGGCTACGGATATTGTACCTAGTGGTATGTGTACCCCTTGTGGTTCCTGACCCCCGCGTCGCTTGGTTGAGGTCACACCGCTGGCGCACAATATTCTCAGAGTACGAACTTGACCTGTCATTTTAGTTCTGCGATGGGGCCTGTTGTTTCGCGTGCCGGTGTATAAATATAGATAGCTCGTTACCTGCCGTACTCCTGTTGTGTCATTGTTTCTAGTGAGGTGTCCTGCCATTAGATACGACTGTATTGTTCGCTCTCGCGTGCCTTAGGGTGCCCTGCTGCAAGCACCATGTCAGGCGTTGATTCACTGTGGTAGTAGCACCCATGCCAGTGTACTTTATGTCAGCCTGCAACTTTTAATTGGTCAGGAAAATATTTATAACATATATGCCGTGGTGGGATGGTGTCTTCTTTATATCCTCTCGGTGAGCTGCTGACTTACTCATTCTTATACCTGATGATAAGGCTTGAGTGTGTCTGCCCAGAGTACTGGAGGTGAGGTTGCATCTGACAGTCTCAGACCACAGGACTCACTCATCCACTGGCTCTAGTTGGACCCAACTTGGCTTCTGTAACACACCGGGTCGACTCTACATGACCATTGGTATGGCTCACTAGAAAGTCTTGCGGTGGGGCAACTAACGAACTAAGTGGTTTGATTGTAGCGGTAGAGATAGGTCATTATTTACCAGAGAGTTTCCCGTTTGAAAAGAATCCCAATGAGGAACAGCCTCTCTCGACTCGATTCAGTAGGCTCTGATAACAACGGCGTTAATGATACCTTTGAAGACAATTGCTCTCATTGCTCAGGTACTTCCCCAGGTATGTGATCTATTGCTGGACACTGGTCTTGTTGTTACTGTTACGTGCCAGAATAGTAATACCAGGGAAGGGGTACTTATTCTAGCCTTTGTTTTTATGTCATCCAGACAGCTACAGCTGGTAGTGGGAGAAAATGTGTTTTCTTCAAGACTACTTTATATATTTTGGTCGTGCACACTGAGATATGAGACGACCCAGGGGGAACAGCCCAATGAACACGTCTCCAACATGGTAAACAACCTGTCATCACACCTATAAAGGAGGCATCTGTGTTACTGGCTCTTAGTTGACGTAGCATGGCACAGGATATATATATATATATATATATATATATATATATATATATATATATATATATATATATATATATATATATACATATATATATATATATATATATATATATTTATTTATTTATTTATTTATTTATTTTGCTTTGTCGCTGTCTCCCGCGTTTGCGAGGTAGCGCAAGGAAACAGACGAAAGAAATGGCCCAACCCACCCCCATACACATGTATATTCACACACGTCCACACACGCAAATACATGCCTATACATCTCAATGTACATATATATATTACACACACAGACACATACATATATACCCATGCACACAATTCACACTGTCTGCCTTTATTCATTCCCATCGCCACCTCGCCACACATGGAATACCATCCCCCTCCCCCTCATGTGTGCGGGGTAGCGCTAGGAAAAGGCAACAAAGACCTCTTTCGTTCACACTCAGTCCCTAGCTGTCATGCAATAATGCCCGAAACCACAGCTCCCTTTCCACATCCAGGCCCCACACAGCTTTCCATGGTTTACCCCAGACGCTTCACATGCCCTAATTCAATCCACTGACAGCCCGTCAACCCCGGTATACCACATCGATCCAATTCACTCTATTCCTTGCCCGCCTTTCACCCTCCTGCATGTTCAGGCCCCGATCACTCAAAATCTTTTTCACTCCATCTTTCCACCTCCAATCTGGTCTCCCACTTCTCCTCGTTCCCTCCACCTCCGACACATATATCCTCTTGGTCAATCTTTCCTCACTCATTCTCTCCATGTGCCCAAACCATTTCAAAACACCCTCTTTTGCTCTCTCAACCACGTTCTTTTTATTTCCACACATCTCTCTTACCCTTACATATATATATATATATATATATATATATATATATATATATATATATATATATATATATATATATATATATATATATATATATATATTTTTTTTTTTTTTTTTTTTTTTTTTTTATACTTTGTCGCTGTCTCCCGCGTTTGCGAGGTAGCGCAAGGAAACAGACGAAAGAAATGGCCCACCCCCCCCCCATACACATGTACATACACACGTCCACACACGCAAATATACATACCTACACAGCTTTCCATGGTTTACCCCAGACGCTTCACATGCCTTGCTTCAATCCACTGACAGCACGTCAACCCCTGTATACCACATGACTCCAATTCACTCTATTTCTTGCCCTCCTTTCACCCTCCTGCATGTTCAGGCCCCGATCACACAAAATCTTTTTCACTCCATCTTTCCACCTCCAATTTGGTCTCCCTCTTCTCCTCGTTCCCTCCACCTCCGACACATATATCCTCTTGGTCAATCTCTCCTCACTCATTCTCTCCATGTGCCCAAACCATTTCAAAACACCCTCTTCTGCTCTCTCAACCACGCTCTTTTTATTTCCACACATCTCTCTTACCCTTACGTTACTTACTCGCTCAAACCACCTCACACCACACATTGTCCTCAAACATCTCATTTCCAGCACATCCATCCTCCTGCGCACATCTCTATCCATAGCCCACGCCTCGCAACCATACAGCATTGTTGGTACCACTATTCCCTCAAACATACCCATTTTTGCTTTCCGAGATAATGTTCTCGACTTCCACACATTTTTCAAGGCTCCCAAAATTTTCGCCCCCTCCCCCACCCTATGATCCACTTCCGCTTCCATGGTTCCATCCGCTGACAGATCCACTCCCAGATATCTAAAACACTTCACTTCCTCCAGTTTTTCTCCATTCAAACTCACCTCCCAATTGACTTGACCCTCACCCCTACTGTACCTAATAACCTTGCTCTTATTCACATTTACTCTCAACTTTCTTCTTCCACACACTTTACCAAACTCAGTCACCAGCTTCTGCAGTTTCTCACATGAATCAGCCACCAGCGCTGTATCATCAGCGAACAACAACTGACTCACTTCCCAAGCTCTCTCATCCCCAACAGACTATATATATATACATATATATATATAAATGTAAATCATGAACATTCATAAACATTCATAAACATCATAAAAATTCGAATGATCCCCATTTTTCGACTTCAAGAACCTGCTTACTAAGAGAATGCATCAGTTACTCCAAATTTGATGTAATTTCCTCCAAATGAGATAAAAGAATGGGAAAACATAAGAACTCACAGAAACTAAAGCTAAACAGAGAAGCTTTTATCTTGGAGAACCTATCATCTGTGGGTCACTACCGTACTGTTATATTCATCGGAAGAAACATATGAAGCCTTAAATCATCCTGTTGCGTGTGGTCTTGTAGGTTCATATTGAGGACGTAAGCCACTCAAATCTAATCTTCGAGATATGAAGCTCTTCATCCCAATTAAAACTGCTTCACTGCTTCGTCAGAGCGAATCATGAGACAGTGATGATGGTAATGGCCCACGCACGACTCATACATACCACGGCTGGGCACTGTCGGCTCTCCAGCTCGTAAGAAAGCCTTGGCCACGCTAGTCAGGTGCATAGCTTACCCCAGCAGTTATTACGGTTTGCTAATTACAGCGGCCGGTGTGACATGTACTCTGCCGGTGATAGAGAGCGTTCCGGCTTCGTCTTAGGTAACCTGCCCAACTCCAGTATGAGGATACTTTCTATGGAACAGCCAATAACAAACCCGATTCGCAACATCGACTTTCTACTGAGAATCAGTCTAACGTAATGTATTTTATGTATTGTATAATTATATTACAGCAGAATACAGTAGACAAAAACAGTCGCATTCATTCTTGAGGAAACAGGAGAGACGATCATGGATGAAGAGAGAAAGAGGAAAAAAAGAGAAATATAACGTATGCGAAGATAAAGAAAATGAAGGCAATGTGAATGAGATTCGAGTAAGTGCCAGGGATAGACCTTAGAAATGTAGTTGGTCGAGGCTACATGTTAGTAGACAGTTCGTCTAAGAGACAGGTAGATAAGTAGCTGTAATGCAGTAATAAGATGAGACAGAGACAAAGAAAAAGAAAAAGAGATGATGAAAGGTCATTACCTACATGTGAAAAACAAGTCAAGAATTAACCGTTTAAAAAAAAAAAAATTAAACCTTGGGACTAAGGAGAGGTCCAGCATTTCCGAGATAAAAACACTCATCCTCATGACCAGCTGTGTTAAGGAAGGGGAAGATAATAACGGGAAATTAACATCTCTTGAAGCTGACCAAATATTATGAAGAATTAGAAAGTAAAGTTTTTTTTTCTTGAGGGGATAGAGGGAATATGAACGAACTATTTGAAGAACAAGTCATTAAAACACATGCAAATGGACCAGTTGTAATATACGGTTGCTGGTATGAGCGCAGAGTGAGAAAATAGCGATAATTTCCTGAAGTGAATATCTACAAATGATCTTCATTGAATAGTTACTTATGGACTATATAGTAGTATTCATGTACGGTCCAGTAAGTGGTAGTGATGGTCGCAGCGATACCAGACCAGGATGGAAGAGAAGGGAGTTTACTCTAGCTGCTTTGTGGTTTAGGGTGGCTGTTCTGTAGGTTACTGGTGTTATATAAGGGTGGTGGCCTGGAGGGGCGGGCGATGGTTCTCGCCAGAATATGACTGGTGATTTCGCTACGTTGCTGCAGGACGTTCGCTCTTGGCTGCCTGGCTGGCTGGTTAGTGATCTTGATGCTGAATAATATCTTGGTATGTATTATATAAAGTATGTATAGAATCCCACAGTGGTAGTTAGGATAAATATGGAGGTATTGTAAGTGATCTGTTGATTATATATGATCATTGGGTTTTATTTTGGCAACGGTTGTGCCACTGTCTCGGTAAGACCAGTTTGAGGGTCCTGACTTCTTTGTGATGTAGCGATGATGGCACGTATGACAACAGGTGGAATGGCAAAGCTGTGTAGAGCAGAACAGAATCATCAGTGAAAAAATAAAGAATAGAATGAGTGGGTTAGCAACACCATACTTCATCTTTACATCTTTAGATTATGATGTTTCTTTCACCAATTTTAGGACTTCATTAAAAATATCATTCGTACAGGTTACAAGTACATAAAAGTACTACGATCATTAACAGGGACCCCAGTATCTACGATCTCAAACTACAGAAACAAGAGCAACAGGAGCTGTGTACAAGACGCGACGGACCTCCTCTGATCCTATCTCAAGCAAGACAACTTAGGACCCTAGCCAACCCAATACCCTGCCACCCTAGTATGCCGAACACCAAGCCAACCCAGCTACAAGCCACCTCGACCCCTAGCCAAGACCCTTGAGAATTGTAGTCTGGCCTTTCTTTGAGAAAGAATCCAGTTAACCAAAAGCGCCAAAATTAGCAGACGAATTAAAGACACGTGTTAGTAGATTGAGACAGCTACAGCATCTCCCTGGTGTCAAAAGGGTGGAGGTCGTCCTGACTGGAATTAGAATCATATGAATTTACTTCCTCATACAAAGATAAAAAAAACAAACTTTCCGTAATTTTGCCATCAATCCGATAAGACACTTAGAGTCAACTACATCATTGCTCAGTGTCCAAGACACCACATTCCAAGAGAGAAATCAAAGAAAGAAAACAAAATCAATAATATACAATTCTAACTGAGCAAGGTACGTCTAGATAGTCTCATTGTCTTTATTAGAGAGAAAGAGTGGTTTGATGGAGATAATGTGGCTTTATTTTATGATTTCAGCTTAGTTATTGAACTGTTAATTCATCCATGTATTTTGATATCGAGAAACTTTTTCTTCTTTATATTAACTGAGACGTTGCGGGCATCTGAATGCCCTAATCAATGCCATCCTAATAATGATATACATATATATATATATATATATATATATATATATATATATATATATATATATATATATATATATATATATATATATATATATATATATATATATATATATATATATATATATACCCTACCTTCAACCAGCTACCCAGCTAAACATTATTCATTTATAATACTCTCTGGCCTTCGTTGTTCCTCCGTCAAACAGTAATTATCAATTGTAGAACGAACGATCAAACATCAAAATGGACGCCTGCCCTAATGACCTCCCGTAGGTGGGCTGGCCATCAACCAACCAACAAACCAAGTCTCCCATTTTCCCAAGCATCCTGGGCCTCCCAGATCCCCGGGCGAGCGATGTTAGCGGTATCCTTGACGGTTGCCACGACAACCAGAGAGTCTTTGACCATTTAAGGAGGCTAGTAGACTGGCCGCATGCCGGACACGTCTTTGTTGGCGTGAAGGAAGAATGAGGGAGGGAGGGAGGGAGGGAGAAGGTGATCCCAAGGATAATACCAACTTCTGCCGACGGCGCAGGGAGGGAGGGAGGGGGAGATTTGTAAATCCTTCCCAACAGTCGACTCAGCTTCTGGGGTTTGATGAGAGTGAGAACATGACTAGCAGCAGTCTAAATCAAATCCAGCCCTGTTAACAGTATCAGCAATGATAAACAGATTAGGAACATGAGAAAACGATCAGCAGTAACAACAGGACAACAGCCGACAACAGTAACCCTGAGAGCATGTATGATAGCAGCGTCTCTGACAACAGCTCTCCATTTACACACGCCACAGAATTATTGTCTATATAAGCAAAAGTTCTTCGTCGCAAGAGCTTTGACGATCGAACATTAACGATAATGTCCTTGAAGGCAGCATTCCTAACAGCATTTACTTGCAGCTCAGAAGATAGCATCCTTGACAAACGACTACTCTATCAGCATTAACGATAGAGAAAAAAAGAATGCCCTTTGCCAACATTCTGGACAGCGTTTGCTTTTGGAAAATAGAATTGATGTGACGTTGTCACCGGTAAAGTCATTTACTTTAAACCTTAACTTACTCAAGTTGGTCTTATCATCAGAGTATCAATGGTTCCAAGAAGGTTAGCACATCCTTTACTTGCGTATTCTATCTAATCATTTTTGAGGAAATTATCATTACACGAAGAAATGATTTGAACTCATGGATTAATGAGATCATGTAAAAACGCCTCACAGGAATTATCACATTTTCAAATAATGCACGTGGGGAAAAAAAAATATTGCTGGCTAGGTTCTGTAAGTCAAAATCTATATCTAGTGTATCAAAGACGACCATCTCATCCCCAAAACCCCCCAAAACTTCCATCCTGGATCAAAAGTGACCTTTTCAGGTGACCTAAAATCCAACACCTACCCATGTGATCTAATATATTATGTCAAGAACTATGAATTCTTTTCGTTCTAAAATATCCCAGCCATTTGGTGCCTAAGATAATCACAACCTCCGGCTGGATAACCTGCACAGTAGGAGAAACGCAATTATTAAAAGGAAAGAGACGAAGGGTCGATCCACCGCCAATAACTGTTATCATAAAACATTTGGAATGAAAGCTTGAAATGAGTAGACTGTTTAACAAAGGCTTTACTTTCCAGCTCGTGTCTAGTTTACGTATAATATAGAGCTGCTGATCCCTTTAGATATCTTTTAGACAGCTTACCTTTCAGGCCTGTTGCTTTTCTGTCACTTCCTATATCATTTATCTTTTGGCGAAGCTTTTTTCTTACTTTATTTTCTTAACGGATCATTTTCTTATCACATCCTTTATATCCGGGATATCTTACTTCTCAGTTCATTTATTTTTTGAGTCACTCACTTCTCATATTAATCATTTCTCTACTTACAAAGGACTCCCTTCTTATATTTCCGATTATATATTACTAAAATCACATATTCCTCTGATCACTTTTCGCAATAACTACTATTCAGATCACTTATTTCCTACTTCACTTCGATCTTAGATTATTTCATTTCTCAGGTCACTTATTTCTCATATCATTTACTTTCTGGTTGCTTATTTCTTTGCATCAATTACCTACCACATCGATTCTTTTCTCAAATTAATCATCTCATCTCACGGCCGAGCACCAACAACCATCGTCACAGACGCCAGACACACTAGATCCGTTACAGGCTGGATGATGTCGCCAGGAACGAGACGACAACCTTCACATGCCTGCAACATTAACCCAAGGTTTTCCAAGCGGGGGATCGTGAATATCTGCTCTCGACCGAGTCATGAAATTAATCCTTCTCATCCTTAAATCATATCACTGCCTCGTATATACTGTCCTTGCTGGGAGTTAAGGTCGTCCCTTTATCATTTGAACCTTCGTGGAATCAAGAGTCAGTATGAGGAAAGCATGAATTACAGATTATATCACTAATGTAAAATAAACAAGTCCAGATGTGCATCGCATCCGGGAGCCGTGGCATTAAGCATTCCCAGCAGCGTTCGACTCACTCCCGCTGGCCTCACGTAGCGTCAGATATCCGAGGTAGACAGACAGACTCGTGAGCCTCCATGTAGCATCAGTAGTAGTCTCAAAGTAACTTCATATTGTCCAGGGTAGGTTCCACGTAACCCAAAATAGTCTCGAATAGCCCCCATATGGCTTCAGATCGTCTGGTTACATCCACGTATCTTTATGTTTGGCAGCTTCAGGCGAGTTCCTACAGCCTGGATGTACTTATATGAAGGTGTGCAATCTGAAGTGTCCCTAACTAGTCTTACATATTTTTCCTCACCTTAAGATTTACGGGGAGGAAATTACTAGTTGCTTGTCGCCTTTTGTTTTAGAATGATCTACTCTAGAAAATATAGAAATGGAGTTTTGAATCTCTAAAAGATATTTTGTGATGCTTGAGATCACAGAGAATTGAGAAAAGGGGACTTTTTTTTTTTTAAGATGGAATGATGATAAGGAAAGACTCAGCAACGGGTTGTGTCAGAGCAAAATAGCGATTTTGACAGACATCCTCGATCCTCCAGATCAATTGTTTTCTATTCAAAGTACATATGACTGTCGTCCTTAACACCAGATGAAGTAAAGCTTAACTTCTCCATTTACACAAACGAGGTTTGGCGACAACACAGAGGCAAACTTGTTAATGCTAGATTTTTTTATGATTTGGATTACTATCTACGTCTAGTTGAAATCACTCCCGTTGCTCGAGTTCTATGATTTGGATTACTATCTACGTTTAGTTGAAATCACTCCCGTTGATATGTTGCGCTAGAAAGAAACGCGAGTATTATTATAAGTAGTCTGTTCCTGGCACATTTCTTTTTTTTTAAGTAGGTGAAGGTATAGTTTTTTTCATAAAGACCTAATGAAAACGGAATGAATATCTTTATCGTCTTATTTTCTATTTTTGAAGAGGAAACTTTACTTCTCAACCCTTTCATCTCAAGATCTCGTAGGTGCTGTTGATTATGACGATTATACAACTGTAATACAAAATCTAATTCAGTCTCTTAAGCAATATTATCAAGTCTTAAAGCAATTATACGTTTTTGAAAAATTTCATGATCACTCGGGACCCGTAGTGCTTTCTGTGTGGCGTTATATACAAAACAAAAACTCGGTTAACATGACAGGTAATGAAGGCTTTCATCAAATCATATTTCAATTCTGAAACGAAAAGTTTTGTTTTGGTCTGATAAAAAAAATATCTGGCTCTTTTCTTTTAACTTTTTTTAGAATTTCGATCTACTCTTGAGATCTCATCATTCTGGAAGTTATTACACATAACAGTGAAATATGTGATGAGTTACGACCTGTCCACGAGGGAAAGTTCGATAGCAAAGATGTTAAAGAATTCCAACGATCGCATTCTCCATCACAGAAGGGCGCTTTGGGTCAACAATTGATCGTGAGGGATTACTTTGCCCTTCGGACAATTGTTTTCAGAATCTTGATTTGGTCTGAGGTATAACCGATTCGGTTCATCATGCTGACAAAAGATCTGATGCATAAAATGTGCATATCGGCCACAGAAAAAAAAAATTACGGTGTTCTAACACCCTGTTCCCATCTGACTCATGATACAATGACAAGCCAACTCCCTCGTCCCTTATTCAATCTCCCTGTCATTCCTCAGGATAAGCCAGAGATATTAACTCCTTGACCTATCACCCGGGGGCAGTTCTAGTAACGAAAATAAGAAGGAGGACAAAGAAATAGCTCTACAGGCCAGTATCATTAGTGAGGTTAGTAGATTATAGTCAGGAAAAACAGATAAAGGGGGGCTGGACTAGCACAAGCTACTTCAGCGGGGGATGACGAACCTACTAAATTTATAAGAGGGGATAACATCTTGGGGGAAAAAAGAAGGGAGGATGTGTGGGTTAAATGTATATTCTTGTGACTACCAGAAGCCTTTGAGACTGATCCCAGTTGAGACTGATTGATTATGGAGTCAGACATTCAACCTGAGGCCAGGGGAGAACTGCTTTCGCGAACTGACACATACCCAACTGGGAAAGAATAGAGAACACATCAGGAAAGCCTTGACAGACTAGGTGAGGGTGAGAACCCTAAGGGCTGTGTCCCGTACATGGTTTGCTTAACGAGGTAGAATCATGGTTTAGTATTTTGAAGTTGGAAATATTCTTTAAGGAACACATTTGTGGACTCTGAAACAAGCTAAACGAAGAGGTTATCAATAACGAATCATTGTATATTATAAAAAAGTATATTATGAAAATAGAAATGTAATATATAGGGCCTTTCCCCCTTCCTCGAACGCACAAATAAGTAACAACAGCTGCACTATAGTATATGGAGTAGTTAGTAGTAAAAACAGATTCACTCTTTCTGAGAAATACAAAGAAGAAAACGATTTACCGTCCATATTTTGGGGTATCTATTATAGTTATGCTTAAATTCCTTTGCCTATACTACTTTCATTTTGTATGGCTACTTCTGAGTATTTTCTAAAGAGGAAAAATTTTTCATTCCTCTTTAAATTCCATTCCCATAAAATTAGCTGTTCTTTAGCTTGGTAGAATCAGGAATCACGGCGCTGACGTACTTTTGATAGGTTCAATAGTTCTGATATAGATGTTTGATTATTGCTCGCGTATCCGTCGGTATGTTTTTGGTAAATCCTCTCAGTAACAAACATGAAGTGGTACATAAGTAGATAATGCTTCTTTTTACACAAGGTTTCTTCAGTTGCATGAGTTTTATTCTCTACTGTAAGGCGTCTTTTTATTTGAAAGAATATTGCGACCGAGAGTTGCAGCGATAGCATGATCAAAGTAGAGTCAGCAATATCCTTTTTCAGTCTTTGGAAAACTTCAAACTGAAGCCGGAGCAAGTGGGAAGCTTGTACAATGGAAACGGAGATGAATCTTAACAAAAAATAAAGTTAATGATGAGCGAACATTTTTTTTTCAACACTCGACGTATCATGATGGGGTAGGAACACCTGCAGTGGCCGGAGGCTTTCAGGATCTGGCTTTACTTTTCTGTTCGTAATAATACAACAAAGAAAACTGATTGATGTGACAGACGATAAAAATGTCTGAGACACCTGATTGTATTTTTGAACGCCAAGGAACTCCTTGAGAATCTGACCATGTCCAAGTTAGATCATCCCACCCAGTGATATCATCCACAAAAAAACACGCATCCTTCACTTCTTCCACAAACATGATTTTATACGTAATTAGTATACGTAATAAGTATCATTAAATAAGATTTAGCTAAATGGCTAAAGTCTCTGGTCAGCATTGACGCAAATCGTTAGTACCAGTTTCTCGATATCTAGCCACACTAACGGGTTCGGGCCCTTGTTTGCTCGCTCTATTTCTTTTTTTTCTAGCCCCTGCGGAGGGCTACCACACCCTCCCTCACCGCACCTATGCCCTTCAACCCTGGTCAACACACCATCCCTCACCCCTACAACTCCCTCCCTCCCTCCCTAGCTACCACACCCTCCTTAATCGCAACCAAGCCCTCCCTACCTCCCTCCCTCACCACCAGCGATCCCTCCCTCCCTGGCCACCACACCCTCACCTCGCCACCATTATATCCGCCCTCCCTGACCACTACATCCTCCCTTACCACCATAATTTCCTCCCTTCCTGTACGTTACACCCTCCAAAATCTAAATGGTGTTCCTGTTTTGTGATCTAAATCCGTCCGCTTCCACACCATGTGATCAATCATCTTGTTTGAAGGCTCGTTTGCCTTCCGTGGCTGTTCTTGGGCCTACTAATTAGTGCCTTCTGGCTGTTTATTTCCGGCTTATGGTTACACGAATCCCCGTCGAACTAGTCGGACAAACTGCTGCGCCTCTACAAGGTTACGTCGTCTAATGACCTGGTAGGATAAGGCTTCAGGACCTAATGCGGGGGAGGGGGTTGTCATTTCATGTGTGGCGAGGTGGCGACAGAAATGAGTGAAGGCAGCAAGTATGAGTTATGTATATGTGTATGTATGTATATGTTTGTGTATGTATATATATGTATACGTTGAAATGTATAGGTATGTATATGTGCGTGTGTGGACTTGTATGTATATACATATGTATGTGGGTGGGTTGGGCCATTCTTTCGTCTGTTTCCTTGCGCTACCTCGCTAACGCGGGAGACATCGACAAAGTACAATAAATATATATATATATATATATATATATATATATATATATATATATATATATATATATATATATATATATATATATATATATATATATATATATATATATATATATTATCCCTAGGGATAGGGGAGAAAGAATACTTCCCACGTATTCCCTGCGTGTCGTAGAAGGCGACTAAAAGGGGAGGGAGCGGGGGGCTGGAAATCCTCCCCTCTTGTTTTTTTTTTTAACTTTCCAAGAGAGGGAATAGAGAAGGGGGCCGGGTGAGGATATTTCCTCAGAGGCCCAGTCCTCTGTTCTTAACGCTACCTTGCTAATGCGGGAAATGGCGAATGGTTTCAAAGAAAAAGAAAAAGATATATATATATATATATATATATATATATATATATATATATATATATATATATATATATATATATATATATATATATATATATATATATATATATATATATATATATATATATATATATATATATATATATATATATATATATATATATATATATATATATATATATATATATATATATATATATATATATAAATAAATATATATATATATAAATATATATATACATATATATATATATATATATATATATATATATATATATATATATATATATATATATATATATATATATATATATATATAAATATATATATATATATATATATATATATATATATATATATATATATATATATATATATATATATATATATATATATATATATATATATATATATATATATATATATATACATATATATATATATATATATAAATGGCCCAACCCACCCCCATACACATGTATATACATACGTCCACACACGCAAATATACATACCTACACAGCTTTCCATGGTTTACCCCAGACGCTTCACATGCCTTGATTCAATCCACTGACAGCACGTCAACCCCAGTATACCACATGACTCCAATTCACTCTATTCCTTGCCCTCCTTTCACCCTCCTGCATGTTCAGGCCCCGATCACACAAAATCCTTTTCACTCCATCTTTCCACCTAAGATTTGGTCTCCCTCTTCTCCTCGTTCCCTCCACCTCCGACACATATATCCTCTTGGTCAATCTTTCCTCACTCATTCTCTCCATGTGCCCAAACCATTTCAAAACACCCTCTTCTGCTCTCTCAACCACGCTCTTTTTATTTCCACACATCTCTCTTACCCTTACGTTACTTACTCGATCAAACCACCTCACACCACACATTGTCCTCAAACATCTCATTTCCAGCACATCCATCCTCCTGCGCACAACTCTATCCATAGTCCACTCCTCGCAACCATACAACATTGTTGGAACCACTATTCCTTCAAACATACCCATTTTTGCTTTCCGAGATAATGTTCTCGACTTCCACACATTCTTCAAGGCTCCCAGAATTTTCGCCCCCTCCCCCATCCTATGATCCACTTCCGCTTCCATGTTTCCATCCGCTGCCAGATCCACTCCCAGATATCTAAAACACTTCACTTCCTCCAGTTTTTCTCCATTCAAACTCACCTCCCAATTGACTTGACCCTCAACCCTACTGTACCTAATAACCTTGCTCTTATTCACATTTACTCTTAACTTTCTTCTTTCACACACTTTACCAAACTCAGTCACCAGCTTCTGCAGTTTCTCACATGAATCAGCCACCAGCGCTGTATCATCAGCGAACAACAACTGACTCACTTCCCAAGCTCTCTCATCCACAACAGACTTCATCCTTGCCCCTCTTTCCAAAACTCTTGCATTCACCTCCCTAACAACCCCATCCATAAACAAATTAAACAACCATGGAGACATCACACACCCCTGCCGCAAACCTACATTCACTGAGAACCAATCACTTTCCTCTCTTCCTACACGTACACATGCCTTACATCCTCGATAAAAACTTTTCACTGCTTCTAACAACTTGCCTCCCACACCATATATTCTTAATACCTTCCACAGAGCATCTCTATCAACTCTATCATATGCCTTCTCCAGATCCATAAATGCTACATACAAATCCATTTGCTTTTCTAAGTATTTCTCACATACATTCTTCAAAGCAAACACCTGATCCACACATCCTCTACCACTTCCGAAACCACACTGCTCTTCCCTAATCTGATGCTCTGTACATGCCTTCACCCTCTCAATCAATACCCTCCCATACAATTTACCAGGAATACTCAACAAACTTATACCTCTGTAATTTGAGCACTCACTCTTATCCCCTTTGCCTTTGTACAATGGCACTATGCACGCATTCCGCCAATCCTCAGGCACCTCACCATGAGTCATACATACATTAAATAACCTTACCAACCAGTCAACAATACAGTCACCCCCTTTTTTAATATATATATATATATATATATATATATATATATATATATATATATATATATATATATATATATATATATATCCTAATCTTTGAGGAAGCTTTGCACTCTGCCTTCCAAGGTGCTCAGTTTGTGGTCTTGAAGCGAAAGTGGATTCCCATCAAGGTCACTATATATTCATATTCCCTAGGGATCCGTCGTTACACTCAGTCAGCCGTTACAGACACATACATTGCATTTTAGTGACCGACGGTATGAAAAGCACATATGATACCATCATGCTTCCCAAAATATCGGTGGGACAAAATGTGCATTAATAGAATCAAAGAAGACAAACTTCCCAGTTAAAATCATAAGAGCTATAAGCTTTTTCAGTAACGTAATTGTTCCTTTAACAAATATGGAGTACATGATACTAATGATGGTGAGTTATTATCCCAATTATCTGATAAAGTATGTTTTTGGTGTAGGATATGTCGATCACTATAGCACATGTACTAAAAGCAGCGAGTATGAGTGTAGTTACTCGTTATTCTCTTCTTGCCTACTTATTCTGAACTCCAACTCTGACTAAAAAAAGGCGACACATATTGACAGTATGTAGGTAGATAATGTTCCAAAGGCAGTGAAAACCATTAACTAAAATGTCCCACACAATTGATGACTGAACTAATAGATTTAGAATTAGTATGATCTAAGTTCCCACATGGGGGTTAAGGTGAAAATAGCAAAGGCTACGATTTGGACATTAGTAACTTCACTGCCTCATTCAATTTCCAGGTGAAGATTGAACAGTGTTAAAGAAGCTTATCACCCAACCCATCGTCCAGTCTCTGGAATAATAAGACACCTTGAGAGGTCCTAGGCATTCCAGCCTTCCTCAATGTCTGCTTCGGTTAGGAAAGGAAAATCTGTTGTTCCTCAAAGAAGAAAGGTCTTCCAGAAGCCCAGGCACGCAAGCTCTAAGGCAGTTTCTCAGCCAAGTTCACACGGTGGACTTTCTCTCAAAGTGTTTGACCATGTCACTTTGTTATATACTACAAGGGCCCCACTATTTATCCTTAAAACGCCACTGTCATAACTCGACACAACCATCCGGTCTAGTGTATGTGTTTGAAAGAACATCTCAAAAACTTGATATCATTTTTTGCCTTTTTTTTTTAGGTATTTCGTTACCAGGGATTTCCTGTAATGGGAAATATCACACACACTGCACAATGGCTCCTCTCCAAGAAATATGCAATCTATGGACACTAATCGTCCTAAGCTTCACACGCACGAGCATCCATAGATCCTCCTTGAACTCGAAGTCAACTTAGGGAATTCATTACAAGAAACTTTAAGGTACTTTATTACATTATAGAGACACTTTAGCTCTTCTTTAAGTGCAATCAGGTTATAACTCGTTTTGAAGTGTGAAAGGAAACAAGTCAAACTACTGTGCATGGTGCAGGCGTCCCCCTAGATGTTGCTGGCCATGAAGTCTCATGTCCTTGGTGCGACTTAGCCTTTCGCTTTCCCTGTGCCAGTACACCCCCTCATTACCTATGCGGTGAGAGCTACGCGCTAGCCCTTGCCAGGTGGCAAAATTTCGTTGTAGGTACTCGAAGTTAGGTTACCCTTACTTTCCTCACCCCAACTCTCTCTCTCTCTCTCTCTCTCTCTCTCTCTCTCTCTCTCTCTCTCTCTCTCTCTCTCTCTCTCTCTCTCTCTCTCTCGACCAGGTGATGCACAAAACGAAATCTTTCACCTGAACATCATTCAGGGACAGGAAAGAGGTGCTCTCCTACCCATGGTATATACCGCGTCATGAACACTGGAATTTCCTTAAAAGCTTGACAGTATACCATCTTCATCAGCTGGTATCGAGGACCGTAAAAAAAACTCTCAATCTCCTGTTGGGGAACTGTGCACAGTAAATGCAATGACTTAGTTTTATTTGCTTGGAGAAGGATATGAGAGCTCATAAGATGACGGAGGGCTGTCATAGCAAGGGCATCCCAAAGGTGTACGATTCATTAATTCTCTTTTATATATATATATATATATATATATATATATATATATATATATATATATATATATATATATATATATATATATATATATATATATATATATGTATATTTATATATATATATATATATATATATATATATATATATATATATATATATATATATATATATATATATATATATATATATATATATATATATATATATATATATATATATATATATATATATATATATATATATATATATATATATATATATATATATATATATATATATATATATATATATCCAGAGACAAGAGCAATCAGCAATAGAAAGGCAACAAATATATCCCCTCCACCATAGCAGTAAGTGTTACCATGGGTGACCGAGGTCACCCACTTTGATGGTACAGATCGTGTCGTAGCTTCCTGGTAATCTGGGTTGCATGTTAGATAACTGACTCAAGATACATTGTAAAGAGAATGTGAAGGATTTTTTTTGCTGATGAAATATATCTTGGAATGAAATTCTTAAAATTCTTACAGCGGAGCCAGGGAGGAATAGAAGATATTCAAAACGTCGAAACTTGTCCAATCTAACGTGCAAAGCTTTGTAAATAACACTGCTTGAAAAGCTTAGTTACTTCTCCCAGATAGTACGGATTCTCTGGCTTGATCGGCCCAGCGTTGTATGCACGTCAGCCCTGAGAGAATATTTGAGAGTGAGGTTTACGTTGGTCGCTATTGTAACCTGTGTATGGATGGAGTCGCCGCCATAAGAGGAGGTCCGGCGTGGCAACTCTCACCGTCTGTGAACCCTCGGCTTGCCTCAAGGTCCTTCACGTGATCTAGATCATCTCTCTCTCTCTCTCTCTCTCTCTCTCTCTCTCTCTCTCTCTCTCCCTCCCTCCTTCCATCTGGCAATGGCGTCCTCGCACTACCTCCAGGACACATCATAATCAATGAAGCAGTTTCTAATTCAAGTAGTCTTCCCAGGGAGGAAATCTACGACGTCCATGCTGATGAGACTACTGGCTAAATGACGCCGAGTCCACAACACCTCAAATCATTTTCATTCTCTTTTTTTTTTCGCTCATATGTCTTAGAGATCACAACCTTTTTCAGTGCGTTAAGAACCTGCAGCAGACAGAACGTTCTGTCTTTATATAGGGAAATGATTTTCAGCAAGGGAGAATAAGGGAAAATGAAAAAGGACGAGAGAAACATTGTCAGCCTTCACGAAACTGTGTGAGGATAGGTTCGTAAAGAGGATAACTAAATTATCCTCTTAAGTATTCAAGTTGTTTAATGAATTGGTTTTGAAGTGATACTATTATCTCTTTATGATACGGTAGTTTGATGGTATGGCTATTTAATGGTATAGCAGTTTAATGATACGTCTGTGTGATGATATTCTGTGTGATGATATGACAATGTATTGGTGTGACTGTTTGATGATATAGCTGTTTCATGATGTGTCTGTTTGATGATATGACTGTTTCCATATGTCTGTCTGTATGATTATAAGGTTGTGTGATGATACTTCTGTTTAATGATGTGGCTCTCTGATGATATGTCTCTACGATGATATGGCTGTTTGATGATATGACTAATCAATGGTAAGGCTGTACGATGACATGTCTGTCTGAGGTTACTGCTGCTTGATGATACGACTGGTGTTATCATGTCGTTTGATGACGGAATTTCTGATATATTCCCGGGGGCCTTGGGCAGCACCTCAGGTATGCTATGCTTCCCTCTCCCTGGCACTCCCGTCCTCACCGACCATAGCCTCGCCCCACGGTTTGAAGGGTGTGGCAGGGCCCCGCCCTGTTGTGACGTCACTACTCCAGCAGTACATAAGGAGCAGCTGGCCACTGCTCATCATCACAAGCTTTGTGCATCGTCTGTACTGAACCACACAACCCGCCAACATGAAGACTGTGAGTAGCTTCTGCCTTGTTCCTTCTCTGTTCACAAGTGAAAGTCATATTTTTGTACCCTTGTGGTTACTTAATACAGGAACTTTACTTCAGCATCACTATAGATAGCCTGACAGATAACGTAATCACCAGTGAGCTGATGGTTCATCACTCACGTCTTAACAGTAGGTAGCCTGAGGTGGCCAGTGTAAGTATAGTAGTTAAGAGTATCCTGTGTGTCCAACAGCTGATGATCCTGTGTGTCGTGGCCGCCTGCGCCTCTGCCCAGCTGGCAGTGCCAGGACCTGTGGTCTACCGCGCCCCATCCCACGACTCCGCTATCATCCAGAACCACCGTCTGGGTGGTAACTTCGCCTACTCCACCAACGAGGCCCACGCCTACGCCGTGCAGACCCCCGTAATCGGCCACCGCACCGTTCCCGTTGGTGTTTCCTACCACCCCGGCGCTCCCATCGTCAAGACCTCCACCGATGTCATCACCCAGCAGATCCCTCAGTACGGTCTCGGCTACGGTGCCGTCCCCTACGCCGGTGCCTACGGTGCTCTCCCCTACGCTGGCGCCTACGCCGGTGCCTACGGTGCCTACCCCTTCCCTTACGCCTTTGGCGCTCCCGTTGTTGCCGCTGAACCCGCAGCTGCTGAACCAGTCATAGACACCAACTAAGATGACACCTTCCCTCCCCCAATTCAATGCATGGAGACCATTATTCTCCTTTCTCTGTGATCTCCTCTCTTCAAGCCTTTCCTTACAACGCCTGTTTTTTTGGCGTGGTCCTGTATTGGCGTGGGCGCGTGTTGACGTGGGCACGCCCGAGCGTGGCGTGTAGCGACAGAGCCCTCAGGGGTTGGTCGCTGCACTTTGTACAGCTCCGGTGTACAGACTTGTGTCATAATTTGTACAGAGATTTTATTCAATAAAATCATTAAATGAGAACCCTGGCTGATTCTCCTCCTCATGTGTAAGGTTTCATGATGTTTCGACATTCCTTTGTGACTAAAACTCAGTCTACTTTAGATATACCAATAAATGTAACTTATCCACATAATGCTAACCAGTCGTCAGGATGAGTTCAACGGTCAGGTAAAAAAGAGCAAAACAATGGGCTCTGGAACCACGGCCGCTGGGAAGGTAGAAGGAATGTATGGGTAAGTGGCTAGCTTTCTGTTTCAGCGCTTCAGTAGTATCTTATCATAATTAGAAGCTTGTGTTAATAAATGGGATGAGAAAAAAGAAGAATGTCTATCAGGACCATCGAAAGAAAAGTTTATTATTAGACTAATTTTGAAATTTCTTCCCTGAGACCCATAGATATCTTGATATTAACACAAAGGTAGAAGTAACCCAGATGTGGTATCTCTGTTTTTTCTATCATAGCAGACTGTCGACATAGTACTGGCAGAAACATGCCCTAATCGTGGTCCTGACGGATGAGAGAGAAAAATAAGGTGTAAAAAAAAAGAACTGTGGAAGGGATTAATTTGAGCTTCTTGGGTGTCTACCGGCCTGACTCATAATGGAAGAGACGGTATAAGATGAGGGAAAGATGAGAGGAGTCAAAAAATTCGACAACTTCGTTGTTCAAGGAAAGGGGCAGGTATCGTAAATGTTACCCCTTGTGTGATTGACAGTACTTACGAGATCTTTCGACGATATTTTGGCCAAAGGTAGGACTAGCACATAACTTTAATAAAAGGAAATTGTAGTAACAAAGAACGATGCGTGTGAGTTACGTGTTGTCAAGTGTTATGCGTGAGGAGAGATTATGTTTGTGGATAGAGCCGGCTCCATAAGTGAGGGAGAGACACAGAGATTAGACAGGTATCTGGGCCAAATGAGTGACAGGCGGGAGATGTCGGTAAAATATCTCCCTGGTCGGTGACTGCCAAGAAAGAGAGAAGGAAGGAGAGAGAGAGAAAAGTCATACCTATGTAAGTATAAGTTGCGCTGTTGGATTTATGTAGTTTGTGTGCTTGTATTGTCGTGAATCATTGGATGTGTATTAGAATATCCATGTGATGGATGTGCTGCTGTATTTCCTATCTGTGTAAGTGTCTGTGTGATATACACTTCGGTGCATTTGTATTATGAATGTGCGGATGTATCCGTGTTACGTGTGGTGATGGTGTCTTCGTGTTACGTGTGTGATGTTGTGCTCGTGTTACGTGTGACGGTTGTGTATCCATGATACATGTGTCCTGGTACTGGTGTATCGGTGTTACGTGTGGGGGTAGTGATGGTTGTGTCCATGTGTGCCGGGAAGGTGATGATGCCCTCGGGTGAGGGAGGGTCGTCCGACCTCGACACACCCACGGAAGAGGCCGCGTCCTGCACGTCGCCGTCCCGTTGGCCGCGATGATCCTCCTCCTCCTCCTCCTCCTCCTCCCAACACACCTCACCTGCTCCAGCTCCCTCGCTCACCACACTAATCAACCTCACTCACACCATACCACAAAAACTGATGTGTTTGTGTGTCTAGCTTGTCGTCTTCTGTATTCTATTTAATCTACTAACTTAATAAAAGAGATCGTCTACTGATTTTCATTGTAAATTATCTTTCTAAAATAAGTTGTAATCAGACGTGTCCTTTACCACACACGGTTTTTAGATGAGTACACATGACCTTGGATGTTCACGGACTTGGGTTAAGGATCTCCTGTAACACCTGCATGCTGCCATGAGGAAGATGATCCGATCTTACCATAGATGGTGTTTCATCTACTTCAGAATGACACATTGACATCTATCATTCAAGGCTCCAAGGATAGGGAGTTATAAAGAGGAGACAAATGGAGCATTCAAAGGAACTTCCTTGTTTGTAGCCTTCTCTTGTTCCTATATCTAGAGGGTGATAGTGTCTCCGGGGATGATGATGCAAAGAAGGTACTTCATGTGAGGACTTGGTCATCGTCACGAAACACCTGTGACTCAGGGTTATGGAAAAGACTGATGATATGTTGATTCTTGCGGCAATGTTATTTCTAAGACTTCATCTCCATATCTAAAAACCGTAAGAACATACAAAAAAATCAAAATTAGTTGAAGGCGAGATGAATTTCTTTCTATTTATTTATTATTTGTTTTATTCATTTTGCTGTCTCCCGCGTTAGCGAGGTAGCGCAAGGAAACAGACGAAAGAATGGCCCAACCCACCCACACACATATGCATATACATACACGTTCACACACGCAAATATACATACCTATACATCTCAACGTATACATATATATACACACACAGACATATACATATATACACATGTACATAATTCATACTGTCTGCCTTTATTCATTCCCACCGCCACCTCGCCACACATGGAATAACATCCCCCTCCCCCCTCATGTGCGCGAGGTGGCGTTAGGAAAAGACAACAAAGGCCACATTCATTCACACATTTCTTTCTATCTCTGATTAAAATTCTTCAGGAAAGTAAAATCAGGTATGCATGTTTAACGCCAAATACTTCAGCCTTTACCAAACTGTTACAGTAATACCCTCAAGGTCTTTGGAACGCACACACACACACACACACACACACACTACTTACAATAACCACCTGATGCATTTTTCTCAACTTACCGCTGGGTCATTACATACCGTTACTTCGTTTTTGAGTTACAGCATCACAATGATTTACAAAATAACTCCTCCCATTGCAGACTTTGAATACATCATCACTCAGTCACTTAGATTCTAGACTTTATACAAACACAGAGCAGCAGGTAACAGCTTATTTCGGCTACTTGAGTTGCTGTTTATCACAGGTCACATCTCTACCCTAAAGAGCACCTCGCGTGCGTGTGACTATTGCAATATTTTGCAGATAAGAAAACAAACTATTCGTCTGTAAATGTATTCATAATGTACAGCGAAAAAGTCGAAATTATATTACACGTATGATTAATAGAATGGCTATTTGACTACAACACTGACAACACACTGACAACAGTGGTCTCTGGATGAAACACAGATTAACACGGAGGAAACACCAGTGATTGCCCCATGTATTTACTGGTTCACAGTACACGGGAGAAACACCAGTGACTGTCCCATGTATTTACTGGTTCACAGTACACGAGGGAAACACCAGTGACTGCCCCATGTATTTCCCGGTTCGCAGCACACGGAGGAAACGCCAGTGACTGCCTCATGTATTTACCAGTTCGCATCACGCGGAGGAAACGCCAGTGACTGCCCCGTGTATTTACTGGTTCACAGTACACGAGGGAAACACCAGTGACTGCCCCGTGTATTTCCTGGTTGAAATTGCACAGGAAAAACACCAGTGATTGCCTCATGCATCATACCTGGTCCCCAGAGTAGGGGGCAGGAGATGGAGAAAGAATACACTCGGTGACTGACCTACGCATCATGTTGGTCCATAACTGGATATAGAGATGTCCTGAGAAGAGACGCAAGTAACAGAACATAGAACGCCACCAGCCACACCCACCACCACCAGACCCCGACTCCTTCACCAAGACGATGACCCAGGTTCCCATCGTTCTGGGAGCCACGCCATACCAGCCTAGACGAACACACAGTTGAACGAATTAATGTTATGAGAAAAAACAGAATTATCCTTTGCATCGCAAGTAGTTTAGTTTCGATACGTTTTAGATTATACAAGCGGTGGAGTGTTCTGGCATCCACAGACCAACAATAGCTTCCAGTCGGTGGTTCTAGCGGGCTTGGCCGATGATGTACGATGTCCCAGGCTGCTGTGGTCTGCTGGGCGCCGGAGACCTGAGGGTTGGCAACCCTGTGTAAGCGAAACCAGCTGGAAAGTCGTAGTTCAGGTCGTGCTGGAAGTAATAATATGGAGATGTTAGGCCTCCTGTCAGTTGGTTCTGTAATTGTAAGTACTGCGGCTCATGTGCTTGAGGCTGAGCAGGCGTTTGGAACTGCTGCACAGGGCGGTACTGCTGCGGTTGAGGTTGGAGCACCTGAAACTGCTGTTGGATCTTTAACTGCTGTGCCTCTAGTTCCCTCTGCAATGCCTGAAGCTTCTCCTGTTGGATCTGCAGTTGTCTACGCTGTTCCTCCAGCTGCTGCAAATGTCGCTGGTATTCCTCCTGTTGACTCTGCAGCTGTTGTTGCAACTGCAGCTGGCTCGACGACGCCTGTTGTTGCTCTCCCTGCAGTTGGCTGGATGGGACTTGTTGCTCTACCTGAAGCTGGTTCGATGCGACTTGTTGTTCTAACTGTGTGCTGGAAGTCTGTGTCTCTGATGATGACTGGAAGCTCAGAGGCGGTGGAATGGCGAACTTGTCCGTGCCCTCCACAGCGGCGGTGAAGGCTGGAGATCCCGGGATCTGAGAGGCCGGGGTGTCAGGACTGATGGGGAGGTCATTACCCATGACTCGGAAGCCCTTCTCATCTGCGATGTATGAGCGCAGAACCTGGCGAAGATGGGAGATAAACTCACTGAAGGTTACTCTTTAGAAATACACCGAGACGTTATCAATAACGTCCATTTGAATTTATTGACATGGTTACCTCGAGAAGTACTTGATTGCAGTCTATCTTGATGTTATCTTGAAGTTAAACACTTTATTAAAGAGACTAATGTCAATAATCAAAACACTTGGGAATATTAATGATCAGGTACTGCTGTGTGTCATTAACAGCCTACTGGCAAGTTCTGCCTGGAATTCTCTACTTTTAACAGAGTGACCTGACTGGGGCAACATAGACAAAGTTGCTACACATTGTCTGTAATAATCAGAAAAATAAAACTTGAAAAAAAATGGAATTATAGACGAACTGTTTACATTTTCTTTGAATTCCGAACCTGATATATATCTCAACAATACAGGTATATCATAATTATCTTCATCTCTTGGAAATTATCAGTTAGACACATGCCCTTATGATAGATATAAGGTAAAGAACTTGTCTGAAGGTGACGAAAGATGTGTGGGTGAACGAGAAACGCGTCACTGTAAAAAAGAGAAAACATGATGTCATTCACTATTAGATATTTTGAGGGAGTTCGGGCACTGTAGGTGATGATCGTGAGGTTGGATGATTTTGATGTGCAATTAACCACAGAGAAGTAGATTGAAAGCTTCCACAGTTGTTTGTATAATTTGGATGCTGATCTGTTAGCTACATCAGAGGAGGAGATGGATAGTGGTGAACCAGTTTGATCATGTATGTAGGAGAAGGATACTGAAAGTGAATGCAAATGCAATTAAAACACAAGTTTCTGAAAGGGAGAGGAGATCAGACTGCTAGATCAGTTTGGAAAGTGAATAGATGATAGGTGACTTTAAATACTTGGGAGTAAGGTTTAGAAAGGATGGTAGTGGAAAAGCTGAAGTTGAAAGCATACAGTCATGTAAGGGGAAAGGATCAAGACTTTGCTGAAAGCTGCGGTGAATGCGGAAAAAAAAATTCAAGCATTAAGTGTGCAAGAAACTTGCTTTAAAGACCATTTGTCCTGGCGCTATTACAAGGCTTCGAAACACAAGTTTTTGTACAAGTAAACAAAAAAAAATGAGTGGTAGAGTTGGATGGATTCGCGCAGTGACCCATGGGTAAATATTAGGTAGGAATGCTTTATGCCTGATTGTTAACTGTGAAATAACTTTTGCATTAACGTATATAAAATGAGTCCGATTTAGCTGTACAATACATTTTGTCTCCAGTGTGGCTAAATTGATATTTGCATCAGACAACAAAAGAACCAATATATTGCGCACAGTTATGGAACATAACGGGCAACTTTCTATATATCTTAACTTATGAATTCCTCAGCCGTTCCCGCCGAGCATTTAGCCACAACCTTACCTGTTTGCCGTTGGGGTCAAAGTAGCGGTAGGACCCGACGACGGAGCCATCAGGTTGTCCCAGCTCCACCTTAGCGATGCCATCGCCTGTGTTGTAGCCATAGTTGTAATGGCCGCCCGCGCCTCCCACGGAGTACGCCCCTCGCTCCTGGGGCGCTGCCGCGTACACCACGCCGTCTGAGCTCACCTTGTGTAGCTCCTCAGCTGTCAACACCTGCAGGGACCCGCAGCAGATGATCGACAGTAGCAGTGCCTGGCGAAGGGGTAAAAACAGTCAGCAGAGAGTCGCTAGCATCAGCATCGGAGCCAAGAGCGCATGATGTTTTCAGGGAAGTCGCTAGCATCAGTGCCTGCTGGGGAGGGAATCTGTGAAAAGAATAGACAAAGATAGTGGCTAGTGAGGGAAGACATACATCAGTTGAGGGTCCGATAAAGAAAAACAGAATCATATTATAATATGTTCTACTTATGCCATCTATACCATCAGTTTGCTGCATAGGTGCTCAGTGATTTACGTAACGGTGGTTCAAAACTTCTCGGGCATGAGTTCAATAGACCTCGCGTGACAACAGCACAATTGTTCTTGAAATAATAATTCAAGTATTCGAAATAGAAATGGTTCGAGAGTTTATGAATCTATTCATGAATCAGTGATCAAACCCGTCTTGGGCCATATATGCAAGGAGAATGTGTATAATCATATGGTTATCTGAAACATCTACAGAAGGTGCCAGTGTTCTCTGATTGGTGGTCACAAAACGACACTCAACAGGCGTAAAACTGATATGTATATATATATATATATATATATATATATATATATATATATATATATATATATATATATATATATATATATATATATATATATATATATATATATATATATATATATATATATATATATATATATATATATATATGTATATATATATATATATATATTCCCTGGGGATAGGGGAGAAAGAATACTTCCCACGTATTCCCTGCGTATCGTAGAAGGCGACTAAAAGGGGAGGGAGCGGGGGGCTGGAAATCCTCCCCTCTCGTTTTTTTAAATTTTCCAAAAGAAGGAACAGAGAATTGGGCCAGGTGAGGGTATTCCCTCAAAGGCCCAGGCCTCTGTTCTTAACGCTACCTCGCTAATGCGGGAAATGGCGAATAGTTTGAAAGAAAGAAAGATATATATATATATATATATATATATATATATATATATATATATATATATATATATATATATATATATATATATATATATATATATATATATATATATATATATATATATATATATATATATATATATATATATATGTATATGTATATGTATATATATATATATATATATATATATATATATATGTATATGTATATAGTGTATATAGTTAACCAGCCACAGCTGTGCCAGCACTTGATGCGCACCTGATTACTCCTTCGAGATACACTCAACAGGCCCCAGGTTCAGTGAAGGGGCAAGAGACCGTATATTCTACAAACTCACGGCCAAAACCCATTCTGGTCACCAAGCACTTTGATCAAGGGAGCAAAAAAAAAAAAAGAGATCGCAATATGGTAGAACTCTGCTGCCATGTTAAGTTCAAAATTTCTCGAGTGTTGCACTCTTTCTGTAGTTTCCTTCTGAATGCGACACAGCATGATTTAGGAACCACCATTTTGTACCAGTACCACCACGAAAGTTAGAAATCCCTAAACCCCTGAACTTGCAGCCAACCCACCACCATCACCACCACCACCAGTTCTGTATCCCTGTCAGGTTCAAAAATGATAGGCTCTGGGTGAAGCTAAATAGGGTGACTCCTATAAGTTTTCTGGCTGAAATCTAATTCATACATTATTTTCATATCTTAATGGCATTATGAATCAATGTTGCTGCCCCCCCAAAAAAAAGTTTATCTATACTCTTTTTTTCCTGGTGACTATAAGGGAAAAGACGTCTCATGCCATTCAGTTTACAAAAGGCATCAAACTGGTTACGAAATGGCATCTTGATCGTCGTCTGCTTATGTACGTATTCTTTGCACATTGTTATGCTTTACTGTCTTGATGGCATAGGTGAAATGAGTGAAAATAATCACCTTTTCGAGACTGAGGATGAAAAGTATAGTGAAGGATGAAACTCCCTAGAAAATAGGTATCATTGGCAAGTACTCTCAATCTCTGGAGAGAAGCACGTTAACGATGTCTCTGACAACCCACCTCAAGTGACAGCAGTTAAAGACTTTAGTTGAAACAAAAAGGAGGGAGTGTCCTGGGGTAGCTAAATAAAAGAATGATATATATATATATATATATATATATATATATATATATATATATATATATATATATATATATATATATATATATATATATATATATATAAATGGATAGATGTAGATACAGGGATAATCATAGGTAAGGGAATAGATGCACTTAAATAGACAGGTAGATAAATAGAGATATACATATATATCGATATAGATAAAGATAAAAAAAAATTGACAGATTCAGCTGGTTCTCTAAAGTTTCGTAATTTTGTTACTCAAAGGCGTCCTTGAATACTGGAAAGTGTTCTGCACGAGACGTTCACTTCCAGGCAGCAAGTAAAAACAATATTTGTCTTGTGTATGAGCGGGCCTCACATTCCTATTGTCGTAGGGGTCCCTTCCTACCACGACTCTGTTGACGCCCCTTTATCCAAACCTGAATATAATGTATTCGTCGCTATGGCACCATATGTAAATAGATTTTCACTCCACCCTCAGTTTCGATTTCCTATTAAAAATCCCTCCCACAATGGTTACATATGCTATACAAGGAGGTCGGGGCTGTTGCTGTGTATTATACAAAGGTTCTCTCATCGAATTAATATCAATGCGTAGGTTTAAAAGCATGAGATCAAGTGTGTGTGTGTGTGTGTGTGTGTGTGTGTGTGTGTGTGTGTGTGTGTGTGTGTGTGTGTGTGTGTGTGTGTGTGTGTGTGTGTGTGTGTGTGTGCATTTTCTTATGACCATCGTAGAGATACTATCGAATTCTATTTGGTTTGGAATATACTGCTTTTGTCATCTCCATTTAATCTTATATTTATATTCCTAGAATTCCTGACACGTCATTTGCAGATCTCTGCATATATTACTTTACGTGTGGGCAAGTCAAGGTCTCTCCCATCATTCAGTTCCATGTTCCGGGGTGGTCGAAAATATAATCTATAGATACTGTCCTTCATGATCATATGTTCTGATTTCATGATCAATATGATTTAAATTTGTGGCGAAGTGTGTTTCATTAATGATACACTTAATAGGTTACACTGACCTGCAGAAAATTATTAAAAAAGAAAATCATTCCATTTATGTGTGATTCGCAGGGAAGGTTATCAAATAACTTAAAAGCACACCAGTTATTTACTCTGAACTTTAAGAAGATAGATGCGAATCTATGACTGAGGGGAGAAGTCTATCTGTAAATCCATGAATGCATGCAAAGCTGAAGTTGTATTCAAGTTTGAATGTAATTCTTACAGTTTACAACCCAACGTATATTTTGTTCATAAGTATGTTTAAATTCAGTGTTACGATTTTTGGCTTCACAACCGCTAAACAGTCAACAAACATTAAAAGGAATGACATATAGCGTACGAGCAAGGGCCAGAAACGTAGAGCGTATGTGGTCTTAAAACTATTTTCAACACCTGAAGAAGATGAATAAGATTTTCCTTTGGTAGATGCACCTTGGTATTGTGAAGTGCTTAATGTTCCTGACGGATGACAGGTTTAAAGCTCAACCAATCAACCAAC
Source organism: Panulirus ornatus (assembly GCF_036320965.1). Lineage (NCBI taxonomy): Eukaryota > Metazoa > Arthropoda > Malacostraca > Decapoda > Palinuridae > Panulirus > Panulirus ornatus. Next base: position 16,536,141 of record NC_092242.1, on the reverse strand, counting down.
CAACCAACCGACCAGCCAGCCAGTCTGCCAACCAACCAGCTGACCAACCGACCAACCGTATGTGACATGTATTAAGTCAGGTTTCGTGCCACAGAAAGAGAACAACTTTTACAGAAAAACATTATTGCAGTCATGTTCCATAATGGCCTTGAGCCGTATAGCAACAAACAAAATCATAGGTGAACACAGTATTGTAAACAAACTTTTCAGTGGTGCCAACCTTGAACGCTGCAGGGATACCAACCTGAGACCCCCCGAACCAGAGCTCATGGTCAGTGTATGGAAAGGTCGATGCACGGGTGACCTCACCGTCCAAGTAAGACGGAATAACTAATTTTCTGCAGGTGTGAGGTTGAATGTGCCTCAAATCAGCTGCTTCGTGGTTACACAAGCTCTATTGTCCCCAGTGACGAGTGGATTTGATACTGTCTTCAAGGTTTTCGTCATGCTGGACGACGACTTGCAAATGTGTGTTCTTAGAGGAAAATTCGTATTACATTGTTGCTGGCAAGTGACCTCATGATTATTACAGCACAGCTTACATCCAACTAACAGTGGCACTCTATGTAATATAGAGAGTTGCATGTCTTTTGCAGTTTTGGGCACAAATGATGCAAGACAGAAGTTGATGTGGACAAAATAGTTCTCGTTTCTCTGTAATCTGGAAAGGGTTCGTTTGGTCCTTCCGTCTTTGGCCCACCGACTACCATGGTTATTAAGACCGACATTATCATTGAGGAGCCGTCAATCAAAATAGCTTAAAAGAAAAACTTTCTCAAGTGTTCAATATAATCCAAAGACCATACACTCTCTCATTGTACTTATGGTCCTCTGGAAAAGCTATATTGTTAATCTTAAAGCCATGTAATGTAACACTATATCGTTAGATCATTGGTGAAAATGATGAGATATGTATTCATTGTTCACAGCGAGGCGTCGTATGGGACTACAGCTTCCAGATATTTTTTTCTTCCAACCTGAAAAAAGAAAATGGGCTTCAAGGCAATAATGAATCTGCTCCTGATGCCAGATATGGCGCGGCACCTACGTCAGTAAGACCACCAAAGAGACGTACGCCCTATTCACCATCGTGGAACTTTGAACTCCATTCCGATTATGCATAAGAACCACGTAGACTTGTTTAATGATACGGAGGGCGGCAGAGTTCAGCTGTGGCCAGCAAATAGACAAGCGTGGGCACTGCCTACAGGGCGTTGGCCGCAGTGCACCTCACAAGGACACGCACTGTGTTTTCATCCGGTTCGCTTGACCTTCATATCTCCTGACCCTGAAACCCTGCGTTCCACGTCTTGCGTCTCTGCCTCGCGTCGACGCTGGTGTCAAACTAGAAATGCAACTAGGTCGCAGAGTCACTTCCGTGTTCACGGAGGAGACGGATGTGAGTAGGACTTTGCCAGTGGTAAAGCTACCACTCCCGTAAGAACTAGATCAAGGCGGTTCCCGGAGTTCCCTATATGGCCCGAGCATCAGGCCGGCCAGATGTTATACTGCGCCTCACGCCAACTGCCTCCCGGTGCCCCTCCAGTAGCTCCTCCAGCATTACAGGGAGTAGTGGCCTACATATGATGATAGCAGAGACCACAGCAACACGTATTAGGATCAGTATATCCATCTCCCTACCGAGGCACGGAGGAACACCAACTCTGCAGAGAGACCCCGTCTAGATGGGTTGCCTCAGCCATGGGCGTGTATCCATCAGGATATCATAAGAACATTGGTCTGCTGATATCAATGTCTGACTCATGCAACGTATTGCCAGAAGACCTTGTCATGCACGTGCACAACATATATTCTTGTACAGTAAGAGCAAACCATATGTAGCTCTGAAGGAAAAAATAAAGGGCAGTGTAAGAAGGTAGAACGCATACACACACACACACACACACACACACACATATACACAGACATATATGCCTAAATATATATATATATATATATATGGCCTGAACATGCAGGAGGGTGAAAGGAGGGCAAGAAATAGAGTGAATTGGAGTCATGTGGTATACAGGGGTTGACGTGCTGTCAGTGGATTGAAGCAAGGCATGTGAAGCGTCTGGGGTAAACCATGGAAAGCTGTGTAGGTATGTATATTTGCGTGTGTGGACGTGTGTATGTACATGTGTATGGGGGGGGGGGCCATTTCTTTCGTCTGTTTCCTTGCGCTACCTCGCAAACGCGGGAGACAGCGACAAAGTATAAAAAAAAAAAAAAAAAAAAAAAAAAAAATATATATATATATATATATATATATATATATATATATATATATATATATATATATATATATATATATATATATGTATTATCGCTGGAGATAGGGAGAAAGAGAATTGCCCACGTACTCCCTGTGTGTCGTTGAAGGCGATTGAAAGGGGGAGGGGGGGAGTGAGGGCCTGGAAACACTCCCCTCCTGTTTTCATTTTCCAAAAGATGGAACAGAGAAGGGAATCAAGTGAAGACTTTCCCTCTAAATCTCAGTCATCTGTTCTTGACGTTTCTATGATAACACTAAATGGTGAGGTAGCGCAAGGAAACAGATGAAAGAATGGCCCAACTCACCCGCATACACGTGTATATACATACACGCCCACACACGCACATATACATTCCTATACATTTCAACGTATACATACATATACGTACACAGACATATACATATATACACATCTACACATTCATACTTGCTGCCTTCATCCATTCTCGTCGCCACACCGCCACTTGAAATGGCACCCCCCCCTTCCCACGCGCGCGCGCGAGGCTGCACTAGGAAAAGACAACAAAGGCCACATTCGTTCACACCCAGGCTCTAGCTTTCATGTGTAATGTACCGAAACCACAGCTCCCCCTTCATATCCAGGCCTAACAAAACTTTCCATGGTTTACCCCAGACGCTTCACATGCCCTGGTTCAGTGCAGGGCATGTGAAGCGTCTCGAAGACCTCGGCCATGAAAATGGATTGAAATACAATCGAGAGCTTGCAGTGCTTCATGTGTGCATGTGACTTACTAGAGTGTGTCAGTTTGTGTGTATATATATATATATATATATATATATATATATATATATATATATATATATATATATATATATATATATATATATATATATATATATATATATATATATATATATATATATATATATATATATATATATATATATATATATATATATATATATATATATATATAATCCCTGGGGATAGGGGACTAAGAATACTTCCCACGTATTCCCTGCGAGTCGTAGAAGGCGATTTAAAGGGGAGGGAGCGGGTGGCTGGAAATCCTCCCCTCTCGTGTTTTTTTTTTTTTTCCAAAAACAAGAAACAGAGAAGGGGGCCAGGTGAGGATAGTCCCTCTAAGGCCCAGTCCTCTGTTCTTAACGCTACCTCGCTAGCTAACGCGGGAAATGGCGAATAGTTTGAAAGAAAGAAGATATATATATATATGTATATATATATATATATATATATATATATATATATATATATATATATATATATATATATATATATATTCTTTTTTAAAAATATTCGCCATCTCCCGCGTTAGCGAGGCAGCACCGAGAACAAGCCACTGACCCTTAAAGGGAAAGATCTTCACTAGGCCCCCTTCTCTGTTGCTTCTTTTTGGAAAGAAATACAGGAAAGGAGTATTCCCACTTCCCCGCTACCTCTCCTTTCAGTCGCCTTCAACGACACGCAGGGAATATGGAGGCAGTAGTCTTTCTCCCCTGTCACACACACACACACACACACACACACATACATGCATACTCTGTTAGAAGCCAAATAAAATGTCGACCATGTAGGAGAAAAGTGTAAGAAATGACTTTACCAGAACCTTTATGTTTTTATACCACTTGGATGATGTCACCAGTGAACAGTTCTTCAAGGCCATAACATGGAAGTAAGAGAGAAACTTGAGAGAATAAAGACAGAAAGGATTATATATATATATATATATATATATATATATATATATATATATATATATATATATATATATATATATATATATATATATATATATATATATATATATATATATATATATATATATATATATATATATATATATATATATAGATAGATATATAGATATATATATAGATATATATATAGATAGATAGATAGATAGATGGATAGATAGATAGATAGGTAGATCATAGATATAAATATAGACATAGATATGCAGATATATAGATACCTCATATTCCTAATCATCTTTGTATATGTGACCTCTGCCCTCATTTGTTTCCATATCTTAAAAGAACACATTAAGAGCAGTACTGTCGTCAATTTATGTTCACAATGCATGATAGATTTTAGACAATGATTTCAAGACGTGTATTTATTCTATCACCCAGATGATCATCAGAGTTCTAAGCACCATACTACAACAGTCAGCCATACAAGATACAACACTTAATCCCAATAATGCCCTCAGATAACTCAGTAACACATCAAGTATACAGTAAGGATGAAAAGAAGATCATTAATAGGGAATGAGTTAATCCTTATTCGTCGTTTAAGCAAGCTCCTTCGAATGACGGAATAAGTAGATGTAAAGCAAAAAGTGAATTTACACTTCACAGAAACAATGAATAGGCATTAAACAAAATGTGGAAACATGATGGAGATCAATGAGTAGGTGTGAGATGAGTGAGTTTACATAACCAAGACACCACTAACTGGTGGTAAACAATGTGTATCTAAACTTCACAGAAGCTAGAGATTAAATGTCATTAAAGAGTGAACGTATACATGACATGATGAAGTGAATAGCTGTGCACAAGGAGGATATTGACTCGGTACAGATATCAGTGAGAGAGAAATTGATATAAAGACTGCCAACCCTCTCGTCTCCACAAATTGAATACGATCGGATCAGTAATACGACGGATGATAATGACTGCCCACCCTCTCCTCTCCATCCGCACCACCCACACCTCTCGGGTACAATAACCCCACACATGACTGCGTGACCGTATGCACACTGACACGTACACTCTATACAAATTGCGTCGAATAGGCCACTCACCTTGGTGCTCATGGCGGCGGGTCGGGGAGCGATCTGGAGATGGAGCACCCGCGCCTCGGCTTATAACACTACGCCCACGCAGACCCCACTACTCACTCAGGAACTTCGTTGTCCTAACCACAGCGCTACTGCGTCTCCTACGGCAGCTCCTCCCGGAGAAGTCGGTTTCTGTCAGGTATCAAAGTCGATGAGTTTAGTAGATGCCTGGGTAACATTATGTAGCTTTCAGTTTGATTACCTTCTGCTGTCTACATCTCGAACAAGCATATGAGTCTCGGGGGGGGGGGGTTTGGATGAGGAGCAACACGACAACAGAGAATAGGCTGTTGAAAACAAGGGCAGCTAACAACAGCAAGCCTGGAAGGTCTCACTCATGCTCTGATGATCCTTTAAATTTGACTACATCGTCTACCGTCGCCGCCCCCTGGGTCGAAGCCAGACATTCTCTTGCCAAAAGGTTTCGTCTACAATAAATGGAAAGTCCCAGTGATGATGGATATCCGTCGTGAACAGCTAATGATTGCCTTACTTTGAGTGGTTAAAGTGAGCCTGTTTAACTACGAATCTTGATATATTTCATTCCATAGTATGATGAGCCATTACATAATTATATGGAGTAAAAAATCTATTTCGTAATTTTTCAGTAGGATTCATATAACTATACGAATCCATTTTGGCACAACGGGATTAGAATATACAAAAATTGTATATGCCAGCGGACTAGATATAAAATGGTTAAAGTTCAAGGTATGCCTAAGAACATATAATGACTTCCTCGAGAAGTGATTCCAACGGGATCCATCCCTGTTTTCTCTCTTTTTTTTTGTATGTGTTGAGGACGACAAATAAAACGCCACACTTGGTATGGTAATCCAGTGAGATGATGACTAAGAATCCAACCTTACCACTTGACGTCATCCACTTGGCTACACTGCCGCCCCCAACACCATCCAACTCCCCCATGTAAACCATGGTCGTTGATAATCTGAGCACGACGGTTCGACCCTTGGGTATGATAGCCAGGGTCGTACCGTTTTCCTATGGAATCGCACCATCGTGTTCGATGGTCATTCTCAAGGCTCGTACCCTCGTGCTACCTTGAAAGGCCTATTAACGACTTCCACATCTTGGCCTGGCGGAGCGCGGTCCCTCACTCTCTTAGCTCGTGTGTGTCTGTAACTCCCATCATACATGAGCTGATTGTCTCAGGAGGAGGAATGGTATCAGTGCGCTCAAATAGAAAGCAGTATGATGTCTCCCAGTCGTTCCTTTGCGTGTTATCCGCTGGTGACCAGACGTCCATCAGTCCAAATTGAATCATGTGGCTCCTAAGACATGCAGAAAGCTGTACTCACTTGCCTACGTGTCCCGCTCTCCGCGGTATGGTGAAGAAGGCAACTCATGCTCCCTAGTCCGCAAACACCATCTTGCCCCAGATTTCACTGATAAAACTGGCTTTTCATCAATTTATATTACCGAATTCTACGTAATAAGTACGGTCGACTGTTATATGGTGGAGTTATAACCCAAACCAAGTCTCCCCTGATTCACAGCAGTCAGCTTATTCCTCTGTCGTAGCAAACCACGGCATATGCCATCCTCAAGGAGGGTGTCGTCTTTGAATTCGTCCGTGGGTGGCTGTGCAACAGGTCAGGTATATTGTTCGCGTTATGGGTCGTTCGGTGATGACAAGACAGCTATGGGTTACAGGTTAGGTACGCTGTGACGTCATGAGTCGTTCAGGAGTGGCAAGACAGGGGTAGCTTACAATTCAGCTGTACTCCTAAAGTCATGGACCGATCACATACAGCTACCACGACAGCAGCGTTTTCCTGGCGTGTGGTAAAACGTGGCCTCCTGCGTTGTCTAACTTTCACCAGTCCTTCAGTCTGCCAACAGATGTATCTATATACAATAGGCTGAGAAAATCCCGTCTCTTTCAGAATCTCAATCACTGATTTTCCGGTCTCCCACGTCTCGACGAACCTTACCCAGTTTGCAGAGACTTTGGGACTTTGTCACATTTAGCTAACATCCTGTAAAGACCAAAGAAAAATATTGTATTTCATGTTAAACAAAATTATCATCAGTTCTCCCTGCATCCAACACAACTACTTTACCATATTGAGGAATGAACATCTATCTTCAACCAAATTACAGCTAATGACAAACATGGAGGAACAAGGCAATGAATATATGCATAAGAACGCATGATGCTGAAGATTACAGGCAGAGCGAAAATATGATAAGAGCCGTAAAGTACATGAAAAAGAGAAAAGCAGTCGGATATACCTACAGTAAGCTACAGAAGAACATGGTCGATTTTTCGCTTCGAGTTGCTGCAAAAGATAGCAAATGGTGGTAGCCAGAAACCTCACGCATGAATGGAGCTGTATAAAAATAGTTCCGAGCACCCTCGAACTGTGTTGTAACGAAAATTTAATGTGTGGCTGTACAGTCAAGGATAACATGGTCGACAAGATCATCTCTGTATGGACGAATTGTGTCTGACTTCCCGTTTGGAGTGGACGTGATAAGGACGCCTCAGTTGACAGACATCTTAAAGCTCTACACTACAACTTGGTCAAGTGGTCATGGGCAGGTATCTACGAAAGTTGAGGTTGGCACATTGTGCAAGAGGCCTTACAGCCACCAAGGAGCGGTTCCGAAGAAGGTGATATCGACCTGGTAACTATGATAGATAACGAAAGACTTCAAGGAGTGGCGCTCAGTAAACAAAACAACGGATAGGCAAGAGCTGGCTAACACGGTGGACAAAGTAACGGTGATGAAGCTTTGAAAGACGAAAGACAGAAGAATGTTTTGCCAGAAGAAAAGCAGACAGAACACACACGGGATGTACGAGGCAGGTCGAATGAATCCTCGAAGCGGTACCGACGTCACGAGAACCTCAGGTGGCGTGAACGACCAAGGTTGTCATTGAACTCTCCCAGTGATACACACACGTCTTGCCACCACCAATTGTTGTAGGTTAGTACTCTAAGACGTCAGCATAAAGAGCTTGAACCATTACCTTAAGAACCATATTGTGTGTGTGTGTGTGTGTGTGTGTGTAAAACAAATAAATGCTATGAATCCTCTGAAGAAAAGAAGGCATGTCATTTTCTAGGCCACAAAGGAGGGAAGATTTGAATGTAAGTGAATCATACACGTTTTCTCAAGTTGTCGTTCTACTTATGCCTCAGGTATTACCCAAAATTACTGGTAAAAAAAATAAACATTGATAAATACCGACGTGTTAGGCAAATCTATGGCCTGGTACAGGTTTCTCTTACAACTCAAAATGATACATTCATCAGATACCAAGATGTTTGATGTTAGTAACCGAACGTGTTACATGAGGTTCGATTTTACATATATTTATATCAAAAGCTGGTTATAGATGAATCACTTGTTTTACTTAAAACCCGCATCGGTTACGATCAATACAGTCCCAGTAAAAGGCATTGCTTTAGAGTGGAACCTCTCGTGCTATGCGATTATGAATGATATAATCCCTCACATGATTTTCAGAAGACACACGACAACACTCACTTGACCAGTCAGGTGGGTGTTGTCAATACAATGAGGTTAGTCGATACATTGTTTTAGGCGAAGAATGTTTATTGAATATCGATGATCAATAATTGGTATACATCACCTCCTCACACGTGTTCTCTTTCATTGGTGATCGTGGTACAGTGAAGCCAAAGGGAGAGTTTATGCCAGACTTCAGACATGCGACCTGGGAATTACCTTCCGAAGACAGACTATGTGGTGGCGGGATGAGAAATTTATGTACGTTAACAGCACACGAGGGAAAATTAATAGACAGTAGGATGGAAATACTCTAGAAAACTGGCTCAGAAATTGCAAAACCAGATAATTGATTATACATAGAACATTTGCTTGACAGACAAGTAAGACATAATGGACCGATATGTGAAAAAAAGAAAAAAAAAGAAAAAAAAAAAAAAAATATATATATATATATATATATATATATATATATATATATATATATATATATATATATATATATATATATATATTCTTTCTTTCTTTCATACTATTCGCCATTTCCCGCATTAGCGAGGTAGCGTTAAGAACAGAGGACTGGGCCTTAGAGGGAATATCCTCACCTGGCCCCCTTCTCTGTTCCTTCTTTTGAAAAAAAAAAAAAACGAGAGGGGAGGATTTCCAGCCACCCGCTCCCTCCCCTTTTACATACATACATACATACATACATATATATATATATATATATATATATATATATATATATATATATATATATATATATATATATATATATATATATATATATATATATATATATATATATATATATATATAAAGGGGTCCAAAATTTCGTTTTTCATTTAGTGGCTGTCTCTATATAGCGCTCACAAACTATGGCACTGAAGACAAGGAAAACCTTTTCTGCTGCATGATTTTACCTATAACCTTGTGTACCAGCTCTTGGGAAGCTATGAGGGGCCCTCGTTACTATTGAATGGGTGATGCGAGAGCTACTGTACTCCCGACATACATACACAGTCATGTGTACCTATTGCAAGCCGCTACTGTTCGGTAAAGTGTCCAGCTACAGAGAAGGGAAAAAACTGCACAGCGTCATTGTCATAGTAGCGTCATGTGTGTTGAACGTGACACCTAACATGGTTGGAAATTTGTTGAGTGGAGTTGGTTGACCATCCAGGATTATGTAAGGGTGTAGGTAGGTTCGTCTCGTGTCTGTCCGGGTTTAAGAGAGCGACAGTGAATTTCTGTGGGGATGCAGACATCTTGTTTTGAGTGAGGCAATGTTCTAGTTACGTGATGGACTGTTGCATGTTTCTTGTTGTTTGGGGGTAGTGTCAGGGTACTGTTTTGTAACTGTAAGGTCGTCTGCACTTGGGCGGACTCTTACACTGTGATCGGGAAGTTATTAAGGAAGAGACTGAAGAAGGTTGAATAGAGAATAGCATCCTGAGAAGCCCAATGTAAAGTGATGACACATATATCAGGCCCTTGTGAATGACACTTGTTTATCTGCCTATCAGAAAATCGATTAACCATTTTTTGTCAGTTTTGTGGAGGGTGGTGTCAAGCATGATTCGTATGAGGATAATTAGAGAAAATTGTAAAATGCTTTGATGACATTTATTGACACTCGGAGAGTGCAGTATGTGGGTTATGGATAGTTGGAACTATCCAGGATGTTGTATACGAGGTCCTTTAGCAGTATAGTAGTGTATGACTCTAAAGCCGTGTTGTGTGGGCAGGAGAGGGACACCTTGCTATATTCCGTTGTGGTTCAGTGTCTTAAAGAACTGGGAGATTTACGACAATGGTGATACAGTGATAAGCGGAAGGGTTGTCTAGGGGGATGGAAATGTTTCAGAGTAGATAGTATGCTGGCCAGATATTTGAGATGATAATGAGCAACCAGTTGTTGAAGATGTCTGTAAGTGCTTGTATTATATTTGGTCTGGAATATCTTAAGTGAAAATTTACGGTACGATGAGAGCTGCACAGGAGTTCTTCTAATCTTAATTGTATTGTGAATATCTGTCGATCTGAAGGGTGGGTGAGCATTTGTTTTGCTGTGTAGTGAGTGTTGTTTTTCATGACTATTTAAGGGCGTGGTTGCTTTACGGCTATTTTTTGGGTAGTATTTCATAGGTATGATTCTGTGCTCTTTCGATGAGGTGTTGCTCTGGATTAGAAGTGTTTCATTATGAATACCATTTGTGATTAATATTCTTGCATTACGTGGCGAGAGTCTTGCACTCGTGTTGCTCCATCTCTTAACTTTGTAGATGTGTGCCATATCTATATTCGTGTGAGTGGACACATATATACGCCATCCTAAATCAAATATATATATACATTTACTTATATATATATATATATATATATATATATATATATATATATATATATATATATATATATATCTTTCTTTCTTTTCTTTCAAACTATTCGCCATTTCCCGCATTAGAGAGGTAGCGTTAAGAACAGAGGACTGGGCCTTTGAGGGAATACCCTCACCTGGCCTAATTCTCTGTTCCTTCTTTTGGAAAATTAAAAAAAAACCGAGAGGGGAGGATTTCCAGCCCCCCGCTCCCTCCCCTTTTAGTCGCCTTCTACGACACGCAGGGAATACGTGGGAAGTACTCTTAATCCCCTATCCCCAGGATATATATATATATATATATATATATATATATATATATATATATATATATATATATATATATATATATATATATTCATTTCTTTATTTATTTTGCTTTGTCGCTCTCTCCCGCGTTAGCGAGCTAGCGCATGGAAACAGAAGAAAGAAATGGCCCAACCCACACACATACACATGTATATACATACACGTCCACACACGCAAATATACATACCTATACATCTCAATGTACACTTATATATACACACACAGACATATACATATGTATACATGTACATAATTCATACTGTCTGCCTTTATTTATTCCCATCGCCACCTCGCCACACATGGAATAACAACCCTTCCCCCCCACTTATGCGTGCAAGGTAGCGCTAGGAAAAGACAACAAAGGCCCCATTCGTTCACACTCAGTCTCTAGCTGTCATGTAATAATGCACCGAAACCACAGCTCCCTTTCCACATCCACGCCCCACACAACTTTCCATGGTTTACCTCAGACGCTTCACACGCCCTGGTTCAATCAATTGACAGCACGTCGGCCCCGGTATACCACATCGTTCCAATTCACTCTATTCCTTCCACGCCTTTCACCCTCATGCATGTTCAGGCCCCGATCACTCAAAATCTTTTTCACTCCATCTTTCCACCTCCAATTTGGTCTCCCACTTCTCCTCGTACCCTCCACCTCTGACACATATATCCTCTTGGTCAATCTTTCCTCACTCATTCTCTCCATGTGACCAATCCATTTCAAAACACACTCTTCTGCCCTCTCAACCATACACTTTTTATTTCCACACACCTCTCTTACCCTTATATTACTCACACCACATATTGTCCTCAAACATCTCATTTCCAGCACATCCACCCTCCTGCGCACAACTCTATCTATAGCCCACGCCTCGCAACCATACAACATTGTTGGAACCACTATTACTTCCAACATACCCATTTTTGCTTTCCGAGATAACGTTCTCGACTTCCACACATTCTTCAAGGCTCCCAGAATTTTCGCCCCCTCCCCCACCCTATGATTCACTTCCACTTCCATGGTTCCATCCGCTGCCAGATCCACTCCCAGATATCTAAAACACTTTACTTCCTCCAGTTTTTCTCCATTCAACTTACCTCCTAGTTGACTTGACCCTCAATCCTACTGTACCTAATAACCTTGCTCTTATTTACATTTACTCTTAACTTTCTTCTTTCACTAACTTTACCAAACTCAGTCACCAGCTTCTGCAGTTTCTCACATGAATCAGCCACCAGCGCTGTATCATCAGCGAACAACAACTGACTCACTTCCCAAGCTCTCTCATCAACAACAGACTGCATACTTACCCCTCTTTCCAAAACTCTTGCATTCACCTCCCTAACAACCCCATCCATAAACAAATTAAACAACCATGGAGACATCACACCCCCCTGCCGCAAACCCACATTCACCGAGAACCAATCACTTTCCTCTCTTCCTACACGTGCACATGCCTTACATCCTCGATAAAAACTTTTCACTGCTTCTAACAACTTGCCTCCCACACCATATATTCTTAGTACCTTCCTCAGAGCATCTCTATCAACTATATCATGCCTTCTCCAGATCCATAAATGCTACATACAAATCCATTTGCTTCTCTAAGTATTTCTCACATACATTCTTCAAAGCAAACACCTGATCCACACATCCTCTACCACTTCTGAAACCTCACTGCTCTTCCCCAATCTGATGCTCTGTACATGCTTCACCCTCTCAATCAATACCCTCCCATATAATTTACCAGGAATACTCAACAAACTTATATCTCTGTAATTTGAGCACTCACTCTTATCCCCTTTGCCTTTGTACAATGGCACTATGCAAGCATTCCGCCAATCCTCAGGCACCTCACCATGAATCATACATACATTAAATAACCTTACCAACCACTCACAATACAGTCACCCTCTTTTTTTTAATAAATTCCACTGCAATACCATCCAAACCTGCTGCCTTGCCGGCTTTCATCTTCCGCAAAGCTTTTACTACCTCTTCTCTGTTTACCAAATCATTTTCCCTAACCCTCTCACTTTGCACACCACCTCGATCAAAACACCCTATATCTGCCACTCTATCATCAAACACATTCAACAAACCTTCAAAATACTCACTCCATCTCCTTCTCACATCACACATATATATACATATATACACATGTACATAATTCATACTGTCTGCGTTTGTTCATTCCCATCGCCACCTCGCCACACACGGAATAACAACCACGTCCCCCCTCATGTGCGCGAGGTAGCGCGAGGAAGACAACAAAGGCCCCATTCGTTCACACTCAGTCTCTAGCTGTCATGTAATAATGCACCGAAACCACAGCTCCCCTTCCACATCCACGCCCAACACAACTTTCCATGGTTTACCCCAGACGCTTCACATGATCTGGTTCAATCCACTGACAGCACGTCAACCCCGGTATACCGCATCGTTCCAATTCACTCTATTCCTTCCACGCCTTTCACCCTCCTGCACGTTTAGGCCCCAATCACTCAAAATCTTTTTCACTCCATCTTTCCACCTCCAATTTGGTCTCCCACTTCTCCTCGTTCCCTCCACCTCTGACACATATATCCTCTTGGTCAATCTTTCCTCACTCATTCTCTCCATGTGACCAAACCATTTCAAAACACCCTCTTCTACTCTCTCAACCACACTCTTTTTATTTTCACACATCTCTCTTACCCTTACATTACTTACTCGATCAAACCACCTCACACCACATATTGTCCTCAAACATTTCATTTCCAACGCATCCACTCTCCTGCGGACAACTCTATCCATAGACCACGCCTCGCAACCATACAACATTGTTGGTACCACTATTCTTTCAAACCTACCCATTTTTGCTTTCCGAGATAATGTTCTCGACTTCCACACATACTTCAAGGCTCCCAGAATTTTCGCCCCCTCCCCCACCCTATGGTTCACTTCCGCTTCCATGGTTCCATCCGCTGCCAAATCCACTCCCAGATATCTAAAACACTTCACTTCCTCCAGTTTTTTTCCATTCAAACTTACCTCCCAATTGACTTGACCCTCAACCCTACTGTACCTAATAACCTTGCTCTTATTCACATTTACTCTCAACTTTCTTCTTTCAGACACTTTACCAAACTCAGTCACCAGCTTCTGCAGTTTCTCACATGAATCAGCCACCAGCGCTGTATCATCAGCGAACAACAACTGACTCACTTCCCAAGCTCTCTCATCCACAACAGACTGCATACTTGCCCCTCTTTCCAAAACTTTTGCATTCACCTCCCTAACAACCCCATACATAAAGAAATTAAACAACCATGGAGACATCACACACCCCTGTTGCAAACCTACATTCACCGAGAACCAATCACTTTCCTCTCTTCCTACACGTACACATGCCTTACATCCTCGATAAAAACTTTTCACTGCTTCTAACAACTTGCCTCCCACACCATATATTCTTAATACCTTCCACAGAGCATCTCTATCAACTCTATCATATGCCTTCTCCAGATCCATAAATGCTACATACAAATCCATTTGCTTTTCTAAGTATTTCTCACATACATTCTTCAAAGCAATCACCTGATCCACACATCCTCTACCACTTCTGAAACCACACTGCTCTTCCCCAATCTAATGCTCTGTACATGCCTTCACCCTCTCAATCAATACCCTCCCATATAATTTACCAGGAATACTCAACAAACTTATACCTCTGTAACTTGAGCACTCACTCTTATTCCCTTTGTGTGCAATGGCACTATGCAAGCATACCGCCAATCCTCAGGCACCTCACCATGAATCATACATACATTATATAACCTTACCAACCAGTCGACAGTACAGTCACCCCCTTTTTAAAAAATTCCACTGCAATACCATCCAAACCTGCTGCCTTGCCGCTTTCATCTTCCGCAAAGCTTTTTTTTTTACTCACCTCTTCCTGTTTACCAAAATCATTTTCCCTAACCCTCTCACTTTGCACACCACCTCGATCAAACACCCTATATCTGCCACTCTATCATCAAACACATTCAACAAACCTTCAAAATACTCACTCCATCTCCTTCTCACATCACACATATATATACATATATACACATGTACATAATTCATACTGTCTGCGTTTGTTCATTCCCATCGCCACCTCGCCACACACGGAATAACAACCACGTCCCCCCTCAGTGCGCGAGGTAGCGGCGAGGAAGACAACAAAGGCCCCATTCGTTTCACACAAAGCTACTAATTCAGTCTCTATCCAGTCATGTAATAATGCACCGAAACCACAGCTCCCCTTCCACATCCACGCCCAACACAACTTTCCATGGTTTACCTCAGACGCTTCACATGCTCTGGTTCAATCCACTGACAGGCACGTCGCCCCGGTCTACCGCATCGTTCCAATTCACTCTATTCCTTCCACTCCTGTTCTCTCACTGCATGTTCAGGCCCCGATCACTCAAAATCTTTTTCACTCCATCTTTCCACCTCCAATTTTGGTCTCCCACTTCTCCTCGTACCCTCCACCTCTGACACATATATCCTCTTGGTCAATCTTTCCTCACTCAATTCTCTCCATGTGACCAAACCATTTCAAAAATACCCTCTTCTACTCTCTCAACCACACTCTTTTTATTTTCACACATCTCTCTTAACTCTTACATTACTTACTCGAATCAAACCACCTCACACCACATATTGTCCTCAAACATTTCATTCCAACACATCCACTCTCCTGCGGACAACTCTATCCCAAAGACCAGCCTCGCAACCATACAACATTGTTGGTACCACTATTCTTTCAAACTACCCATTTTTGCTTTCCGAGATAATGTTCTCGACTTCCACACATTCTTCAAGGCTCCAGAATTTTCGCCCCTCCCCCACCCTATGGTTCACTTCCGCTTCCATGGTTCCATCCGCTGCCAGATCCACTCCCAGATATCTAAAACACTTTACTTCCTCCAGTTTTTTTCCATTCAACTTACCTCCCAATTGACTTGACCCTCAACCCTACTGTACCTAATAACCTTGCTCTTATTCACATTTACTCTCAACTTTCTTCTTTCAGACAACTTTAACCAAACTCAGTCACCAGCTTCTGCAGTTTCTCACATGAATCAGCCACCAGCGCTGTATCATCAGCGAACAACAACTGACTCACTTCCCAAGCTCATCTCAACCGACAACTGACTGCATACTTGCCCCTCTTTCCAAAACTTTTGCATTCACCTCCCTAACAACCCCATACATAAAGAAATTAAACAACCATGGAGACATCACACACCCCTGTTGCAAACCTACATTCATCGAGAACCAATCACTTTCCTCTCTTCCTACACGTACACATGCCTTACATCCTCGATAAAAACTTTTCACTGCTTCTAACAACTTGCCTCCCACACCATATATTCTTAATACCGTCCACAGAGCATTCGTCTATCAACTCTATCATATGCCTTCTCCAGATCCATAAATGCTACATACAAATCCATTTGCTTTTCTAAGTATTTCTCACATACATTCTTCAAGCAATCACCTGATCCACACATCCTCTACCACTTCTGAAACCACACTGCTCTTCACCCATTCTAATGCTCTGTACATGCCTTCACCCTCTCAATCAATACCCTCCCATATAATTTACCAGGAATACTCAACAAACTTATACCTCTGTAATTTGAGCACTCACTCTTATTCCTTTGTGTGCAATGGCACTATGCAAGCATACCGCCAATCCTCAGGTACCTCACCATGAATCATACATACATTATATAACCTTACCAACCAGTCGACAGTACAGTCACCCCCTTTTTAAAAAAATTCCACTGCAGTACCATCCAAACCCGCTGCCTTGCCGGCTTTCATCTTCCCCAAAGATTTTACTACCTCTTCTCTGTTTACCAAATCATTTTCCTAACTCTCTCACTTTGCACACCACCTCGATCAAACACCCTATATCTGCCACTCTATCATCAAAACCCATTTAACAAACCTTCAAAATACTCACTCCATCTCCTTCTCAGATACACTACTTGTTATCAACCTGCTCATTAGCCCCCTTCACTGAAGTTCCCATTTGTTCCTTTGTCTTACGCACATTATTTACCTCCTTCCAAAACATCTTTTTATTCTCCCTAAAATTTAATGATACTCTCTCACCCCAACTCTCATTTGCCCTCTTTTTCACCTCTTGCACCTTCCTCTTGACCTCCTGCCTCTTTCTTTTATACATCTCCCACTCATTTGCATTATTTTCTGCAAAAAATCGCCCAAATGCCTCTCTCTTCTCTGTCATAATCAATCTCTCTTCTTAATCCCACACTCAATACCCTTTCTAATCTGTCCACCTCCCAAGCTTCTCATGCCACAAAGACCTTTTGCGCAAGCCATCACTGCTTCCCTAAATACATCCCATTCCTCCCCACTCCCCTTTCCTCCTTTGTTCTCACCTTTTTCCATTCTGTGCCCAGTCTCTC
The DNA here is from genome assembly GCF_036320965.1 of Panulirus ornatus. Lineage (NCBI taxonomy): Eukaryota > Metazoa > Arthropoda > Malacostraca > Decapoda > Palinuridae > Panulirus > Panulirus ornatus. The sequence goes on along the minus strand of NC_092242.1, from coordinate 16,518,371 downwards.
CTTGCCCTGATATATATATATATTTAGATAGATATATATATATATATATATATATATATATATATATATATATATATATATGTATTCTTTCTTTCTTTCATACTATTCGCCATTTCCCGCATTAGCGAGGTAGCGTTAAGAACAGAGGACTGGGCCTTAGAGGGAATATCCTCACCTGGCCCCCTTCTCTGTTCATTCTTTTGAAAAAAAAAAAAAACGAGAGGGGAGGATTTCCAGCCACCCGCTCCCTCCCCTTTTACCATACATACATACAATATATACATATATATATATATATATATATATATATATATATATATATAATTATATATATATATAATATATATTTTATATATATATATATATATATATATATATATATATATATATATATATATATATATATATATATATATATATATATATATATATATATATATATATATATATATATATATATATATATATATATATATATATATATATATATATATATATATATATATATATATATATATATATATATATATATATATATATATATATATAAAGGGGTACAAAATTTCGTTTTTCATTTAGTGGCTGTCTCTATATAGCGCTCACAAACTATGGCACTGAAGACAAGGAAAACCTTTTCTGCTGCATGATTTTACCTATAACCTTGTGTACCAGCTCTTGGTAAGCTATGAGGGGCCCTCGTTACTTTTGAATGGTTGATGCGAGAGCTACTGTACTCCCGACATACAAACACAGTCATGTGTACCTATTGCAAGCCGCTACTGTTCGGTAAAGTGTCCAGCTACAGAGAAGGGAAAAAACTGCACAGCGTCATTGTCAGGTACGCATGCGTCATGTGTGTTGAACGTGACACCTAACATGGTTGGAAATTTGTTGAGTGGAGTTGGTTGACCATCCAGGATTATGTAAGGGTGTAGGTATGTTCGTCTCGTGTCTGTCAGGGTTTAAGAGAGCGACAGTGAATTTCTGTGGGGATACAGACATCCTGTTTTGAGTGAGGCAATGTTCTAGTTACGTGATGGACTGTTGCATGTTTCTTGTTGTTTGGGGGTAGTGTCAGGGTACTGTTTTGTAACTGTAAGGTCGTCTGCACTTGGGCGGACTCTTACGGTATGATCTATGGTGGGAATCAGGAGGTTATTAAGGAAGAGACTGAAGAAGGTTGAATAGAGAATAGCATCCTGAGAAGCCCAATGTAAAGTGATGACACATATATCAGGCCCTTGTGAATGACGCTTGTTTATCTGCCTATCAGAAAATCGATTAACCACTTTTTGTCAGTTTTGTGGAGGGTGGTGTCAAGTATGATTCGTATGAGAATGATTAGAGAAAATTGTAAAATGCTTTGATGACATTTATTGACACTCGGAGAGTGCAGTATGTGGGTTATGGATGGTTGAAACTATCCAGGATGTTGTATACGAGGTCCTTTAGCAGTATAGTAGTGTATGACTCTAAAGCCACGTTGTGTGGGCGGGAGACAGACATCTTGCTTTATTCCGTTGTGGTTCAGTGTCTTAAAGAACTGGGAGATTTACGACAATGGTGATACAGTGATGAGCGGAAGCGTTGTCTAGGGGGATGGAAATGTTTCAGAGTAGGTAGTATGCTGGCCAGAAATTTGAGATGATAATGAGCAACCAGTTGTTGAAGATGTCTGTAAGTGCTTGTATTATAATTGGTCTGGAATATCTTAAGTGAAAATTTACGGTACGATGAGAGCTGCACAGGAGTTCTTCTAATCTTAATTGTATTGTGAATATCTGTCGATCTGAAGGGTGGGTGAGCATTTGTTTTGCTGTGTAGTGAGTGTTGTTTTTCATGACTATTTAAGGGCGTGGTTGCTTCATAGGTATGATTCTGTGCTCTTTCGATGAGGTGTTGCTCTGGATTAGAAGTGTTTCATTATGAATACCATTTGTGATTAATATTCCTGCATTTTACGTGGCGAGAGTCTTGCACTCGTGTTGCTCCATCTCTTAACTTTGTAGATGTGTGCCATATCTATATTCGTGTGAGTGGACACATATATACGCCATCCTAAATCAAATATATATATACATTTACTTATATATATATATATATATATATATATATATATATATATATATATATATATATATATATATAAATATATATATATATATATTCATTTCTTTATTTATTTTGCTTTGTCGCTCTCTCCCGCGTTAGCGAGCTAGCGCATGGAAACAGAAGAAAGAAATGGCCCAACCCACACACATACACATGTATATACATACACGTCCACACACGCAAATATACGTACCTATACATCTCAATGTACACTTATATATACACACACAGACATATACATATGTATACATGTACATAATTCATACTGTCTGCCTTTATTAATTCCCATCGCCACCTCGCCACACATGGAATAACAACCCTTCCCCCCCACTCATGCGTGCAAGGTAGCGCTAGGAAAAGACAACAAAGGCCCCATTCGTTCACACTCAGTCTCTAGCTGTCATGTAATAATGCACCGAAACCACAGCTCCCTTTCCACATCCACGCCCCACACAACTTTCCATGGTTTACCTCAGACGCTTCACATGCCCTGGTTCAATCAATTGACAGCACGTCGGCCCCGGTATACCACATCGTTCCAATTCACTCTATTCTTTCCACGCCTTTCACCCTCATGCATGTTCAGGCCCCGATCACTCAAAATCTTTTTCACTCCATCTTTCCACCTCCAATTTGGTCTCCCACTTCTCCTCGTACCCTCCACCTCTGACACATATATCCTCTTGGTCAATCTTTCCTCACTCATTCTCTCCATGTGACCAAACCATTTCAAAACACACTCTTCTGCCCTCTCAACCATACTCTTTTTATTTCCACACACCTCTCTTACCCTTATATTACTCACACCACATATTGTCCTCAAACATCTCATTTCCAGCACATCCACCCTCCTGCGCACAACTCTATCTATAGCCAACGCCTCGCAACCATACAACATTGTTGGAACCACTATTACTTCCAACATACCCATTTTTGCTTTCCGAGATAACGTTCTCGACTTCCACACATTCTTCAAGGCTCCCAGAATTTTCGCCCCCTCCCCCACCCTATGATTCACTTCCACTTCCATGGTTCCATCCGCTGCCAGATCCACTCCCAGATATCTAAAACACTTTACTTCCTCCAGTTTTTCTCCATTCAACTTACCTCCCAGTTGACTTGACCCTCAATCCTACTGTACCTAATAACCTTGCTCTTATTTACATTTACTCTTAACTTTCTTCTTTCACTAACTTTACCAAACTCAGTCACCAGCTTCTGCAGTTTCTCACATGAATCAGCCACCAGCGCTGTATCATCAGTGAACAACAACTGACTCACTTCCCAAGCTCTCTCATCCACAACAGACTGCATACTTACCCCTCTTTCCAAAACTCTTGCATTCACCTCCCTAACAACCCCATCCATAAACAAATTAAACAACCATGGAGACATCACACCCCCCTGCCGCAAACCCACATTCACCGAGAACCAATCACTTTCCTCTCTTCCTACACGTACACATGCCTTACATCCTCGATAAAAACTTTTCACTGCTTCTAACAACTTGCCTCCCACACCATATATTCTTAGTACCTTCCTCAGAGCATCTCTATCAACTATATCATGCCTTCTCCAGATCCATAAATGCTACATACAAATCCATTTGTTTCTCTAAGTATTTCTCACATACATTCTTCAAAGCAAACACCTGATCCACACATCCTCTACCACTTCTGAAACCTCACTGCTCTTCCCCAATCTGATGCTCTGTACATGCTTCACCCTCTCAATCAATACCCTCCCATATAATTTACCAGGAATACTCAACAAACTTATACCTCTGTAATTTGAGCACTCACTCTTATCCCCTTTGCCTTTGTACAATGGCACTATGCAAGCATTCCGCCAATCCTCAGGCACCTCACCATGAATCATACATACATTAAATAACCTTACCAACCACTCACAATACAGTCACCCTCTTTTTTTTAATAAATTCCACTGCAATACCATCCAAACCTGCTGCCTTGCCGGCTTTCATCTTCCGCAAAGCTTTTACTACCTCTTCTCTGTTTACCAAATCATTTTCCCTAACCCTCTCACTTTGCACACCACCTCGATCAAAACACCCTATATCTGCCACTCTATCATCAAACACATTCAACAAACCTTCAAAATACTCACTCCATCTCCTTCTCACATCACACATATATATACATATATACACATGTACATAATTCATACTGTCTGCGTTTGTTCATTCCCATCGCCACCTCGCCACACACGGAATAACAACCACGTCCCCCCTCATGTGCGCGAGGTAGCGCGAGGAAGACAACAAAGGCCCCATTCGTTCACACTCAGTCTCTAGCTGTCATGTAATAATGCACCGAAACCACAGCTCCCCTTCCACATCCACGCCCAACACAACTTTCCATGGTTTACCCCAGACGCTTCACATGCTCTGGTTCAATCCACTGACAGCACGTCGACCCCGGTATACCGCATCGTTCCAATTCACTCTATTCCTTCCACGCCTTTCACCCTCCTGCATGTTCAGGCCCCGATCACTCAAAATCTTTTTCACTCCATCTTTCCACCTCCAATTTGGTCTCCCACTTCTCCTCGTTCCCTCCACCTCTGACACATATATCCTCTTGGTCAATCTTTCCTCACTCATTCTCTCCATGTGACCAAACCATTTCAAAATACCCTCTTCTACTCTCTCAACCACACTCTTTTTATTTTCACACATCTCTCTTACTCTTACATTACTTACTCGATCAAACCACCTCACACCACATATTGTCCTCAAACATTTCATTTCCAACACATCCACTCTCCTGCGGACAACTCTATCCATAGACCACGCCTCGCAACCATACAACATTGTTGGTACCACTATTCTTTCAAACCTACCCATTTTTGCTTTCCGAGATAATGTTCTCGACTTCCACACATTCTTCAAGGCTCCCAGAATTTTCGCCCCCTCCCCCACCCTATGGTTCACTTCCGCTTCCATGGTTCCATCCGCTGCCAAATCCACTCCCAGATATCTAAAACACTTCACTTCCTCCAGTTTTTTTCCATTCAAACTTACCTCCCAATTGACTTGACCCTCAACCCTACTGTACCTAATAACCTTGCTCTTATTCACATTTACTCTCAACTTTCTTCTTTCAGACACTTTACCAAACTCAGTCACCAGCTTCTGCAGTTTCTCACATGAATCAGCCACCAGCGCTGTATCATCAGCGAACAACAACTGACTCACTTCCCAAGCTCTCTCATCCACAACTGACTGCATACTTGCCCCTCTTTCCAAAACTTTTGCATTCACCTCCCTAACAACCCCATACATAAAGAAATTAAACAACCATGGAGACATCACACACCCCTGTTGCAAACCTACATTCATCGAGAACCAATCACTTTCCTCTCTTCCTACACGTACACATGCCTTACATCCTCGATAAAAACTTTTCACTGCTTCTAACAACTTGCCTCCCACACCATATATTCTTAATACCTTCCACAGAGCATCTCTATCAACTCTATCATATGCCTTCTCCAGATCCATAAATGCTATATACAAATCCATTTGCTTTTCTAAGTATTTCTCACATACATTCTTCAAAGCAATCACCTGATCCACACATCCTCTACCACTTCTGAAACCACACTGCTCTTCCCCAATCTAATGCTCTGTACATGCCTTCACCCTCTCAATCAATACCCTCCCATATAATTTACCAGGAATACTCAACAAACTTATACCTCTGTAACTTGAGCACTCACTCTTATTCCCTTTGTGTGCAATGGCACTATGCAAGCATACCGCCAATCCTCAGGTACCTCACCATGAATCATACATACATTATATAACCTTACCAACCAGTCGACAGTACAGTCACCCCCTTTTTAAAAAAATTCCACTGCAGTACCATCCAAACCCGCTGCCTTGCCGGCTTTCATCTTCCCCAAAGTTTTTACTACCTCTTCTCTGTTTACCAAATCATTTTCCCTAACTCTCTCACTTTGCACACCACCTCGACCAAAACACCCTATATCTGCCACTCTATCATCAAACCCATTTAACAAACCTTCAAAATACTCACTCCATCTCCTTCTCAGATCACCACTACTTGTTATCACCTGCTCATTAGCCCCCTTCACTGAAGTTCCCATTTGTTCCTTTGTCTTACGCACATTATTTACCTCCTTCCAAAACATCTTTTTATTCTCCCTAAAATTTAATGATACTCTCTCACCCCAACTCTCATTTGCCCTCTTTTTCACCTCTTGCACCTTCCTCTTGACCTCCTGCCTCTTTCTTTTATACATCTCCCACTCATTTGCATTATTTCTCTGCAAAAATCGCCCAAATGCCTCTCTCTTCTCTTTCACTAATAATCTTACTTCTTCATCCCACCACTCACTACCCTTTCTAATCTGTCCACCTCCCACGCTTCTCATGCCACAAGCACCTTTTGCGCAAGCCATCACTGCTTCCCTAAATACATCCCATTCCTCCCCCACTCCCCTTTCCTCCTTTGTTCTCACCTTTTTCCATTCTGTGCCCAGTCTCTCCTGATATATATATATATATATATATATATATATATATATATATATATATATATATATATATATATATATATATATATATATATATATATATATATATATATATATATATATATATATATATATATATATATATATCCCTGGGGATAGGGGAGAAAGAATACTTCCCACGTGTTCCCTGCGTGTCGTAGAAGGCGACTAAAAGGGGAGGGAGCGGGGGGCTGGAAATCCTCCCCTCTCATCATTTTTTTTTTTTCTTTAATTTTCCAAAAGAAGGAACAGAGAAGGGGGCCAGGTGAGGATATTCCTTCAAAGGCCCAGTCCTCTGTTCTTAACGCTACCTCGCTAACGCGGGAAATGGCGAATAGTTTGAAAAAAAAAAGAAAAATATATATATATATATATATATATATATATATATATATATATATATATATATATATATATATATATATATATATATATATATATATATATATATAAAATAATAATAATCACATCATCAGGGGAGACACAAGAGAGAAATATAAAAGTCAGTTGATATACATCGAAGAGACGAAGCTAGGACGCCATTTGGTAAGCATTGTGATTGTCCAAAACATACAACGAGCGTTCATAAACTTATCATTTTACAAATCTGATCAACAATAAAGTTATCTAATTTGTATAGACCATCACTAATATTAAGATTATAATTCTTTGTATATCTAATAAATCCTTAAGTGTATTTGTTGCCTTTAGCAACAATAATTCTAAAAAGAATATCTTAATCAGGAATTCACCAGAAAATTCTCTTGGTTGCATCTATAAAGTGCCTTGTGGAAACTGTGATAAATTTTATGTTGGTCAGACTGGTAAGGATCTTTCTGTTTGCCTTAAGCAACATAAATATAGTATAAGAACGGGACAAGAATCAAATACCTTGTTTAATCATGTTAAAAACTATGATCATTGTATTGAGTGGTGTAACGCCATCCCAGTTATTAACTCTAACTCTATTACCAAGAGAAATATCATTGAATCTTCTATTATCAAATACACAAAGAATTATAATCTTAATATTAGTGATGGTCTATACAAATTAGATAACTTTTTGTTGATAAGATTTGTGAAATGATAAGTTTATGAACGCTCGTTGTATGTTTTAGACAATCACATGCTTACCAAATGGCGTCCTAGCTTCGTCTCTTCGATGTATATCAACTGACTTTTATATTTCTCTCTTGTGTCTCCCCTGATGATGTGATTATTACACGAAAGTGCACTTGGGAACTTTTCGTGTTTCATTTTCCCCGTGGACTCATAGGAATATGTTGATCACGCGCAAAACTGTGATCCTTTCCAATATATATATATATATATATATATATATATATATATATATATATATATATATATATATATATATATATATATATATATATATATATTATCCCTGGGGATAGGGGAGAAATAATACTTCCCACGTGTTCCCTGCGTGTCGTAGAAGGCGACTAAAAGGGGAGGGAGCGGGGGGCTAGAAATCCTCCCCTCTTGTTTTGTTTTTTTTTTAATTTTCCAAAAGAAGGAACAGAGAAGGGGCCAGGTGAGGATATTCCCTCAGAGGCCCAGTCCTCTGTCAACCTTTCTAATGCGGGAAATGGCGAATAGTTTGAAAGAAAAGAAAGAAAGATATATATATATATATATATATATATATATATATATATATATATATATATATATATATATATATATATATATATATATATATATATATGTGTGTATATATATATATATATATATATATATATATATATATATATATATATATATATATATATATATATATATATATATATATATATGTATATATATATATAAAGTTAAAATACAAGGAGGGGAGGATTTCTGGGCCCCCGCTCCCGTCCCCTCTAGTCGCCTTCTACGACACGTGAGGAATGCGTGGGAAGTATTCTTTCACCCCTATCCCCAGGGATAATATATATATATATATATATATATATATATATATATATATATATATATATATATATATATATATATATATATATATATATATATATATATATATATATATATATATATATATATATATATATATATATATATATATACATACATATACACACATACACACACATATATACATATACATATGAAAAATGTAAGAAATAATTTAGAAAACAAACTTCTAGCTTGAAATGAAATGAACATGAATGTCACATAATGGTTCAACCTCTGGCTATGGAAAAGGGAAATGTATAATTTATTTACACAAACGTCAATAGTAGTTTTCATCAATATAACCACTGTATCATACTGCTTGGTCCACTTCTCTTATCATGAAACTGGAATATTAGCTTATGATGCTTCTCAATTGTCTTCATTATACAAAGTACAACCATATCTTGGATACATAAGGGTAGGTAGTTGGTCATCCGCCATAATAAAGCCTTGACAGACCAAAAGTTTATCTGGACCTTAACTTTTCCAGTACATTCATGAAAAACACCTTTTTTCTTTCCATCTCTATCACTTTGAAAAAAAATGCTCCCTTTGTTCACATTTCAATGAAAGAATAAGCTTCAACGTCTAAGCTACATTCTTTTCCAATTTCACTATTTTCTTGTCAGAGCACCATGTATGAAAACTATCACTCCAGTAACACAACTATAAACATTTACTTCCCCTCGATACACTGCGGGTCACTCTACCACCAGGTTTGTGTTGCAATGGTTCTTAATTCACAAAAGTAGTAGCATCACTGGTGGGCGGAAGAACATTCTTGTAACCAAAGCGAGGATCACAGTCCGTGCAACTAAAAATGGGAAACAGAAGGAGTCACGCGGGGAGTGCTCATCCTCCTCGTAGACTCAGATTGGGGTGTCTAAATGTGTGTGGATGTAACCAAGATGTGAAAAAAGGAGAGATAGGTAGTATGTTTGAGGAAAGGAACCTGGATGTTTTGGTTCTGAGTGAAACGAAGCTCAAGGGTAAAGGGGAAGAGTGGTTTGGGAATGTCTTGGGAGTAAAGTCAGGAGTTAGTGAGAGGACAAGAGCAAGGGAAGGAGTAGCAGTACTCCTGAAACAGGAGTTGTGGGAGTATGTGATAGAATGTAAGAAAGTAAATTCTCGAGTAATATGGGTAAAACTGAAAGTTGATGGAGAGAGATGGGTGATTATTGGTGCATATGCACCTGGGCATGAGAAGAAAGATCATGAGAGGCAAGTGTTTTGGGAGCAGCTGAATGAGTGCGTTAGTGGTTTTGATGCACAAGACCGGGCTATAGTGATGGGTGATTTGAATACAAAGGTGAGTAATGTGGCAGTTGAGGGAATAATTGGTATATATGGGGTGTTCAGTGTTGTAAATGGAAATGGTGAAGAGCTTGTAGATTTATGTGCTGAAAAAGGACTGGTGATTGGGAATACCTGGTTTAAAAAGCGAGATATACATAAGTATACGAATGTAAGTAGGAGAGATGGCCAGAAAGCGTTATTGGATTACGTGTTAATTAACAGGGCCGCGAAAGAGAGACTTTTGGATATTAATGTGCTGAGAGGTGCAACTGGAGGGATGTCTGATCATTATCTTGTGGAGGCTAAGGTGAAGATTTGTACGGGTTTTCAGAAAAGAAGAGTGAATGTTGGGGTGAAGAGGGTGGTGAGAGTAAGTGAGCTTGGGAAGGAGACTTGTGTGAGGAAGTACCGGGAGAGACTGAGTACAGAATGGAAAAAGGTGAGAACAATGGAAGTAAGGGGAGTGGGGGAGGAATGGAAGTATTTAGGGAATCAGTGATGGAGTGCGCAAAAGATGCTTGTGGCATGAGAAGCGTGGGAGGTGGACAGATTAGAAAGGGTAGTGAGTGGTGGAATGAAGAAGTAAGATTATTAGTGAAAGAGAAGAGAGAGGCATTTGGACGATTTTTGCAGGGAAAAAAATGCAATTGAGTGGGAGATGTATAAAAGAAAGAGACAGGAGGTCAAGAGAAAGGTGCAAGAGGTGAAAAAGAGGGCAAATGAGAGTTGGGGTGAGAGAGTATCATTAAATTTTAGGGAGAATAAAAAGATGTTCTGGAAGGAGGTAAATAAAGTGCGTAAAACAAGGGAGCAAATGGGAACTTCAGTGATGGGCGCTAATGAGGAGGTGATAACAAGTAGAGGTGACGTGAGAAGGAGATGGAGTGAGTATTTTGAAGGTTTGTTGAATGTGTTTGATGATAGAGTGGCAGATATAGTGTGTTTTGGTCGAGGTGGTGTGCAAAGTGAGAGGGTTAGGGAAAATGATTTGGTAAACAGAGAAGAGGTAGTAAAAGCTTTGCGGAAGATGAAAGCCGGCAAGGCAGCGGGTTTGGATGGTATTGCAGTGGAATCTATTAAAAAAGGGGGTGACTGTATTGTTGACTGGTTGGTAAGGTTATTTAATGTATGTATGACTCATGGTGAGGTGCCTGAGGATTGGCGGAATGCGTGCATAGTGCCATTGTACAAAGGCAAAGGGGATATGAGTGAGTGCTCAAATTACAGAGGTATAAGTTTGTTGAGTATTCCTGGTAAATTGTATGGGAGGGTATTGATTGAGAGGGTGAAGGCATGTACAGAGCATCAGATTGGGGAAGAACAGTGTGGTTTCAGAAGTGGTAGAGGATGTGTGGATCAGGTGTTTGCTTTGAAGAATGTATGTGAGAAATACTTAGAAAAGCAAATGGATTTGTATGTAGCACTTAGGGATCTGGAGAAGGCATATGATAGAGTTGATAGAGATGCTCTGTGGAAGGTATTAATAATATATGGTGTGGGAGGCAAGTTGTTAGAAGCAGTGAAAAGTTTTTATCGAGGATGTAAGGCATGTGTACGTGTAGGAAGAGAGGAAAGTGATTGGTTCTCAGTGAATGTAGGTTTGCGGCAGGGGTGTGTGATGTCTCCATGGTTGTTTAATTTCTTTATGAATGGGGTTGTTAGGGAGGTGAATGCAAGAGTTTTGGAAAGAGGGGCAAGTATGAAGTCTGTTGGGGATGAGAGAGCTTGGGAAGTGAGTCAGTTGTTGTTCGCTGATGATACAGCGCTGGTGGCTGATTCATGTGAGAAACTGCAGAAGCTGGTGACTGAGTTTGGTAAAGTGTGTGAAAGAAGGAAGTTAAGAGTAAATGTGAATAAGAGCAAGGTTATTAGGTACAGTAGGGTTGAGGGTCAAGTCAGTTGGGAGGTAAGTTTGAATGGAGAAAAACTGGAGGAAGTAAAGTGTTTTAGATATCTGGGAGTGGATCTGGCAGCGGATGGAACCATGGAAGCGGAAGTGGATCATAGGGTGGGGAAGGGGGCGAAAATTCTGGGAGCCTTGAAGAATGTGTGGAAGTCGAGAACATTATCTCGGAAAGCAAAAATGGGTATGTTTGAAGGAATAGTAGTTCCAACAATGTTGTATGGTTGCGAGGCGTGGGCTATGGATAGAGTTGTGCGCAGGAGGGTGGATGTGCTGGAAATGAGATGTTTGAGGACAATATGTGGTGTGAGGTGGTTTGATCGAGTAAGTAATGTAAGGGTAAGAGAGATGTGTGGAAATAAAAAGAGCGTGGTTGAGAGAGCAGAAGAGGGTGTTTTGAAATGGTTTGGGCACATGGAGAGGATGAATGAGGAAAGATTGACCAAGAGGATATATGTGTCAGAGGTGGAGGGAACGAGGAGAAGTGGGAGACCAAATTGGAGGTGGAAAGATGGAGTGAAAAAGATTTTGAGTGATCGGGGCCTGAACATGCAGGAGGGTGAAAGGAGGGCAAGGAATAGAGTGAATTGGATCGATGTGGTATACCGGGGTTGACGTGCTGTCAGTGGATTGAATCAGGGCATGTGAAGCGTCTGGGGTAAACCATGGAAAGTTGTGTGGGGCCTGGATGTGGAAAGGGAACTGTGGTTTCGGGCATTATTGCATGACAGCTAGAGACTGAGTGTGAACGAATGGGGCCGTTGTTGTCTTTCCTAGCGCTACCTCGCACACATGAGAGGGGAGGGGGATGGTATTCCATGTGTGGCGAGGTGGCGATTGGAATAAATAAAGGCAGACAGTGTGAATTGTGTGCATGGGTATATATGTATGTGTCTGTGTGTGTATATATATGTGTACATTGAGATGCATAGGTATGTATATTTTGCGTGTGTGGACGTGTATGTATATACATGTGTATGGGGGTGGGTTGTGCCATGTCTTTCGTCTGTTTCCTTGCGCTACCTCGCAAACGCGGGAGACAGCGACAAAGCAAAATGAATATAAATAAATAAATATATATATATATATATATATATATATATATATATATATATATATATATATATATATATATATATATATATATATATATATATATATATATATATATATATATATATATATATTGATTTTCAGAAGCACCTCTTCCTTCAGTGTAATCGTGGATGCTCGGAGGAAAATGATCATAACGTTTGAGCAAATGCCACAGGTTACGTTCTGAACGACGGTAATAGCGCGGTCTCGTACCTCTCCCAAGGTCGCTAACCATGTGGCAAAAAGTTTGTCCTTGATAAACCCTACAAAAAAAATGGAAAACGAAATGAAATGGATATTTTCAAGTAAAACACACACACACACACACACACACACACACACACACACACACACACACACACACACACACACACACACACACACACACACACACACATTATTCATATATATATATATATATATATATATATATATATATATATATATATATATACATATATATTAGTGATCCTGTTTCCTTTGGGGCGGGGTAGCGCCAGGAAAGGATGAAGGCTAGCTAGTATGAATATGTATATATATATGTATATATATATATATATATATATATATATATATATATATATATATATATATATATATATATATATATATATATATATATATATATATATATATATATATATACCACAAGGAAAATGAAATAGGGTATGTTCCTTAGTGCACTTTCGTGTAATTATCACATCTACAGGGAAAATTCAAGAATGAGATAGAATACGTAGAACAGTAGGTTAATATACAAGGGATAGACATACTTAAGACGCTGCGGTAACTCCAGTTGCAGCGAAGTACTGGACTCAGAGTGAAAGTTCTCTGACGAGACTGGTCTGGATGATGCTCCCTCTTCCCTACAATCTGTAGAGAAAATTAGGACGCACCCATAAGCATACGCACACATATACATATGTACTCACACACGCGCACACACACACACACACACACACACACACACACACACACACACACACACACACACACACACACACTAAGAACAAGTTCAATGAAAGTCTTGGGGATATATCCAGGACCTTTTTCTAATGACTCACTCAACCCAAGGTTGCGCTACATCCAGTGGCTTGGAAATGTGGACTTCTTCAGATTGAGGAGTTCTTTAACAAGACTCTGCTCTGCAAGATACAGACGAGCCAAAGATGGCTTTTCACTTTCAATGTAACCTATTGCAAAAGGAGCCCGGTAACAACAGAAAAAGATTTTATATATATATATATATATATATATATATATATATATATATATATATATATATATATATATATATATATATGGTGAGAGTAAGTGAGCTTGGGAAGGAGACTTGTGTGAGGAAGTACCAGGAGAGACTGAGTACAGAATGGAAAAAGGTGAGAACAATGGAAGTAAGGGGAGTGGGGGAGGAATGGGATGTATCTAGGGAATCAGTGATGGATTGCGCAAAAGATGCTTGTGGCATGAGAAGAGTGGGAGGTGGGTTGATTAGAAAGGGTAGTGAGTGGTGGGATGAAGAAGTAAGAGTATTAGTGAAAGAGAAGAGAGAGGCATTTGGACGATTTTTGCAGGGAAAAAATGCAATTGAGTGGGAGACGTATAAAAGAAAGAGACAGGAGGTCAAGAGAAAGGTGCAAGAGGTGAAAAAAAGGGCAAATGAGAGTTGGGGTGAGAGAGTATCATTAAATTTTAGGGAGAATAAAAAGATGTTCTGGAAGGAGGTATATATATATATATATATATATATATATATATATATATATATATATATATATATATATATATATATATATATATATATATATATAAAATCTTTTTCTGTTGTTACCGGGCTCCTTTTGCAATAGGTTACATTGAAAGTGAAAAGCCATCTTTGGCTCGTCTGTATCTTACAGAGCAGAGTCTTGTAAAAGAACTCCTCGATCTGAAGAAGTCCACATTTCCAAGCCATAGTATACATGTATATGATGTACAGAGTATAATCTGCTTGGTGGCCGATAACGTAAATATACCAATGTAAGTGGTGGTATCTGCACCAATAATGGCTTGTTTGCAACATCTGGCCACATGAACATTGATTATGAGGAAGACTACTACAGCATCCTGATCCTCGATATGGCTTGGTATTTTCCCATAAAGAAAACCTCTCGATAAAGATAGAGATTTCATATAAATGGCGAGACGAAGTAGTTGTGCGAGATTGCATAATCCCACATTCGGACCGTCAACAGTATTTGCTGTTTTTAGTAGGATCCGACCTCGTTGTTCGGTTGAACATCCGCAAAAAGATACTTTCGTACCCGAAACACTAACTGGACTTACTCTGAGTACGGGTGTGGCATGGCCCCACCCTCCTATGACGTCACGACCCCGCCACTACATAAGGAGCAGCTGGCCACTGCTCATCATCACAAGCTTTGTGCATCGTCTGTACTGAACCACACAACCCGCCAACATGAAGACTGTGAGTAGCTTCTGCCTTGTTCCTTTTCTGTTCACAAGTGAAAGTGATCTCTTTCAATTCTCGTGGTTACTTAACACAGGAACTTTACCGCAGCATCACAGTTCATGACCTGTTATATAACGTAATTACCAGTGAGCTGATGGTTCATCACTTACGTCTTAACAGTAGGTAGCCTGAGGTGGCCAGTGTAAGTATAGTAGTTAAGAGTATCCTGTGTGTCCAACAGCTGATGATTCTGTGCGCCGTGGCCGCCTGCGCCTCTGCCCAGCTGGTCTACCGCGCCCCATCCCACGACTCTGCTGTCATCCAGAGCCACCGCCTGGGTGGTAACTTCGCCTACTCCACCAACGAGGCCCACGCCTACGCCGTGCAGACCCCCGTAATCGGCCACCGCACCGTTCCCATTGGTGTCTCCTACCACCCCGGCGCTCCCATCGTCAAGACCTCCACCGATGTCATCACCCAGCAGATCCCTCAGTACGGTCTCGGCTACGGTGCCGTCCCTTACCCTTACGCCCTTGGTGCCCCGATTGTTGCTGCCGAAACCGCCTAAGTCTCTCTCCCAAATAATGTATGAAGACCGTTTCTCCTCTATTCCTCTCCTCTTTTCACCCTGATGCTCAATAGAGTTCAGTAACTTGTCCTGAAATAAACGCTTGGCGTAGGCGCGTGTTGGCGTGGGCGCGCCGCGACGTGGCGTGTGGCGACAGAGCCCTCACGGGTTGGTCGCTGCATCTTGTACAGTTCCGGTGTACAGACTTGTGTCATAATCTGTGTAATGAGATCATCAATAAAGCAACTTAATTTGACATGGTAGTTTTCCATCTTCATTGCAATCCTGGTAAATTACAACTGTTATACAAAACAACACCAGAGTCTTACTGAACAACACTATCTACAATCGTTGCCTTAGAAGACACCGTTGCATTTTAGGGAACTAATGTTAACATAAATAAGTGTCTGGATGACAGTGATTTAATTCTCATCGTTTCTGAAACATCTGATTTATAAAACCTTGACCTTTGAAACAGGTCTGATGAACGCATAAGCTAATATATTAATTATTGATTCTTTCGTTGATCCTGCCCGATCAATCTTAGAGTGCGTGATAAAGTTTGCTCAACATTCCTTTAGATAAGGTCTTCTATCTCGATACCTTTTAATCTTGTCTGTTCCTTCACTGTCTCAATATGTGATCTGAAATACCAGTCGAGGTTTGTCGGATTCACTTGAAAGGATTGTCCGCTGATGAAGGAATGCACGAGGCTATGTCCGAAAAGGTTCTCCTCGGTGTCGTTCTTGTCTGAGAAGACCACACTTGCTTATTTCTAAATCTTAGAGTTTAAGTTTCTCTCCCAGCAGAAGGCTTCATGAGACGCCTAACTCTACTCATTCTTCTGTCTTTCCTTTTTCTGTCTTTAACCTCAGTATCTCAAAGAAAAGTTATATACGATTCACTTTACTTTTTAAGTCAGATGTATGTCTCCCGAACTGGAAAGATCAAGATGGTTATGTATGATCTAAGATCTATTTCACTTTAGTACACAAGTGCGTCTCGTACCCTCGTGAGGTAGAGCCAAGAACAGAGACTAACGATGGCCTCGTTTGCACACATCTTCTCCTTTGCTGTTATGTTGAATATGACACAGAAACCAAAGCCCACCATCCACAGCCAGTACCTACAGACTATCCCACTGTTTACCCTGCCAACGTCACTTGACTTAGCCCACTGACAGCCTCCTATAAAGATTTTTTTCATCGTCTCATAACCCATATTCTTGTGGATGATCCTGACGCTAGCCAGAAGTATGTATGTGTCAGCGCCTGTGTGTGATCCTTGCGTGTGTGTGTGTGTGTGTGTGTGTGTGTGTGTGTGTGTGTGTGTGTGTGTGTGTGTGTGTGTTTATTTGTATATCCATGTTTGTCTACGTACTTGCCTGTGTTTTTACTGACGTGTTTATCTGTCTGTCTGTGTGTTTGCCCGCAGTTACCCGTTAGCATTTATGGAAAGGGATTTATACACCCTTAGTACTGCATATTTCTGACGTTAAGTGTTTTGAGATTTCTCACAGGTAATAGCTTGCTCTTGTATCCCAGCTACGTTAGATGTCTAGTACTCTGTCATCTTAGAAACTTATTCATCATCCAGTCTAGCATCGCACTTTCTATGTGCTCATTTGTGGCGCGTAGCTGAGTAATACATGCAAGAGAAATACAGAAATCATTCAACGTTAAGAAATCAGAATAGTAAAAGAAGTCACTCATTTTGCCTACTCGTTTTCTTCCTATTTCCAAAGTGGTTTACATGGGAAGGACTGATATCAGAAGATCTGATGGTCCATGACGAGTTTACCTGCAGTCATGAATGTTATCTGTGAGAATAACAGGATCGTAAACCAAAAAGACATTTCTCCACCCACCACTCCCTCCGGCTCAACAGCCAGCAGGGAAAAAACTGATCTACCATGATCTATCGAAAAAGTATATTGCTATGGTGATTTTACGAGAAAAATTGACCGTTAAAGATCCCTACGCTAACAGCAGTGACCCTTTCCGGGGACGAACGATGAAACAGGAAAAACTTCTCATTGTTTAAAAAGTATATATATACTTTTTTCCTTCTTAGAATAGGCCTACTTCCTCACAATATAAATTACACAATATGTATTTGTCTAGCCTTTCTCTCAAAATATTGATGGTTTTCGAATTCACTACATCTTATAGTAATTCATTCCAATGCTGAAAGACCTCTGCCATGTTGCCAGTACCGTTATCAGTGGAAGTTTCATCCCTCTCTAGTTTGCGGGAATGTTCGTATATTGTGAAAAATATCCCCTAAATATTCTCAGAGTCTGTAATGTATAGAAGATGATACTTTTAAATAGCGTGAAGAAATTGGCTCTATTGCTCTTCTTTGACTTCTTTTCAGGCTATCTTCATCAGTGATCAAGCTCGGTGACCAAAACCTTTTTGGCATTTTCCATATTTGGCTTCACCAATGCTCTATAATGAGTGAGTATTATATCCTTCGTTTCATAATTTACCAGCAGATTCGGGCCTTTCGGCACTTCGTTCGCTCGCTACTGCGGTAGGCTGAGGGATCGGGGTTGCTGACCAGCTGGCCATTGACCATCAGACTCGGGTTTGCAGTGATCAGAAGCTAACATAACAACAAACCCTTGTTGTGTTGCGTAGAACCTCAGAATGGCATTGTTCAGAGGTATAACTGCTCACTTCTTCCATCCTTGTTCCTCACACCTCCGATGTTGCCGAAGCGACGTTTCTGCCAAACAGACACAGATCCTCCAGCAAATACATTACTCTTAAAGTCAACAATTTTCATCATATCAAGGACATGAATGATTTATTGGCAACTGCGTATAGGGGTTAATTATCATGCATCACCCTTGGCATGTCTACAATCAGAATAGACAGACGACCAATTCAGAGCATATGTATTTTCAGTAGTAAAACCAAACATCCCTTATTATCATCATTATTATTATTATTATTATCATCATTAATATTATTATCATGATTATTATCATCATTATCATTATCATCATTATCATTATTATCATCATTACCATTAATCATCATTATTATTATCATTATCATTATTATATGTAGCTAGGAAGTGTTTTTCATATTCTACACCATCAAAGATAATCATCCCAGGGTCTTTTTCATCTTTTACCCATGTGTAAGCCAAACTATCCAGCAAGACCCATGGTGATTTCAGTGGGCTCAGTCATAAATAAGTTATCAAATGATTCAATTTTTTATAAGCCCACTAGTTGGTAATACATCAGAATCTGATATCATTAATATATATCTAGTTTACAAACTTAATGATATCTTGGTTTACATTGATTTCAAACTTATATATTTTGATGTGCCATCCTTGATAACATAAGTTTCATTTGATGACTTCCTAGAATATTCGGTTAATGCCTTTGATAAGTTTGATTTATCTGTTTCAAATTCTGTGTTTCTTGAAGTAATGAAATTGTTTATAAGAGACAGTGTATCTCAATTCAGTGGAAGACATTATGCTAAGAAGTTTGATATAAATGATGGGTAACCTTCTTTCACCAGTATCAAGTAATCTTTTTATGGAATTCTTTGAAACAAAATTGCTAAGGGATATCTTATCCTCTGAGGCAATCTAGTTTAGGTATATAGATGGTGTTCTTTGTGTTTGGCCGACAAACCAAAATTTACAAACATTTTTCCCTTTACTTGATAAATTAGTGCCTCTATCAAACCAACTGTTGAAGTGGAAAATAATCGTATGTTACCCTTTTAACATTGCATGATCCATGGGGATAGAAACATGTTTAAGTTTATCACACAGAATAAAACCATCAATGTTTGTTCATTTATTCATTATTACTTAGTTCAACATGGCAGAGTTAAACACTCATCAGTCCGATCGATGTTCCTTAGGGAATCACACATAT
>NC_092242.1:16423498-16493498 GCF_036320965.1 Panulirus ornatus | reverse complement strand
AGGAAATGAACACCAAGACTATTCCACACGTTGCCTGTACCCATCAAAAATAGAATACATGATGGGGAAATTCAAGAAGGCCCCAGGTATGTATCTACAAAGTATATGAGACAGACCAGGCCGTGGTGGTTACTTAGTAGCTTGGGTCCAATCCAAGCTATGCGGTAGAAGTCTTATCAAGTCTACGCCAGCTATACATCAGTTGAATCTTAGGTAAAGAAATTTTGTTCTCTAAGAAAATACCACCAGTGACCCATTAAAACTTACTTGAAAAACAACCAGGGTGCTAGTCTGAGTTATTTTGTCCACAATTTCGTACAAAGAGAGAAAACGAGGAGCTCTGTTCTTCAGTAACAGACAAAGTATTACAAAAAATCTAAGATTACCATGTAAAATAAGGCAGTTGGACTGCATATTGATAAAAGTTACATGAATATGACGTAAGCTGCATTGGTGTTGTACAACAATTGAACGTTTTTTTAAACTTTGCAGTCGATTTTATGTAAGATTGGCAGTGAATGAATAGGTGTGAACACCAACAAAGGTACCTCAAAGGAAGAGTCTTTTCAGAGGTAACTAAAAACATTTTCAGTATATAAAGAATATATGAATTCGATTCTACAACACCTGTATCTTATTCAACAAGTTGTTGCAGTTGCATCTACTACATAGCAGTCATTGTTAAGCAAGACAAGTACCCATATAAAGTTTCTACCCCAACCCAAGCTACTTGTCCTACCTCTCCCCTACATGGGCGTGGTTGCCTTACCTCAGTCTTCCAGTTACGTAAACGTTCCTCCACCATATATAAGGGGCAGCAGGCCACTGTTCCTCATCACAAGCTTTGTGCATCGTCTGTACTGAGCAACAACCCGCCAACATGAAGACTGTGAGTAACTTCTGCCTTGTCCCCTTCTCTGTTCACAAGTGAAAGTGATTTTTTTTTGAGCTCTCGTGGAACTTTACTACTGCGTCAGAATCCATAACCTGACATATCAATTAGTCACCAGTGAGCATGGTTCATCTATCACGTCTTAACAGTAGGTAGCCTGAGGTGGTTAGTGTAAGTATAGAAGTTAAGAGTATCCTGTGTGTCCAACAGCTGATGATCCTGTGTGTCGTGGCCGCTTGCGCCTCTGCCCAGCTGGCAGTGCCAGGACCTATGGTCTACCGCGCCCCATCCCACGACTCCGCTATCATCCAGAGCCACCGTCTGGGTGGTAACTTCGCCTACTCCACCAACGAGGGCCACGCCTACGCCGTGCAGACCCCCGTTATCGGCCAGCGCACCGTTCCCATTGGTGTCTCCTACCACCCCGGCGCTCCCATCGTCAAGACCTCCACCGATGTCATCACCCAGCAGATCCCTCAGTACGGTCTCGGCTACGCTGGTGCCTACGCCGGTGCCTACGGTGCCTACCCCTACCCCTACACTTTTGGCGCTTCCCTTGTCGCTGCTGAACCCGCTGCTGCTGCCCCCGCTGCTGCTGAGCCTGCTGCTGCTGCCCCCGCTGCTGCTGAGCCCGCCGCTGCTGAACCCGTTGTCGAAACCGCCTAAGTGCTTTACCCTCTTACCCTACCAGTATATGAAGACCGTTATCGTTTCTCTCCATTCAAGTACTTCTCTCCCTGTCTCTCCTTCTCAAAAAATGGTCTTGGCGAAGGCGCGCGTTGGCGTGGGCGCGCCCTAACGTGGCGTGTGGCGACAGAGCCCTCACGGGTTGGTCGCTACACCTTGTACAGTTCCGGTGTAAAAGCTTGTGTCATTATTTGGTTTGTAAGGCATCTCAATAAAACAACTTAAAATGAATAAGAATTTTCATTCCCGTACAAAATTGTGTTTGATTTACTACATGTGTTTATAACAATATATGATGATTTCATTCAAAGGCCACCTTTGCATAGCAAGTTTTCATATATCAGGAAAGGTTGAATAAAAATAATTCTGCTTTCCTGCATAAATCTTTTTGAATTATCGTATCAAAACTTTCAAAAGTAGGTTAATGAAATGATAGACAGTGAGGCTGGGCTGGGAAATATAACAGCCACTGTTGTTTTGGTACACTGCACTGTTGTCGCTACTCCTCCCTTATATATCACTTTCCGAGATAGATAAAGCAACATACCATGAATCTCCAGAACAGATGATAAATCACTCACACACACACACACACACACACACACACACACACACACACACACACACACACACACACACACACACACATATACCAAACTATATAATCCCTAGACTCTGTTTTGAAAGTTATGAAACATATTCGGAATTACTGACAGACTGAAAAAAGAAGACATATGACAAAGCGCAGAGACCAGCAATGGCTCTCTCTCAATTCCCTTTCATTACCCAACTCGCTGTCTTTCTTTCTCTTTCTCTGTCTCCTTAAAGAAACAAGCAGAACACCTCTTGCATGAGCACTAGTTATCCTCTGGACAAAAAGTCTGGATTATGGCACATCCCCCGTGAGCTTGTAAGTGACTCACATCAACTCATTCAGCAAACGAAGAAGAAAATTGGTCTCAGAACATTATCCACTAATAACACTTACAACGCACATTATCGAAATGTTTGACAGATTCCAAGGAAGTAAAATATACTGACTTTAAGCATCGAATGATCTACAATACAGAGGACAACGTAGTTTAAGAGCAGGAGTATCTTGCCAGTCTCATTGGCTTTACATATATGATACTATTGCAGAAGCATTAGAGAATAAACAAAATTTTGACATATCAACGGAATCTGCTAAAGAATTTGACAAATGTGACCACACTATCATAGAACTTAAACTCATTAAGATGGGAATAACTGGTAAGATTGGTAGACGTGTAGTCAACTTCGTATCTCACAGATCACAATACGTTGTTGCAAATCAGGTGGCACCCATTGCCTCCTCGTTAACGATTTGAGTTTCCGAAGGATCTCTTATTCCTCAACTACATTTCTGACACTGACGCAAAGACCACAGATCTGCATCATCTTGCGTAGATGACACGAGAATAGATGAGAAAATCTCGTCAGTTAGAGACACCAAGACGCTGCTAACAAAGCCTTCCGCTGGGCCACCAAAAACAAATGCAGTTTTTGTTAGGAATAAACTCCAATTCCTTCGATGTGGGGAGAGAGAGAAAATCAAGCGTAGTTTTTTTATTACTAGACAAGCAAAAACATCGTCGTGTTACTAATCATATGATCTCACCTTCAGAGAACTAAATAACACAACGGTTGCATCTTCCTGAAATATAATGGGACAGATCCTGCAGACTTTTGAGACAAGGAAGGTCAAATTGATAATGTTGCTCCTCAACACATTAATACTCTTACGAACAGAATACTGCTGTGTGCTAACATCACTCTATAATGCAGAAGAAATTGCAGAATTTGAACGATCTTTCATGGCCCAAATTGACGCAGTCAAGGAAATGAATTTCTGGAAAAGACTGATTCACTGAGGTTGTAATGTTTGCAGTGAAAACGGGAGACATATCATTATTTACACGTGCATTATCATAGAAGACCGAGAACCAACCTATACTCAGTTATCTTTTGGCACGACTGGCGTGGAAGACTCTCTGAAATGCTACCTTTAAGAATATGCACAAAAAGAGAACATCCGGGTCCTCAACTATTCAACACGTATCCTACACCTACAACAAGAACTATGGCATGCACGGTCGGAAATGCAATAGAGGACACTGCATTAAAAATTACAGATTGTTTCCGACTAACCTGGCTGTGGTAGCAACGTGGGCTCGTTAGCCGCGCTTCCAGCAGACTGATGGAACAACCACCCAACTCAGTACTTTGTTCCAACCTGAGCTATGGGTACAGGACACCTTCGAAGCCTACCCACAGGACAGTTGTATCTGAAAATTCACATGTGTTTTTTCAAAAAAAATATGAACTCTTAACTCATAAGACTTATGAAAATGACAACCAAGCTATGAATATGAAATCTTCTATCTAAATCGCCAAACAAAGACAGGAAAGAACTTCTGATTCTTGATATTGCATGAAAGAAAAAACATAGCTGTATTAAGGAAAGCAGTCTCATTACATATACATAATCATCACAGATATATGACACAAGCAATTGCCACATTTATATAATAATCACATAAATTTGTCATAAGTTACTGTGTTGTAGTGCAAAAGATAGACATTATTTCGATGATGCATTTCACTTCTTTACATGGAATTTGACATGCAACGAATTAATGTAAATATGCTTATTACTACTTATAATGAAGAAAAACTTTTTTATTCAACACAGTGTTGCAGAGGTACACAAATATCACACTTCTGACAAACTTTAATGTCAGGCAAGGCGAGGATCCATATTCATCTTATCTTACCCTGGTTGCATCCCCCTTACCTCCCCCCACCCCCATATGGGCGTGGCAGTACCCATCTTCAACCTTCTAATGACGTCATTGTTCGTCTACTACATAAGGAGCAGCTGGCCACTGCTCATCACCACAAGCTTTGTGCATCGTCTGTACTGAACCACAACCCGCCAACATGAAGACTGTGAGTAGCTTCTGCCTTCTTCCTTCTCGGTTTACAAGTGAAAGTGATCTCTTTATACTCTCGTGGTTACTTAACACAGGAACTTTACTGCAGCATCACAATCCATGATCTGCTATATAACGTAATCACCAGTGAGCATGGTTCATTTCTTACGTCTTATCAGTATATAGCCTGGGGTGGTCATTGGAAGTATAGTAATTAAGAGTATCCTGTGTGTCCAACAGCTGATGATCCTGTGTGTCGTGGCCGCTTGCGCCTCTGCCCAGCTGGCGGTGCCAGGACCTATGGTCTACCGCGCCCCATCCCACGACTCTGCTGTCATCCAGAACCACCGTCTGGGTGGTAACTTCGCCTACTCCATCAACGAGGCCCACGCCTACGCCGTGCAGACCCCCGTTATCGGCCAGCGCACCGTTCCCATTGGTGTCTCCTACCACCCCGGCGCTCCCATCGTCAAGACCTCCACCGATGTCATCACCCAGCAGATCCCTCAGTACGGTCTCGGCTACGCTGGTGCCTACGCAGGTGCCTACGGTGCCTACCCCTACCCCTACACTTTTGGCGCTTCCCTTGTCGCTGCTGAACCCGCTGCTGCTGCCCCCGCTGCTGCTGAGCCTGCTGCTGCTGAGCCCGCCGCTGCTGAGCCCGCCGCTGCTGAACCCGTTGTCGAAACCGCCTAAGTGCTTTACCCTCTTACCCTCCTAGTATATGAAGACCGTTATCGTTTCTCTCCATTCAAGTACTTCTCTCCCTGTCTCTCCTCAAATACTGGTCTTGGCGAAGGCGCGTGTTGGCGTGGGCGCGCCCTAGCGTGGCATGTGGCGACAGAGCCCTCACGGGTTGGTCGCTACACCTTGTACAGTTCCGGTGTACAGACTTGTGTCATTATTTGGTTTGTAAGGCATCTCAATAAAACAACTTAAACTGAATAAGAATTTTCATTCCCGTACAAAATTGAGTTTGATTTACTACGTGTTTATATCAATATATGAAGTTTTCATGCAAAGGCCAACTTTACATGATAAGTTTTCATATATCAAGACAGATTGAATAAGAATACTTCTGCATTTTTGGTTATATTTTTTGAATTATCGTATCATAACTTTCAAAAGTAGGTTAATGAAATGATAGACAGTGAGGCTGGGCTGGGAAATATAACAGCCACTGATGTGTTGGTACACTGCACTGTTGTCGCTACTCCTCCCTTATATATTGCTTTTAGAGATAATCAAAACAACATATCATGAATCTCCAGAAGAGGTTGATAAATCACTCACTTACACACACACACACACACACACACACACACACACACACACACACACTACACACACACACACACACACACACACACACACACACACACACACACACACACACACACATATACCAAACTATATAATCCCTAGACTCTGTTTTGAAAGTTATGAAACATATTCGGAATTACTGACAGACTGAAAAAAGAAGACATATGACAAAGCGCAGAGACCAGCAATGGCTCTCTCTCAATTCCCTTTCATTACCCAACTCGCTGTCTTTCTTTCTCTTTCTCTGTCTCCTTAAAGAAACGAGCAGAACACCTCTTGCATGAGCACTAGTTATCCTCTGGACAAAACGTCTGGATTATGGCACATCCCCCGTGAGCTTGTAAGTGACTCACATCAACTCATTCAGCAAACGAAGAAGAAAATTGGTCTCAGAACTTTATCCACTGATAACACTTACAACGCACATTATCGAAATATTTGACAGATTCCAAGGATGTAAAATGTACTGACTTTAAGCATCGAATGATCTACAATACAGAGGACAACGTAGTTTAAGAGCGGGAGTATCTTGTCTGTCATCTCCCCTTTGTTGGCTTGGGGTGTGCGGGATTAGGCTGTTCTCCCGTGGCTCCCAATGGCAGGTACCAGTTCCTGAGGTCGGGTGGTCGGGCGGGGTGGTGGACGCCTTGGCAGGGTTGCCCATTGCTCCCGTGCGACAGGCCACACTGGAAGGTGAGCGGTACTGGAAGGTCGCTCGCTGTGTCCAAGTCGGCAATGTAAATGTATCGAACTATCATCTAACTGCCATCTCCTAACTTATTTCTAACTATGCTGTCAGCAATCTGATCTTTAATCTTCCTCTTATAGTGTCCATACACTTTTTCCCAATTAACAACTTCTTTCACTATCAACATGTAGATAGGTCGTTTTGCCGACAAACATCCTAGCACAGCACCTGTAGGTAGACCTTCCCTCACTGGATATTACTAAATGGCAAAATCTAAAAAAAGAAAAAGAAAAAAAAGAATTTTGCAGATATAAAATTGCAGAAGCATTAGTGAATAAACAAAATTTTTACATATCAACAGACTCTGCCAAAGGATTTCACAAATGTGACCACATTATCATAGAACTTAAACTCATTAAGATGGGAATAACTGGTAAGATTGGAGGACGTGGAGTCAACTTCTCAACTCACAAATCACAATACGTTGTTGCACATCAGGCGACGCCCAGTGCCCCCTCGTTAACGATTTGAGTTTCCGAAGGAACTCTTATCATTCCTCATCTACATTTCTGACAATGATGCAAACAAAAACCACAGTTATATGTCATCTTTTGATGCCGCTAGAATAGACATGCAAATCTCATCAATAAAAGACACCAAGGCACTTAAAAAAAAAAAAAAGTCCTCCACTGGGCCACCAAAAACAGATATCTTTAATGGAAATAAGTTCCAGCTCCTTCGATGCGAGAAGAGAAAGGAATTCAAGAGTATTACATAATAAAGGACAAACACAAACACCTTCATATCACGATTCTGATGACCTTACCTTTAGCAAACTAAATGAGGCAGCAATTGTATCTTCCTGAAATATAATTGAACAGATTCTGCAGACTGTCGAGGCAAGGAAGGTCAAAGCAATGAATGTCGCTCCTCAAGACATTAATGCTCTCACGAATAGAATACTGTTATGTGCTAACATCACTCTATAATGCAGAAGAAATTGCAGAATTAGAAAGATCTTTCATGGCCCAAACTGACTAAGTATAGGAAATAAATTTCTGAAGAAGGCTGATTCACTGAGGTTTTAATGTTTTATTGAGAACGGGAGAGGCATATCATTCTTTACACTTGGAATATCCTAGTGAGTGTAGAACCAACCTATACTCAGTTATCTTTTGGCACGACAGGCGTGGAAGACTCTGAAACACCTACTCTAAAATTATGAACTAAAAGAGAGGAACATCCGGGTCCTAGACTATTCAACACGTATCCTACACCTACCAGAAAAACTGTGGCATGCACGGTCGGATATGCAAAAGAGGACCCTGCATTAAATATTTCGTATTGTTCCAGACTAGCCTGGTTGTGGTAGCAATGTGGGCTCGTTGGCCGCGCTTCCAGCAGATTGATGGACCAACGACCCCACTCAGTACTTTGTTCCTAACCCGTGCTGTGGTTACAGATCTTCGAAGCCCACGCAAAGGCCAGTTGCATCTGAAAATACAGATTTGTCTTTCCCAAGAAGATACTTCCAGTAACTCATAAAACTTATGAAAAAGACAACCAAGTTATGAATATGAAATACTCCATACAAACTAACATGCAATATAACACAATATAACAGGACTATAACACACGCTGTTACCACATTTATATAATCATCACATGACTATGTCACAAGCTGCAAGGATGTGCAAAATCTAAGCATTATCTAAACTTTACGTTTGAATTTTGTATATGGAAACTAGCAGGCAACAAATTTGTGCAAATATCCATATCAGATTAGTACTTATAATGAAGATAAACCTTTTTATTCAACAAGAAACTGCAGAAGCACAAGAACATATCACCTCTAACAACCTTCAATGTAACATAGGGCGAGGATATTTATTCAGCTTCTTCCCTTACCTTGGTTAAATCCCTTACCTCCTCCCTACATGGGCGTGGCAGGACTCACTTTCAACCTTCCAGTGACGTCATGGTTCCTCCACTACATAAGGGGCAGCCGGCCACTGCTCCTCATCACAAGCTTTGTGCATCGTCTGTACTGATCAACAACCCGCCAACATGAAGACCGTGAGTAGCTCCTGCCTTGTCCTTTCTCAGTTTACAAGTGAAAGTGATCTTTTTGAGCTCTCGTGGAACTTTACTACTGCGTCAGAATCCATAACCTGACATATGACATAATCACCAGTGAGCATGGTTCATCTGTCACACCTTAACAGCCTTAGGTGGTTAGTGTAAGTATAGTAGTTAAGAGTATCCTGTGTGTCCAACAGCTGATGATCCTGTGTGTCGTGGCCGCCTGCGCCTCTGCCCAGCTGGCAGTGCCAGGACCTATGGTCTACCGCGCCCCATCCCACGACTCCGCTATCATCCAGAACCACCGTCTGGGTGGTAACTTCGCCTACTCCACCAACGAGGCCCACGCCTACGCCGTGCAGACCCCCGTAATCGGCCACCGCACCGTTCCCGTTGGTGTCTCCTACCACCCCGGCGCTCCCATCGTCAAGACCTCCACCGATGTCATCACCCAGCAGATCCCTCAGTACGGTCTCGGCTACGGTGCCGTCCCCTACGCCGGTGCCTACGGTGCCCTTCCCTACGCTGGCGCCTACGCCGGTGCCTACGGTGCCTACCCCTACCCCTACAGTTTTGGCGCTCCCCTTGTTGCTGCCGAACCCGCTGCTGCTGAGCCTGCTGCTGCTGAGCCCGCTGCTGCTGAGCCCGCCGCTGCTGAACCCGTTGTCGAAACTGCCTAAGCGCTTAAATCTCTTATCCTACCAGTGTATGAAGACCTTTGTCTCTCCTTTCCATTCGACTTCTTCCCTCACTGTCACTCCCTCTCAAAAAATGGTCTTGGCGTAGGCGCGTATTGGCGTGGGCGCGCCCCCGTGTGGCGTGTGGCGACAGAGCCCTCACGGGTTGGTCGCCGCACCTTGTACAGTTCCGATGTACAGACTTGTGTCATAATTTTTTATGATAAAACTGTTCAATAAAACATATTAAGCTGACTTAGAAGAACTTTTCTCACCACATTGAAATATGTTTAATTTGGGTCTTTGAAGGTCGCGCTATTGACTACCTTGACTTTTGATGGATAGATCAGGCACCTCATTTTGAGCCATACATAAATTGAAGTCCTGCCTATCCAGTTCACAATAATGTTATCCCACTTCTTTAATGGTTCATCTGCAATACTATCCAATCCAGCCGTTTTTTCATAATTATTTTCATGTATGGCTTTCGCCACCTCTTCTCTTTCCATCAAATCATTTGCCTTGACTCTCTCGCTCGGCCTACCTCCACGTCCCGAACCTCCTACATCTGCAAACCCATTTTCCTCCAAGTTCAACAGGCCTTCATAATACTCACACCATCTCTTCCTCTTTTTTTTTTGCCAGATGCCACTTCCCCATCAGATTCTTCCCACTCACCTCTGTTTCTCATCACCCTTTTCAATTCCACCCAAAAGCGTTTCTTATCCTCAATGAAGTCCGCCAATATCCTCTCACCCTATCCCTCCTTTGCCCTTTTTTCCGCCCCTAGACTTTCTCTTGCACCTGCTGTCGCTTTCTCTTGTAGTTATCCCAATCACTCTCACTTCCTCTATGCAGATAAAGTTCTTCTACTTTTTTCTCTCTCACTGACAACACCTCATCCCACCACATACTACCCTTTCTCAAACGCCTGCATCCCACCTTCCACATGATACACACTTCACCTACAAATGTAAGCAATGCTTTCTTATACAGCTTTCTTTCCATGATCATCTCTTTCAGTTTCTTATGCTCTCATCTTATGCCATCCTTCTCCTAGTTTCTCCTGTACCACTGCACATTAGCTTCTTTTACAAGCTTACTCACTTTCACCATCCTCTACACACCCATGTCATTTCCTTTTTTCTCACAAGCCACTACAAACTTCCCAGTCATCTTATCCCACTGGCTGCTCCTTTCGCAACAATTACACCTGGTAATCTCTACTCTACACGCCTAAGAATCAACACATAATCCAATAATGCCCATTCACCCCCGATTCCAATCTCCTGCGTGTACTCATGTGTGTACTCTTGAAAATTACCTGTTACCAACCACTTGCCCTTTTTCAGCACACAACTCAACAGGCTGTTTACTGTTTTCATTTACACTGAGAGCACTGTGTACCAAGTCATACCTTCAACTGCCACATTTCTTCTCTTGCATTCAAATCTCTCATCACTAATATTCGATATCTTTTATCAAAGTTGCTTACGCACTCACTCATATCCTCCCATAACACCCGCCTCTCTTGCTCATTCCTTTCGCTACCAGGTGTATAAGCACGACTAATCACCCAACCTCTCGTAGCTTACTCTCCTTCTCACGTAACATCCGCATGAAATTCACTTTCTTACACTCTTACAACATATTCACACAATTCCTCCTGCAGCACAAGCTCCGCTCCCTCCTTTGCTCTCGCCATCACACTAACCCAAGACATCACCCATCTGACATTCCAAATCAATTTTGCCACATTCCTGTTGAGCTCAGTTTCACTCAGAACCAGAACATCCAGGTTCATCCCCTGAATATGATACCTATCTTTCCATTCTCTTCATTTTCGTTACATCCATGAACCTTCGGACTCCCAACCTGAGCCTTCGAGAATGATGAGCACTCTTTGCTTGGCTCGTTCTTCCATTCCAATATTTAGAAATTATAAGGAGAGGATGATATCCAGTTCCATGCCCCCGTCCCTTGTTGCTTTCTACTACATGCAGGAGATACGAGAATAGCAATATGTTTCTCTAACTCCAGGCATTTATATATGACATATATCATATCATGATTACACTTAATCGCCGTTTCCTGCGTCAGCGAGTAGCGCAAGGAAACAGACGAAGAATGGCCCGACCGCTCATATACACACATATATATGTTTTGAAATGGTTTGGTCATATGGAGAGTATGAGTGAGGAAAGAGTGACAAAGAGGATATATTTGTCAGAGGTGGAGGGAATGAGAAGTGGGAGACCAAATTGGAGGTGGAAAAGAGAAAAAGGCCACATTCGTTCACACTCAGCTCTGTCATGTGTAATGCACCGAAATAACAGCTCCCATTCCACATCCAGGCCCCACAGACCTTTCCATGGTTTACCCTAGACGCTTCACACGCCCTGGTATATCAGGGTCGACGTACTGTCTACGTCGACCCCCGTATACCACATCGTTCCAATTCACTATTCCTTGCACTCCTTTCACCCTCCTGTATGTTCAGGCCCCGATCACTCAAAATCTTTTTCACTCCATCCTTCTACACTCCACTTTGGTTTCCCGCTTCTCCTTCTTCCCTCCACCTCTGACACATATATCCTCCTTGTCAATCTTACCGCACTCATTCTCTCCATGTGTCCAAACCATTTCAACACATCCTCTTCTGCTCTCTCAACCACACTTTTCATTACCACACATCCCTCTTACCCTTACATTACTTACTCGATCACAGACAATTCATTTCCATCACATCCACCCTCCTCCGCACAACCCTATCTATAGCCCATGCCTCGCAGCCATATAACATTGTTGGAGCCACTATTCCTTCAAACATACCCGTTTTTGCTCTTCGTAATAACGTTCTCGCCTTCCACACATTCTTCAGCGCTCCCAGAACCTTCACCCCTCCCCCATCCTGTGACTCACTTCCGCTTCCATGGTTCTATCCGCTGCTAAGTCCACTCCCACATATCTAAAACACTTCACTTCCTCCAATTTTTTCCATTCAAATTTCCCAGGAATACTCAACAAACTTATGCCTCTGTAAATTGAGGACTCACCTTTATCCCCTTTGCCTTTGTACAATGGAACTATGCATGCATTCCGCCAATCCTCAGACACTTCACCATGCTCCATACATACACTAAATATCCTTACCAACCAATCAACAACACAGTCACCCCCTTTTTCAATAAATTCCACTGCAATACCATCCAAACCCGCTGCCTTGCCGGCTCTCATTTTCCGCAAAGATATCACAACCTCTTCTCCGTTTACCAAACCATTCTCCCTGACCCTCTCACTTCGCACACCCCTCGACCAAAACACCCTATATCTGCCACTCTATCATCAAACACATTCAACAAACCTTCAAAATACTCACTTCATCTCCTCACTTCATCACTACTTGTTATTACCTCCTCATTAGCCCCCTTCACCGAGTTTCCATTCGTTCTCTTGTCTTACGCATGTTATTTACCTCCTTTCAAAACATCTTTTTTATTCTCCCTAAGATTTAATGAAACTCTCTCATCCCAACTCTAATTTGCCCTCTTTTTCACCGCTTGCATCTTTCTCTTGACCTCCTGCAACTTTATTCTATACATCTCCCAGTCATTTGCACTACTTCCCTGCAAAAATCCTCCAAACGCCTCTCTCTTCTCTTTCACTAATAACCTTGTTTCTTCATCCCACCACTCATTACTCTTTCTAATCTGCCTACCTCCCACCTTTCTCATGCCACGTGCATCTTTTGCGCAAGCTATCACTGCTTCCCTGAATACATCCCATTCCTCCCCCACTCCCCTCACGTAATCTGCTCTCACCTTTTGCGATTCTACACTCAATCTCTTCTGGTACTTCCTCACACAAGTCTCCTTTCCAAACTCACTTACTCTCAACACTCTCTTCTCCCCAACATTATCTCTTCTTTCATGAAAACCTTTACAAATCTTCACCTTCGCCTCTACAAGATAATGAACAGACATCCCCTCTCAGAACATTTACATCCAAGAGTCTCTCTATTACACACCTATCAGTTAACACTCAATCCAATGGCGCCCTTTGACCATCTCTCCTACTCTCATATGTATACTTATGTATATCTCTCTTTTTAAACCAGGTATTCCCAATCACCAGTCCTTTTTCAGCACACAAATCCTTAAGCTCTTCACCATTTCCATTTATAACACTGAACACCCGATGTACACCAGTTATATCCTAATTGCCACATTACTCACATTCGCATTCAAGTCATCCATCACTATAACCCGGTCTCGTGCATCAAAGCCGCTAACACACTCACTCAGCTGCTCCCAAAACACTTACCTCTCATGATCTTTCTTTTATGACCAAGTGCATAGGCACCAGTAATCACCCTTCTTTCTCCATCCACTTTCAGTTTTACCCACATCAATCTAGTTTACTTTCTTACAATCTATCACATACTCCCACAACTCCTGCTTCAGGAGAAGTGTTACTCCTTCCTTTGCTCTTGTCCTCTCACTAACCCAGACTTAACTCCCAAGACATTCCCAAACCACTCTTCCCTTGAGCTTCGTTTCACTCAGAGCCAAAACATCCAGGTTCTTTTCCTCAAACATACTACCTATCTCTCCTTTCTTCTCATATTGGTTACATCCACAAACATTCAGACAACCCAATCTGAGCCTTCGAGGAGGATGAGCACTCCCCGCGTGACTCCTTCTTATGTTTCCCCTTTTAGAAATTTAGATACAAGGAAGGCGGGTGGGGTTCCCCCCCCCCCCCCCCCCCCGCTCCCTCTAGTCGCCTCCTACGACACGCGGGGAATACGTGAGAAGTATTCTTTCTGCCCTATTTATATCATTTTAACATGGTTATCATATGATCATATACACTGGTTGGTCAAATACATACGAACTCTTAACAATGTCAATTGATTTCGTAAATAATATGCTAAAGTGAAGAATGATCTACAGACTATTATAACACCTACTGATATAGTCACATAACACACGCCACGCTCATGCATACGAACAAGTGGCATCATCCTTGTGTCCTCCTCCGTAATAAAAGTTGCCTTTAACAATTCTCTTACTGTATCAGTCTGTGTCTGTCACCTTCTGCTAGCCACATCATCAAGCTTATCACCACAGATCTTCATCAGTCTACCAATTGCTACAAATTTTACAAATGTATGCCATCTTCACGGATTTACAACCATGCAACTTTCTAAAGAATTCATCTGAACACATAAGTCTTTCACATATCACCTTTTCATTCCTTTCCAGACAGACCCATTAACCACAGTCGATAATTCTTCTGTCAGTGTTCATCTCTGTGGAAGAAGAAGGCTCCTCTCTTGCTAGCCTTTCTTTCGAACATCCTCTTCCCACACACATCAGCGAGACGACCTACCATTCCTCTCTACCTCCACTAATCTGATTCCGCAAACCAAGAACGTCAGCAACACATAGTGACCTTTATCTTACATTCTGCCTCTCTATTGTTCAGCTGAACCCTTTGCTCACCGTTATCTGTCTCTCATCATACGTAACGTGTTATCTATTGAAAAAATTTGAGATATATAAATCATATCTCTCATTTAGTGCCACATTCACGTCAAATTAGCCCACCATATTTTTTTCTCCTGCTATAGGGCATAAGTCAGCCGTACTCTCGGTAAAATAACACCAACGGCAGCAGATGTGCCCTTTAGAATTCTGTCAGTACCATTTTCTTCGCATGAAGGGGGTCATGAGACAGGTGGGTGGAGACTGAGACGAGTGGGTGGAGACCGTCTGAAGACAAGGGTCCATTTCAGACTGAGACCAGGAAATTCTAAACAATGTCTATGAGCGGGAAAATGAATCCATCTCTCAGGTTCTTCCCCGCGGGATGAGGTAGACTGACAGACTATAGTTACCACTATCTACTTTTTTCTCCAGATTTTACATCACACGCTGGTGTCCCTGTGGCAATAGTGGGAGGGAGGAAGGGAGGGAGAAGGTGAGCTGCTGAGGTAGTAGCGTCCTTGCCACACCCATGGTTGGAGGCCGCCACCACAAGCGAAGATGAACTGTAATTCCGCTTCACCGCTGGAGGATGAGAGGAGGAAAAAAAAAAACAACACGATGAGCACGGTCGGAAGGAGGTTTCCTCCTCCACCAGTGACCGTGAAAGACGAGGCAAGTGAGAGTATGCGACAGGAACGTGTATGTATGTGCTTGTATGTTTGATAGTACGTTTGTTAGTGTATTTGCATGTCTGTGTATGCGTGCCTTTCCGAACGTGAAGGGAATGTACCTCTGTGTATGTGTGGTTCCATGTTTGTGTGTGTGTGTGTGTGTGTGTGTGTGTGTGTGTGTGTGTGTGGTGTGTGTGTGGTGTGTGAATATGTCTTTAAACCGTTCCGTATGAATGCATTTCATGTCGTGTATAATTACCTGTGTGAATGGTACGAGGAAGGAGTTCGTATATGATTGCTTATTTGTACGGTACGGGAGGGAATTCTACATTCGTGGGAACCCTATCTCTGAAATTTTCTCGACCACTTTCAAACTTTTATATACTATCCACATTCACAGTTACAGTACACAGTTGTTCTTCGTCCACTGCTCTTATACTGTAAAATTACTTCTTAAGATACTGTATACTAATTCTCGACCGCTGTCTTATGTTTCGGCATTTCCAAGAACAGTCAATTGCCCGAAGGCAATTACATCACTCTTCACTGTTCTTTCTTCTACGACGGATAAGTTCACGGCCTTTGATCTCTCACTGTAGCTCGTCTTTCTTATTTCTGGTACGACTTTGCTGCCCTCCTCTGGACCTTCTCTATCAGCTCTCCGTGCTCTTTTTAAGCGTGATTACCAAACACAAGGAGCATACATCATATGACTTGTTGTAAGATGTGAATAGTTTGTTGAGCACATCCTTAGTCATGTGCTTGAACCTAAGTCTAATATGTCGCCAGAAAGCAGTTTGTCTCCTGCACAGGTATTCCTCACATAGGATTCTGGTGATATGTTAGGTAAACCATCGACTCCAAGGTCACACTCACGCAGATTTCTGCACCTTATACCTTGCTAGATGATGTTCCTACCAAGGCCTCTTTTATTCTTATCACATTGTATATCCTCGGATCGAATTTCGTCAGCTATGTATCAGAAAAACTCTGAGGTTTTTCGAGGTCTCCTTGTAAGTTGATGTGACCCTCAGAAAGTCTTTACTCTGCTCATGACCTTGGCATCATCTGCAGGTTTGATCAGGTAAGAGTACACTAACCTTCTGGCAAGTCTTTTGCATCACTCAAGAAAAGTAATGGTCACAGAAGTGAGACTTGCAGGTGGAGCCTGTAACTCATTTCGAGAAGGCTGCTCTGACATGTGGCATTTGCTCGCGTTAGCGAGGTAGCGTCAAGAACAGAGGACTCGGCCTTAGAGGGAATATCCTCACTTGGATCTCTTTTCTGTTCCTTCTCCCTTCTCTGTTCCTTCTTTTGGAAAAAATGAAAAAACGGGAGGGGAGGATTTCCAGTCCACCTGTCCCTCACCTTTTAGTCGCCTTCTACGACACGCAGGGAATGCGTGGGAAGTACTCTTTCAACCCTACCCCCAGGGAGATATATATATATATACATATATATATATATATATATATATATATATATATATATATATATATATATATATATATATATATATATATATTCGCCATTTCCCGCGATATCGGGTGCCACTTCTATCGACCATCCCATAAGGGTGGATGAACAGCTTGGTTGACTGTGGACGAATTGCCGCAACCAGGATTCGAACCTATGCGATCGATCCTGGGCGACTCGTGAATGCGTCATGGTCAGGACCGCTAACCGTTACACCACAGTGTACCATCATCATGTATCTAAATCCCAAATCTATTTTTCTCTCTTATGTAAACTCAAATGCTATCTTTTCTATGAAATTAGATGGAACTTCCATAATGCTTCCATTTCCTGTTTCCATAACCAGCCGGTTTGTCTAACAAACAGTACATAGTGAAGGTAAAAGCAGATCTATCCATACAGTGATTATCTACAGATATTATGATAGTCTTTTCCACAAGGTTGCTATCCTTGGATACGCTGAAGCATTTTCCAGTATACGTGTAGACAAAAGTCAGACAAAAGTTATCAAATAGGTTCTGATTACTTATTCATTGACGACATGATACCGAAGTGCGAAGGAAGAAACCACTGTAGCCTCTATACCTCCATTTCATCAAAACTACATAGAAAATTCATTCATGATTTTTAAGGCTGCATCCATATATGAAAAGCAAATCTCGGTAATTCTTAAACTTCTTGATACATATCAGTATGTAATGGAAGCCTCCAAAGAAAACTTTGTAAACAATTTTATTCAGCAATGCTCTTCCCCGATGTGACGTGGACATAAAACACCTCTAACCAAAGATAATCCACCAAAAATCCAGCAGAGGGTTGAAAAGTATTACCAGTCAACTTAAGTTGCTTTATTGAGTATTTCTATACAAATTATGACACAAGTCTGTACACCGGAACTGTACAAGGTGCGACGACCAACCCGTGAGGGCTCTGTCGCCACACGCCACGCGGGGGCGCGCCCACGCCAACACGCGCCTACGCCATGACCAGTTGTTGAGGGGGAGAGAAAGGGAGGGAAGAACTCGAGTAGGAAGGAGAGACAACGGTCTTCATACACTGGTAGGGTAAGAGGGTTAAGCGCTTAGGCAGTTTCGACAACGGGTTCAGCAGCGGCGGGCTCAGCAGCGGCGGGCTCAGCAGCGGCGGGCTCAGCAGCAGCGGGTTCGGCAGCAACAAGGGGAGCGCCAAAACTGTAGGGGTAGGGGTAGGCACCGTAGGCACCGGCGTAGGCGCCAGCGTAGGGGAGAGCACCGTAGGCACCGGCGTAGGGGACGGCACCGTAGCCGAGACCGTACTGAGGGATCTGCTGGGTGATGACATCGGTGGAGGTCTTGACGATGGGAGCGCCGGGGTGGTAGGAGACACCAACGGGAACGGTGCGGTGGCCGATTACGGGGGTCTGCACGGCGTAGGCGTGGGCCTCGTTGGTGGAGTAGGCGAAGTTACCACCCAGGCGGTGGCTCTGGATGATAGCGGAGTCGTGGGATGGGGCGCGGTAGACCAGCTGGGCAGAGGCGCAAGCGGCCACGGCGCACAGAATCATCAGCTGTTGGACACACAGGATACTCTTAACTACTATACTTACACTGGCCACCTCAGGCTACCTACTGTTAAGACGTGAGTGATGAACCATCAGCTCACTGGTGATTACGTTATATAACAGGTCATGAACTGTGATGCTGCGGTAAAGTTCCTGTGTTAAGTAACCACGAGAATTGAAAAAAGTCACTTTCACTTGTGAACAGAGAAGGAACAAGGCAGAAGCTACTCACAGTCTTCATGTTGGCGGGTTGTGTGGTTCAGTACAGACGATGCACAAAGCTTGTGATGATGAGCAGTGGCCGGCTGCCCCTTATGTAGTGGCGGGGTCGTGACGTCACGGGAGGGTGGGGCGCCGGCACGCCCGTGTAGGAGGTGATGTGGGGTTGGGTGCAGTGAGGGGGAGAGAGAGAGAGCGAGAGAGAGGGAGAGGATCTTCTTAAGGATCCTTACCTGACAACTCGGGGTTGCTAGATGAGACATCTTTCCATTTTCTTTTCGTCGGTTATCAACTTCTGTGTCTTCCTAAATACAACGGCAAACATGATACACAAATCACTTACGGAAACAATCTTCATTACATATCAGTTTGCATATGGAGGTAAACACTCTTCCGTTCATCGTAGTTCTTATCAAGAAATTTGTATCATGTTTCTAACTGCACTTCGCTCTGTTCTCTAACACACCAATAGTGCCGCTGACGTTTCTGTCTTACGTTAATCAAGACCACAAATGCCCGTATGTCTTCCTTCGGTAACTGTTTCCTGCTGTCCACTTAGTTATAATCCACCCAATATCGTCTGTTGTCTGTGCTCCCTATGAACAATGATTTAGTCTTCTTTTAAGAGGTAAAGTGTATTAGTACATGGCGTTGCAGTTAATGGGTATCCACTATCTATTAAGCAATAATTCGTGATATACAATTTAGAAATATATTCATTTAGAGAACATATACTGATTTTCCTCAAGTATTAGTTCTGGGTCAATACACTGTTTAGTAAGATTATGTGCTTTATATATATATATATATATATATATATATATATATATATATATATATATATATATATATATATATATATACATATATCATACTTGTTCGCCGTTTTCCGCGTTAGCGCCAGAAACAAACGAAGAAAAGCCGCTCTCGTTCACAACCATGCTTTAGCTGTCATGCGGAATGCACAACTACACATCCACAAACAGGCCCTACAGACCACTCCATGGTTTCCCCCAGCCGCATCACATGCCCAGGTTCAGGCAAGTGACAGCACCAGACCTTGAATACTACACCGACAGGAAACAGCACAAATGCACGAAATAATAGAAAATGATGATAACAAATACATTCTCTTCCCCCACACTTTATCGCTGCCCCCTGCGTCAGCTAGGAAGCGCCAGGAAACAGACTAATATTATATATATATATATATATATATATATATATATATATATATATATATATATATATTCTTATGAGTCCACGGGGAAAATGAAACACGAAAAGTTCCCAAGTGCACTTTCGTGTAATAATCACATCATCAGGAGAGACACAAGTGAGAAGTATAACAGTCAGTTGATATACATCGAGGAGACGAAGCTAGGACGCCATTTGGTAAACATGAGTTTCATTTTCCCCGTGGACTCATAGGAATATCTTGATCAAGCGCAAAATTGTGATCCTTTCCAATATATATATATATATATATATATATATATATATATATATATATATATATATATATATATATATATATATATATATATATATATATATATATATATATATATATATTTACACACACACACACATATAGGTAGATAAATAGATAGTTAGATAGATATATGTACACGAAAAACGAGTCTCTTGAGTTACGTGTTGTCAAGAATTATGTGTGAGATGTAGAAAGACTGTATGCTTGTGTGCTGAATGCTAGCAACTCATGTTTGGATGTGGTAGAAAAAAGTATATATATATATATATATATATATATATATATATATATATATATATATATATATATATATATATATATATATATATATATACATAAAGCTGCCTGGACGAAAGAAGTGAAACTTGGCAGCTGGACGGGTTTAGAAGCTGAAGAATCAGTGATTCTTATTTTTTTTCTTTTTTTTAGGGGTGGTGGCAGGTGACGGGGAGCCGGTGTGTATATGAGACAGGTTATTGATCTAGCGAAGGTTGTGGAAAACAAAATATCAAAGTAGACTCGTATTCAAGCGAGATAGTGTCAATCAGTCGAGCACACACTCAGGTGGTAAATATCTATTGTTTTTATTGTTTTCTATTATCAAGTGATTTTTTCTTTTACTGGGCATATATATTGTTCATTGGCTTGCAGAAAAATATAAGCTTTATCTACAATGCTAAAAATAAGACAGGAGAAACCCTTCGTCTAATATTCATATTGCATCAAGTCCTCAACAGACTGTGCTTCTACAACTGATTTGTCATGTCCAATTTTTCAACGTGGAACACAGTGACTTTCCTCTCCAGTGCACACTTCTATTCGACATGAAATCGACATGAATCTCTGTATTTCTAGTCATACAGTTACGAACAATTTGAAAATACTTGAACACTTCTGTGTTGTGTAAATATTATGTTTGAATCACTGTTCGAAACACAGCGGAATATCTCTTTCCCCCTGATTATAATTCTATAAACATCTTGCTCTAAATAAGAATACTCTGGGTCTTTGAAAGAAATAGTTTCTTCATTTGGGAAAGTCTTTCGTAGTTTGCAGTTTCATTTCTCTTGAATGACTTGATACACTCTGATACGGTACCAATCCATTGTTCTGTGAGAACCTTTAAGACACTATTGCTACATGGATCTATAGAAGTGTCTCAGGTGTATGGGTAAATACGGGGGCCAGGTTAGCCTATAGATGAACCATCTTTCTGGCCCAGGCCTTTAGGATCTCTCTCGTCTTTGTATGATATCTCTTTTTCACTTTCGAGTAATTCCAACCGTATGTCCAAAAAGTCACCCGAAAGCAATCCAAATCATGTGGTTAACGATTGCTTTGCAATAGGTTAGCACGAGTGATGAAAAGTGACGAATAATGTACCCTTGTCAAATGAGACGATCAGTGTTTCAACACACCAAGAGGCATTACTTTTTTTTAAGCATCATGAGTTTTTAATTTCTTACACGAAAAAAAAAAAAACGCAGCTTAAGATCAGTCCATAGGATGACGTAAGAGCGAGTTCAAGTTTATTTTCGAGAGGAAAAAAAAAACGGTACTTTTTACGTTTAGTGTGAGGGACTGTATCCAGCCAGGTTGACGACCTTACTGGTTGATAGTCATGGTCTTAAACAGGACGTGTTACTTTTGCGTCCGCCAACGTGTAGTAGTTTTTAGGAGTGATTGCTCATGTCTCGTGTCATGTTTCGGACTCTCAAATAAGCACGTACTTATACAACAACGTGTTTAGAGAGAGAGAGAGAGAGAGAGAGAGAGAGAGAGAGAGAGAGAGAGAGAGAGAGAGAGAGAGAGAGAGAGAGAGAGAGAGAGAGAAAGGGGTAATGAGAGACAAGATTTTGGCTCATTGTGCGGCAGCAAAGTAATTGAAAATCTCCATATGTTTATCGCTTGTGGTTATTCTGATGCATCCGAGAATATATCGCCGACTCCTTGCTTACTCCTGGGCAAGCCTATGTGGAGGCATCTTAAAAAGAATAGTACCTTTGCTGGATTATATACAAGTCATGCAGATGCTTCGTGACGTACAAATATGGGCAGAAACATTTGATCGTCACTGTAAACATTTGAATTTCCAGGTGTTTAAACGTGAATCTAAAATCGATACGACCGCTTTTTTCTCGTGTGTGTGTGTTTGTGTGTGTGTGTGTGTGTGTGTGTGTGTGTGTGTGTGTGTGTGTGTCTGTGTCTGTGTCTGTGTCTGTGTGTGCGTGTGTGTGTGTGTGTGTGTATGTGTGTGTGTGTGTGTGTGTGTGTGTGTGTGTGTGTGTGTGTGTGTGTGCTGATTAAGAACCAATTACCCTTTGTTTTAATGAAAACATAAACGAAATTAGTTAATGTTCCCTTCCTCCTAGGTTACTTTTGCTAAATACGAAAACTCCTTTTAGAATGTCTTCTCGAATTGCATAATAAAACATTTTCCTTGTGGAAATTTCAGCAACTGAAGTAAGCAGACGATCATCATATTTCAAGAAATATTTTTCCTTGTTCAGTAAATTATGATTTACGTCCATTATCTGAGCAGTCTTCCATTAAGTCATCATTACTGCTACGTTACTACACTTGGTGTCTTGACGTCATCATTCCACCTCACAGCTGTGTTACTACACCCTGGTGCCCTGACGTCATCATTCCACCTCACTAAACCCTGGTGTCTTGATGTCATCATTGCATCTCATAGCTCGGTTCTTACAGTTTTTCAAGATATTACCAATTACTATCGTTCCGTGCGCTCTACAGTGCACTAGCTGGTGAAAAGCAGCAATAGCGAGACCGGAACATTCTTCCGTAACGTAACAAAACCCAACCTTGGCTAGTCTACCTAAACCTAGCTTACGTAATCCCACCCAGCTAACCTAAGTGAACCTTGCACGATTGTGGAGCAAAATGATAATTCCGATCTCGCCTTAAGGGACGATAAACACTTCGTGGGAAAAATTAGTTTTTGTTTTCATTTATAAAACACGTGTAGCCATCACAGCTCTCTCTCTCTCTCTCTCTCTCTCTCTCTCTCTCTCTCTCTCTCTCTCTCTCTCTCTCTCTCTCTCTCTCTCTCTCTCTCTCTGCTATACTCGTCTCCCTCGTACACTCCCGAGGTCCCGTACGATCAGAGGTGTGTGTTCAGGGATGAGACGGAGGTGTAGAGCAGACCCCAAGGTCGGCCCCCATCCCTGCCGGCCACCCGACGGCCTCGCCCATTAGACAACGCCCCACCTGTACGCCCTTCTGGTTCGCATCCCACGCCCAGTGTCAAGTTTAAGACACAAAAACACGGGCGTGGCTGCCGCTTACGTCCCTCTCGCACCGGCTCGGACAGGTCCTGGGTGTTGCTGACGTACAGGATGTCGCAAACCTACTCTGCCGTCGTAATTCTACAGTTTTAAACTTACTATACATTACAATGAAGTTCTGTAAATAACTTAGTGATCACTAATACTATACGACTCTCCAGTGCAACAGCATTCACGACCAGTGTATAAACTGCAATGAGCCAGACCATAAGGGAGCCTCTCTTGAGGTATGGCAGTGTGTTATCACCTTGTTCGTATAGGTAAGTCCACCGTGGTTATAAAACACCACCAGATGGACAGCTATTTTTTTGTGTCACATTTTATACGTTTGTGACCAATGTTTCCCCCACCCCTATGTTGCCAGTGGATGATGAGTGGGATCTCAAGTCCATCTCCAACTGGAAAGGTGGTGAGAGTCCTAGCGTCCTTCCACAAGTTGAGGAATCAAACGAAAGTATGTAACCCTGCATCAAGGGATATCCTATGTCTGGCCCACGTCAAGAGTCCAGTTTAATTGTGTAGAGAAAGATCAAGTGTGGATGTTTTAGAGGGATTATGTATGGCTATCTAGAGATACCATATGTGGTTATCTAGAGACGTCATGTGTGGCTACCTAGAGGGGTCAAGTGTGACTATCTAGAGAGATCAAGTGTGGCTGTCTAGATAGATAGATTTATAGATATCTCATGGGGTTATCTAGAGAGACCGTCTGGCAGCCTATAGATATAGGTAGCTATCTAGAAAGATCAAGTGTGGATGTCTAAAGATATCATGTATGGCTATCTAGAGAGAGAAGAAGTTTGCCTCCAGAGATATTTAGTGTGGCTGTTGTGAGAGAGATAGAGTGTAGCTTTCTAGAGAGATCCAGCTAAAGCCTTATCCTCTCGGAACATGAAGCTAGGATTTTTAGTTTGTCTTGTAGGACACAGCGAGTTTTGTCTGCTTCAGTACGTCAAGGTACAGTTTAGTCTGTCCCGAAAAAATTTAAAGAGATTTTGGCTACTTCAGAGAGAAAAAACAGTATCTATACTACTCAACACACACACACACACACACACACACACGCACACACACACACACACACACACACACACACAAACACACACACACACACACACACATACACACACACACATACACACGCACAAATACACACACGTTGCGCAGAGAGAGAGAGAGAGAGAGAGAGAGAGAGAGAGAGAGAGAGAGAGAGAGAGAGAGAGAGAGAGAGAGAGAACGCTAGATAGACAAGATCAAGAAAGACTGTAATTTGGACAAAAAAAAGAATAGATTTCTAGTGTCTCGAAAGTTTGCCTTGTATACAGATATCTTTATTTAAACTTACCTTCCGACACCGTCAGACTGAAGGTGTTTACTAAATCGATTATACATAAAACAATGTATATATCTATTCAAGTGAAGCTGGTCAAAACACATTGTTTAAAACCATTTACTTTATGTATTTCAATCCATTTATACGTGCTCATCTTTCCCGCAGTAGCGAGGTCGCATTTTGCTCCTCCTTTTCCTACTTTGAAA
The DNA here is from genome assembly GCF_036320965.1 of Panulirus ornatus. Taxonomy (NCBI): domain Eukaryota; kingdom Metazoa; phylum Arthropoda; class Malacostraca; order Decapoda; family Palinuridae; genus Panulirus; species Panulirus ornatus. The sequence goes on along the minus strand of NC_092242.1, from coordinate 16,468,455 downwards.
AAAAAAAGATGATGATAGAGGAAGAGAAGCTCTCAGGCCTTACCCGCCTCCCACATTTTCCCGACTTTCATGGTCGCTCGTCGCACTCTGTGACATGCAGATGTGTGAGTAGCGTGCTTTCCCACCGATCTTCAAGGACTAAATATATATATATATGTATATATATATATATATATATATATATATATATATATATATATATATATATATATATATATATATATATATATATATATTGCTTTGTCGCTGTCTCCCGCGTTTGCAAGGTAGCGCAAGGAAACAGACGAAAGAAATGGCCCAACCCACCCCCATACACATGTATATACATACACGTCCACACACGCAAATATACATACCCATACATCTCAATGTACACGTATATATACACACACAGACATATACATATATACACATGCACACAATTAACACTGTCTGCCTTTATTCATTCCCATCGCCACCTCGCCACACATGGAAATAACATCCCCCTCCCCCCTCATGTGTGCGGGGTAGCGCTAGGAAAAGACAACAAAGGCCCCACTCGTTTACACTCAGTCTCTAGCTGTCATGCAATAATGCCCGAAACCACAGCTCCATTTCCACATCCAGGCCCCACACAACTTTCCATGGTTTACCCCAGACGCTTCACATGTCCTGATTCCATCCGTTGACAACACGTCTACCCCGGTATGCCACATCGATCCAATTTACTCTATTCCTTGCCCGCCTTTCACCCTCCCGTATATATATATATATATATATATATATATATATATATATATATATATATATATATATATATATATATATATATATATATATATATATATATATATATATATATATATATATATATATATATATCGCAACCTTGTAGTGTGCACATGGTATATGATGGAGGAGATATTGTTTTGAGCTTTTTCTGGCCTAGGGGTAGACTAACTGGCTGCCACACAGGAGGACTGGGGTTCGGTTCTCGGGGTATAGCGGTAAACAGTTTACGTGCGCGCGCACATACATACACACATGCGCGCTCACGTACATACATACACGCGCGCTCACATACATACATACACGCGCGCACACACACACACACACATACACACACACAAACACACACACACACACACACGCACACACACACACACACAGACACACACACAACCTGAATACTAACGAGAAACATGTTATATAAGTAACAATAAAACTTTCACAGATTTCCGTCATTAGACCTTTCCAACTTGTGTTCAGCAGATGTTCAGTCATAAAGACACGCTTCTCTCTCACACTTGTTGTCTGGATCCTGTATCTAGCCAGCTGGGGGCGCTACCCATCGAGGTCAGCATAGGTGTGGTGGGTCGCCTTCCCTGGACCCATCCATTGCAAGGTCGATCGTCAGACACACCCTCCTACCGAGACCCATGCATATAACTAGATTCTGTGGGTGTTTCTCAGACGTGGCGAGAGTTAGGTATATATATATATATATATATATATATATATATATATATATATATATATATATATATATATATATATATATATATATATATATATATATATATATATATATATATATATATTTCTTTTTCATTTCATAATATTCGCCATTTCCCGCGTTAGCGTGGTAGCGTTAAGAATAGAGGACTGGGCCTTTGAGGGAATATCCTCATCTGGCCCCCTTCTCTGTTCCTTTATTTTGGAAAATTAAAAAAAAACGATTGAGGAGGATTTCCAGCCACCCTCTCTCTCTCTCTCTCTCTCTCTCTCTCTCTCTCTCTCTCTCTCTCTCTCTCTCTCTCTCTCTCTCTCTCTCTCTCTCTCTCTCTCTCTCTCTCTCTCTCTCTCTCTCTCTCTCTTCCTCTCTCTGTATATATATATATATATATATATATATATATATATATATATATATTTTTTTTTTTTTTTTTTTTTTGCCGCTGTCTTCCGCGTTTGCGAGGTAGCGCAAGGAAACAGACGAAAGAAATGGCCCAACCCACCCCCATACACATGTATATACATACGTCCACACACACAAATATACATACCTACACAGCTTTCCATGGTTTACGCCAGACGCTTCACATGCCCTGATTCAATCCACTGACAGCACGTCAACCCCGGTATACCACATCGATCCAATTCACTCTATTCCTTGCCCTCCTTTCACCCTCCTGCATGTTCAGGCCCCGATCACACAAAATCTTTTTCACTACATCTTTCCACCTCCAATTTGGTCTCCCTCTTCTCCTCGTTCCCTCCACCTCCGACACATATATCCTCTTGGTCAATCTTTCCTCACTCATTCTCTCCATGTGCCCAAACCATTTCAAAACACCCTCTTCTGCTCTCTCAACCACGCTCTTTTTATTTCCACACATCTCTCTTACCCTTACGTTACTTACTCGATCAAACCACCTCACACCACACATTGTCCTCAAACATCTCATTTCCAGCACATCCATCCTCCTGCGCACAACTCTATCCATAGTCCCACGCCTCGCAACCATACAACATTGTTGGAACCACTATTCCTTCAAACATACCCATTTTTGCTTTCCGAGATAATGTTCTCGACTTCCACACATTCTTCAAGGCTCCCAGGATTTTCGCCCCCTCCCCCACCCTATGATCCACTTCCGCTTCCATGGTTCCATCCGCTGCTAGATCCACTCCCAGATATCTAAAACACTTTACTTCCTCCAGTTTTTCTCCATTCAAACTTACCTCCCAATTGACTTGACCCTCAACCCTACTGTACCTAATAACCTTGCTCTTATTCACATTTACTCTTAACTTTCTTCTTTCACACACTTTATCAAACTCAGTCACCAGCTTCTGCAGTTTCTCACATGAATCAGCCACCAGCGCTGGTATATATACATATATATATAGGGTGGCTGGAAATTCTCCCCTCTCTTTTTTTTTTTTAATTTTCCAAAAGAAGGAACAGAGAAGGGGGCCAGGTGAGGATATTCCCTCAAATATATATATATATATATATATATATATATATATATATATATATATATATATATATATATATATATATATATATATATATATATATATATATATATATATACATATATATATATATATATATATATATATATATATATATATATATATATATATATATATATATATATATATATATATATATATATATATATATATGTATATATATATATATATATATATATATATATATATATATATATATATATATATATATATATATCATACTATTCGCCATTTCCCGCATTAGCGAGGTAGCGTTAAGAACAGAGGACTGGGCCTTTGAGGGAATATCCTCATATGGCCCCCTTCTCTGTTCCTTCTTTTGGAAAATTTAAAAAAAAAATGAGAGGGGAGGATTTCCAGCCCCCCGCTCCCTTCCCTTTTAGTCGCCTTCTACGACATGCAGGGAATACGTGGGAAGTATTCTTTCTCCCCTATATATATTTATCTATTTATTCACTTTGCCCCGCCGCCGTCCCCCGCACCAGCGAGGCAGCGCAAGGAAACAGACGAAAGAACGGCCCAACCCACCCACACACACATGCATATACACACACGTCCACACACACCACATATACACACCTATACATCTCAACGCACACACACATATACACACACAGACACATACACATATACCCATGTACACAATTCACACTGTCTGCCCCCATTCATTCCCATCGCCGCCCCGCCACACATGGAACAACAACATCCCTCCCCCTCATGTGTGCGAGGCAGCGCTAGGAAAAGACAACAAAGGCCCCATTCGCCCACACTCAGTCTCCAGCTGTCATGCAACAATGCACCGAAACCACAGCCCCCCCTCCACATCCAGGCCCCACAGAACCTTCCACGGCCCACCCCAAACGCTTCACATGCCCCGGGGATGGGGGATTAAGAATACTTCCCACGTATTCCCTGCGTGTCGTAGAAGGCGACTAAAAGGAGAGGGAGCGGGAGGCTGGAAATCCTCCCCTCTCGTTTTTTTTTTTTTTTTTTTAATTTTCCAAAAGAAGGAACAGAGGGGGGCCAGGTGAGGATATTCCACAAAGGCCCAGTCCTCTGTTCTTAACGCTACCTCGCTAACGCGGGAAATGGCGAATAGTTTAAAAGAAAAGAAAAAAAAAAAAAAAATATATATATATATATATATATATATATATATATATATATATATATATATATATATATATATATATTTATATATATATATATGTATATATATACTATCCCTGGGGACAGGGGATTAAGAATACTTCCCACGTATTCCCTGCGTGTCGTAGAAGGCGACTAAAAGGGGAGGGAGCGGGGGGCTGGAAATCCTCCCCTCTCGTTTTTGTTTTTTTTCTAATTTTCCAAAAGAAGGAACAGAGGGGGCCAGGTGAGGATATTCCAAAAAAGACCCAGTCCTCTGTTCCTAACGCTACTTCACTAACGCGGGAAATGGCGAATAGTTTAAAAGAAAAGAAAGAAAGTATATATATACGTTTGTGTGTGTGTATGGTTGCTGTTTGATTGTTACGGGGAGAGAGTTACTCACTCGTGTTGCCCCTTCTCTTAACCTTGTATGTGTGAATTATATCTTTGATCTTTGAAATGTATACACACACACACACACACACACACACACACACACACACACACACACACACACCACCTCGTCGAACCCTCGATGGAGTGGAACGTGTGTCAGTGGCGCTCTCGGGCAGCCTGTTGGTCAACATGACGACCTTAACTCTCTCTCTCTCTCTCTCTCTCTCTCTCTCTCTCTCTCTCTCTCTCTCTCTCTCTCTCTCTCTCTCTCTCTCTCTCTCTACCCCTCCCACCCCTACCTTACCCACCCCAAAAGCTTGATACTTTCAATACGCTCGATTGGAAGAATTACCATCTTCGCGCACGACGCAATCCCTACCTTCAATGAATCTGACGTGGGAAAAGAGCAGAAATTTAGATGCCTTCACCAGTGAACTAGCGACAGTCTCTTGAAGACCTACGTTGGAGTTGCGGTCGCCTCAGTGTCAACATTGACACGTATACATATTCCTCGGTCATCCGACAGTTTGGAATTGAGATCCAGCCTGACCACTTACGACTGTTGATATGGCGACCTAGCACCAGCACCAACATTGACCTCCACTGACTGACGACCGTCACCACAATCACCTTATACCAACGGGTGTTGCACAGACGCAAGAACTGTCGTATACCTACAACTATGAGTGTCATGAACAATCCATGAACAAGTACACGGTTAAACAAGCAAATAGCTTAGTTCCCCCGTAGTTATATGTATGTCAACTACGACATTAAAATAAACATCACTTAATGTGCGCCATCAGATACATATGTCAACACAGTGTTTCTATAACCTTACATCTCTTAATGTTCACCATTGAATGTATAAGGTGTATCAATACAATACTACTGTAATTCAACCAATATGTAACTTTAGATCACTTGACGTTCACCTAAATGTATAATGTATAAGCCATAGAATGTGCTCTGTAAAATTTCCTGTCCTGTGTACGTAGACTTCATTCATGTACTTATCCAAAGCATAGAAGTATCTGGCCCCACTTTGATCTTGAACTCTTTTGTATTTAATCAACTATGTAATTTCTCAACTGTATGTTTTCATCCGAATGGCTGCCTGAATTCAGTAAATTACTCTTCATTATTTCATTCTCGCACACACACACGAACCCAAGCCAGTTACCTATTCACTGACGAGTTCCAAGACGAGGATGAACAACTGGGTTGGGTGTGGGTCGACTACCGCACCCGGGATTCGAAGTCAAGCGGGTCCGTGTGTAGATCATGGTCAACGACGCTGACCACTACACCATGGAAGCCTATATGTGTTTTGTACGTGTGTGTGTGTGTGTGTTTGTCTGTGTGTGTGTGTGTGTGTGTGTGTGTGTGTGTGTGTGTGTGTGTGTGCGTGTGTGTGTATGCGTTATCATCTATTGGTAATTACATAGTTGTAGAGTACGGGAAAAGAAACTGAGACTACCATAAAGGCTTTTTGAAACGATTGTATGTTGCCAGCATTCACAGTTTCATCACTTAATTTCTTTTATTCATCCATTTTTCCTACATATAGAAATGCCCTCTTTTTGAATCTCTTGTATCAAGTGTCTTGCTTGATTTCCTGGAATGGCCTCTGGTTGTTCCATCTTTGAATCTTTCGAATAACTGCGCTATCAGTATCATCATAGTGATTTAAAAACCTAAAGGTTATGATCAAGTCGCCCTTTTCTCTTCTCTTTTCCGTAGTAGACAAATTTATGGCCTCTAACCTCTCACTGTAATTCAACTCTCTTTATTCTGGTACCGTCTTTGTCGTCATCCTACAGATCTTCTTTAGAAAGATAAGATAACCAAACTTGTTATTCCAGTACTGATCTCATGTGTGATGACAACAGCCTGCTAAACATGTTGTCAATCATACACTTGAATGCAATTCTAGATCGTTTCTGACGGGATTAAGATTGTCACTTTACACTTCTTCTATGGTGGGGCTCTGGTGACAAACTAGATACAAAGACTATAAGTCTCTCTCACACTCAGATACCTGCAGCTTATTCCCTGCCAGGTAACACTCGTCTTGGGACCTTCATTCACAGTGCTCTGTCCTCGTTATACATTCATATTCTTAGGCCTCAATTCCATCTATAATCAATCATAACACTTTTGGAATTCTGTCTCGGTCCCCATTGGAAGCTGTTACAATCCTCCTCACCCACCATTCTTCTTATGACCTTGGTATTTATGCGTAACCGTCCTCTAGTCTGAGTTCCTTCCTTCTGGCTATGGTCCCATTACCGTGCCCATCCCGCCTCATCTCAAGGAGGTTCCTCGGAGACGTCTCCTTTGCTCCCTTCAAGTACGGTTATTCTCCATCCAACGAGGGAATGTCTCCCTAACTCCGGATGAAGATCCACCTTCTTTTACCAATATCATCTGTGGTCCTGCGTCAGATGCTTTCTGGCAGCGTGTGTGTGTGTGTGTGTGTGTGTGTGTGTGTGTGTGTGTGTGTGTGTGTGTGTGTGTGTGTGTGTGATTATCCAATTTCTGTGCATTAAGGAAAAGGAGAGTTTACTTTAACGGGGATGTCACTCACCAAGTTCTTCTCTCGTTAGTTCTTGTCATATGTTTCTTGCAAAATGATATTCATAACATAGACACTTAACTGCATCATACGTCTCTTCATTAGTCTGTATTTAACGAGGCTGAATCTCTTTAATTATGTATCTTATACAATCACTCTCTTCATAATTCCACCATCATCAGGAAACACAGGTATAATTCAAGTTCCCTTGGAAAGTCAACCACATCCACAAGAAATAACAGTGGCCCTAATTCCGAACCCTGCGGGATGCTGCTGCTAACTTAAATCCACTTTAGAAAAAGGATAACCCTTTATGCTTGCCTCTTTTTTTTTTTCTTCTCTTCTAATCACACAAGACTCATCCCTTCAAATGAATCTTCGTCTTAAACCTGACGAGAAGCCTACTGTATAGTCACTCTCCTGCAGCGCTGTGTTTAAAGCCTACTGACTGTCCAAAAAGAGAGACCAACCACTCAGTTCTTGTATCGATTCACTGGCGCTCATTCTTTCATAGAAATCCTAAATGATTTTAACATCATAAGCTAATGAAAATTTCTATCCTTTTCGCAAAAGAAATAAAGATGAAAGACAGCTGTACGCTTCTCTTCTCACACGGACTCTCATATTTGTGTTTAAGAGAGTCTACCTTCATATGTTCTCTGTAACACATTATTCTGTAAAGACAATGTACCCCAAGCAGGGGTAGACTCTGATCTTCCTGCTCTACCACATTGATACAGATTATTTTGCAAATGTGAAAGTGGTCATATGAGTCTACGTCAGTTTATTGAAGCGGAAGTTTGATTCATGCTATAAACATATTGTAAAATTATGTTCTTTAGATGGTTTAACAGTAATTTTGTTTCGCAGTGTTTAGTGTAGCATTAAGAGATTGATAATAACAATTGCGGAGCATGATTTGGAGCATTATACCTAAGTGAACGAAATCAAGCAAAGCAATAGTAGTGAGGGTCGCTAATATCAGGTGATATATCTTCATAGGACTGTAAACAACATACCAACGTATAGTTCCACAAAATTTATTTGGCTGGGCGGCAAACATGGTTACCGGATTGTAGGTGGTGTTTACAGACTCACTAATAATGTACATAAAAGTATTAAAAGATATATGTACGAGCATGTATCCAACACCCTCTCCTCTTTTACAAATAAGACGTAAAGCTGAAGAAATAAAAATTCAGTAACAACGTTTGAGGAACATTAGTTAATGTATACTCCTTGCAGTATTTATGACTGTGATCTACCTAATGGCGAGGAGCACACAAAACGCCAGCTTTCATGAGCAGAGACTTAAGTGATATCTATAGAAGGGGATAGAGAACCAACACAGCACTGCGGCATAGGGCAAGTGGATCCAAGTTTTGTGGCCAGACTGGGAGAGTTGATAAGTCGAAATGATTTGAACTCTACTTTGCCAAGAATATAGACTTAAATCCTTCCCGTTTGTGAGAACATTATTCCTTACATAGAGGAGCGATTCCTTTGGATAGGAAGAAAATGTGCAAAATTGAATTTTTGGCAACTATATGGATTAACCAATTACTTAGAAGTAATTTCGAGGAGATTCGAAGACTTTGGAAATAATAAAAGTCAGGGCAAGAGGACGATAGTTGGAAGGGTTAAAAGAATCACTATTTGGTATGGGCTGTACTGAATCATGCTGCCTAGATGGAAAAAAAAAATTGGGTCCCTAAGCAAAAGTGGGAAAGACGAGCAAACTCGTTGGAGTGGAACGAGAAGAAAGACTGCCACAGGAATACGAATCTAAAGCCACAGTTTTGCCTCACAAATTACTAAATGCTATGATTTTGGGCGGATGTGAATGCACAGTGCAAGTTGGAAGAAGCAGTTGTTCTCCAGACTCACGTACCAGGTCCCTTGCCTGAAATTCCCCAGGATAAGAGTGGTAAAACAACACTCTGGAAGAACAGATAATCTTAGAGAAAGAGGAGGCATATGCCTTCATCGTTGCGACAGTGTTCTTTGCTATACTCTCAAAAGAAATAGAAACATCACATAAGGATAGGCAGTAATCTACTGGTAATTTATGAATAAAATTTCTTAAGTAAGTCCAATCCCCGTCCTTTCAGTGTCACATAAACGTTTATAAGGGTAGCCAGCAAAGGGATGTGCTGTTAGTAAGATGTATATCAAAATATGGTCTGATGAAAACGAAGGGCGATATTAGGTAGCTATAGCGTGAAGGGTTGGAGGTTAAGAATTTATCTAATGTATTGCTAGAGTGGTTCTAACGGTCTGATGTTTAAGTTGACCGTGAAATTATTTGCGTCAGACTATCGAGAACGAAAAATGTGAAGGTAACAATAACCTGAAACATGAAATATGAAGTTGCTCACAACAAAACCAGTGTAACGCTTCTCTGAATGGAAATAACAAAATAGCATAGATGAGGACAGCACACAGGACAGAAATCTTATGACAGAAATCTTATGACAGAAACCCCGTGGCCTCAAAATGCCGGACCAAATGTTTTATGTTACATATCACTCCTCATTTGTCCTTTTTCCTATTCACCTCAGCGACCACAAGGATTCATGCCGAGAATTCTGATGAGTCTTACTGTTTGCCAGCTTAAGTCATGGCGCGCCGCCCGAAATAGTGGTCCCTTAGCTCTTAAGATACCAAACAAAGCTCGAATTCTTGGTTACTTATCGTACCCACCACGACACAGAGTCTCAGGAGGAACTACGTCTTTGCAACCGCATTTTTACGTCGTCCTTGGAGAGGGACCGCGTATCTAAATTCCATAAGCTCGATCATGCAAGCCATGCCATATGAATACATAAATATACATATATACATTTATATTCCCATGAGTCCACGGGGAAAATGAAACACGAAAAGTTCCAAGTGCACTTTCGTGTAATAATCACATCATCAGGGGACACACAAGAGAGAAATATAACAGTCAGTTGATATACATCGAAGAGACGAAGCTAGGACGCCATTTGGTTTTGGACAATCACATGTTTACCAAATGGAGTCCTAGCTTCGTCTCTTCGATGTACATCAACTGACTTATATTTCTCTCTTCTGTCTCCCCTGATGATGTGATTATCACACGAAAGTGCACTTGGGAACTTTCCGTGTTTCATCTTCCCAGTGGACTCATAGGAATATCTTGATCACGCGCAAAATTGTGATCTTTTTCATACATATATATATATTTTTTATTTTTTTTTTTGCTTTGTCGCTGTCTCCCGCGTTTGCGAGGTAGCGCAAGGAAACAGACGAAAGAAATGGCCCAACCCACCCCCATACACATTTATATACATACGTCCACACACGCAAATATACATACCTACACAGCTTTCCATGGTTTACCCCAGACGCTTCACATGCCCTGATTCAATCCACTGACAGCACGTCAACTCCGGTATACCACATCGATCCAATTCACTCTATTCCTTGCCCTCCTTTCACCCTCCTGCATGTTCAGGCCTCGATCACACAAAATCTTTTTCACTCCATCTTTCCACCTACAATTTGGTCTCCCACTTCTCCTCGTTCCCTCCACCTCCGACACATATATCCTCTTGGTCAATCTTTCCTCACTCATTCTCTCCATGTGCCCAAATCATTTCAAAACACCCTCTTCTGCTCTCTCAACCACGCTCTTTTTATTTCCACACATCTCTCTTACCCTTACGTTACTTACTCGATCAAACCACCTCACACCACACATTGTCCTCAAACATCTCATTTCCAGCACATCCATCCTCCTGCGCACAACTCTATCCATAGTCCACGCCTCGCAACCATACAACATTGTTGGAACCACTATTCCTTCAAACATACCCATTTTTGCTTTCCGAGATAATGTTCTCGACTTCCACACATTCTTCAAGGCCCCCAGGATTTTCGCCCCCTCCCCCACCCTATGATCCACTTCCGCTTCCATGGTTCCATCCGCTGCCAGATCCACTCACAGATATCTAAAACACTTTACTTCCTCTAGTTTTTCTCCATTCAAACTTACCTCCCAATTGACTTGACCCTCAACCCTACTGTACCTAATAACCTTGCTCTTATTCACATTTACTCTTAACTTTCTTCTTTCACACACTTTACCAAACTCAGTCACCAGCTTCTGCAGTTTCTCACATGAATCAGCCACCAGCGCTGTATCATCAGCGAACAACAACTGACTCACTTCCCAAGCTCTCTCATCCCCAACAGACTTCATACTTGCCCCTCTTTCCAGGACTCTTGCATTCACCTCCCTAACAACCCCATCCATAAACAAATTAAACAACCATGGAGACATCACACACCCCTGCTGTAAACCTACATTCACTGAGAACCAATCACTTTCCTCTCTTCCTACACGTACACATGCCTTACATCCTCGGTAAAAACTTTTCACTGCTTCTAACAACTTGCCTCCCACACCATATATTCTTAATACCTTCCACAGATCATCTCTATCAACTCTATCATATGCCTTCTCCAGATCCATAAATGCTACATACAAATCCATTTGCTTTTCTAAGTATTTCTCACATACATTCTTCAAAGCAAACACCTGATCCACACATCCTCTACCACTTCTGAAACCACACTGCTCTTCCCCAATCTGATACTCTGTACATGCCTTCACCCTCTCAATCAATACCCTCCCATATAATTTACCAGGAATACTCAACAAACTTATACCTCTGTAATTTGAGCACTCACTCTTATCCCCTTTGCCTTTGTACAATGGCACTATGCACGCATTCCGCCAATCCTCAGGCACCTCACCATGAGTCATACATACATTAAATAACCTTACCAACCAGTCAATAATACAGTCACCCCCTTTTTTAATAAATTCCACTGCAATACCATCCAAACCTGCTGCCTTGTCGGCTTTCATCTTCCGCAAAGCTTTTACTACCTCTTCTCTGCTTACCAAATCATTTTCCCTAACCCTCTCACTTTGCACACCACCTCGACCAAAACACCCTATATCTGCCACTCTCTCTCTCTCTCTCTCTCTCTCTCTCTCTCTATATATATATATATATATATATATATATATATATATATATATATATATATATATATATATATATATATATATATATATATATATATATATATATATATATATATATATATATATATATATATATATATATATATATATATAAATGTGAATAAGAGCAAGGTTATTAGGTACAGTAGTGTTGAGGGTCAAGTCAATTGGGAGGTGAGTTTGAATGGAGAAAAACTGGAGGAAGTGAAGTGTTTTAGATATCTGGGAGTGGATCTGGCAGCGGATGGAACCATGGAAGCGGAAGTGGATCATAGGGTGGGGGAGGGGGCGAAAATTCTGGGGGCCTTGAAGAATGTGTGGAAGTCGAGAACATTATCTCGGAAAGCAAAAATGGGTATGTTTGAAGGAATAGTGGTTCCAACAATGTTGTATGGTTGCGAGGCGTGGGCTATGGATAGGGTTGTGCGCAGGAGGATGGATGTGCTGGAAATGAGATGTTTGAGGACAATGTGTGGTGTGAAGTGGTTTGATCTAGTTAGTAACGTAAGGGTAAGAGAGATGTGTGGAAATAAAAAGAGCGTGGTTGAGAGAGCAGAAGAGGGTGTTTTGAAGTGGTTTGGGCACATGGAGAGAATGAGTGAGGAAAGATTGACCAAGAGGATATATGTGTCGGAGGTGGAGGGAACGAGGAGAAGAGGGAGACCAAATTGGAGGTGGAAAGATGGAGTGAAAAAGATTTTGTGTGATCGAGGCCTGAACATGCAGGAGGGTGAAAGGAGGGCAAGAAATAGAGTGAATTGGAGCGATGTGGTATATCGGGGTTGACGTGCTGTCAGTGGATTGAATCAAGGCATGTGAAGCGTCTGGGGTAAACCATGGAAAGCTGTGTAGGTATGTATATTTGCGTGTGTGGACGTATGTATATACATGTGTATGGGGGGGGGGGTTGGGCTATTTCTTTCGTCTGTTTCCTTGCGCTACCTCGCAAACGCGGGAGACAGCGACAAAGTATAATAAAATAAATAAAATAATATATATATATATATATATATATATATATATATATATATATATATATATATATATATATATATATATATATATATATATATCATATATACATATCTACATGATCTAGAATACCACCCTCTTCCGACGCAGTTCGGAAACGTATAGTCTAATATCAGTGAAGGCTACGATGATAACAAATACCTGATTTCGTCCAAGGTAGCGGCGAGGATGTGGTCTGCGGTTCCCAACCTCTCCCCACATACACGACGCTATTTTTCGTGTGAACAAACCAGTTCGTGAGTCTTCACGAGACGGAATTGGCTATAAATGTTGATGATGAGACGAAATGCTGTGAATCACGCCAACCCTGCTCCCGTCTTATTTACGTGATACGTTATGCCAAAAATGCGTGGGATTTCTCTTCAGTACCAGAGCAATCACTTCCAAATTCAACCTAAAGTAGATGATACTTGAAAAAATATGGCTTCAAACCATCACAGTTGCAGTGAGTGAATATGGTATAGTCCAGAAGTAACCATGGAGTATGTTGATAATCATGAAAATTATAATTCTAGTGATAAAAATAATAATAATTGCAGTCATAGCCTGAATATATAGTGAAAAAATACACACAATACAGACGTTGTAACTATAGACAAAAAAGAAGAGAGAGAGAGAGAGAGAGAGAGAGAGAGAGAGAGAGAGAGAGAGAGAGAGAGAGAGAGAGAGAGAGAGAGAGAGAGAGAGAGAGAGAGAGAGAGAAAGTGATTAAACAGTCTTTACACAGACACGGGTGCCACTTTCTTCATAGTGATTAGGATGAAACAGTTCTTGTAGCTGTCTTAACGATTTCGGGTCCATGGAAGTACAGGGGAAGGACATCTAATGGTCCATGACGAGATATCTTGATGAAGCACAGCAGTAGTGTCCTGAGGTAATGACGTTATTTCTGGTAGAAATGAGACATTAAAGCACAAGGCACCTCTCCACCCACTCTTCCCTACGGCACTAAAGCTGGCGGGAAAACGCTAAGAAGGAACACCATATAGCATGGAGAGATTATACTGCCTTGGAAATTCTATACGAAAGTGTAGATTGGAAATATTTGTTACTTTATATTTAATGAGCTTCTCCAGCGAAGGGGCTTAAATCTGAAAAACAGGGGGGCGGGGGGGGATGATAGTTAAATTTCTAAGCATTAATTTCAAGGTATGTTTTACCATCATAGAACAGACTTGAATACTGACAACTGATATCAGTGAAGTATACGGGTAATCTTCAATTTGATAGCATATGTTGATAGTCCATTCCAAAGTTCTCAGGACCAATAGACTTATTCAGATTTCATTTTTCTATATACAATACGCACTTCAGAGCACTGAATGATATTTGTGTATCATTTTCCCTTTACTATACACCAAAGAATTGTCTTTGTGGTATATTTGAGGAATTCTCGATACTGAACACTATATTGAAATACTTTTACAGCAAGAAACCATTTCTTTATCGTCCTTAACTGATATATCATTTCTATTAGGTGGCAGGCCAAAGTTAGCTTTGATTTTCGTTTTACTCCTTACATATTCAGAGAATCAATCTAGTTTTTTTTCACGTTTTGAAGATATCTCATTTACAATTCTTTGTTACTGACTCTGATTTTCTTCCCACAATCACTTTGTACTCGTCAATTCATTCCACGGACCTGTTGGTTGCATCATAATATAGTTATCGCACAAGTATTTATTTCATGATCACTTACATTATCAATTTCCATGGTCATCCAACTAGGTAAATCCCTCGTATTACTCCTTTTCACCACTTAAGGCACACTGTCTCCCTCAAGGGGAAGTATTTCATTGTTTAAGGTAATCTACAGCTTGTCCACGTCTGAGCCATTTGTTTTCATTTTCATAAAGATAAAAATAATTTTTCCACGAGATCCTCTTCCTATTCATGACTCCAAATTGATCAATATGGAAGAAAGCATTTACAGAATGTATCTTCTCTCAAGCAACCCTTGCATTACGATGTAACGGCGATAGATCGATCGATACAAAGGTGAGACGACCATCCTTAGCCACTGAACATGAAGTTAATTGATTAATACGAAAGAAATTCGATGTGTCTATTGTTCTACGTGCACGGAGACATCCCCTGCTGCCTTCTGGAACACAGTAAGTATGCACCGAAACACACTTAAAATGGTGTAGCAATCTTTCAGGAGCTCCAGGTAACCTCATCTATTTCCACGATCATCTTACATCCGTCCTGGAGAGACACGTTGAGACTTTCATTGAGCATTTACACGGACACTCACTCCTTTCTGCGTTGAATAATTCAGTCTGACCCTCCAGGCCAAGGAGGTGATTTGTGAATACATATTTCTGTAAAGACTGAGTTTCATTCAAGGACTGGCCGATGGAATTACGATGTGCCGTGACAGGCAGAGGCCTGGTAAATCTAACGAACAAAGAGAGAGGAGGGTTCTTGCCTTCATCAATCACCAGTTTACTCACTGCTTAACCAGACGAGAACAGCATCCCATACATGTTACCGCGTTCCTAGTATTTAGAGGTGTGTCCTCCGAACGAGGTTTTGATGCTGATGCAGTCGCTGTATACCCTTGACTGTCAATATATATATATATATATATATATATATTTTTTTTTTCATACTATTCGCCATTTCCCACGATAGCGAGGTAGCGTTAAGAACAGAGGACTGGGCCTTTTTTGGAATATCCTCACCTGGCCCCCTCTGTTCCTTCTTTTGGAAAATTAAAAAAAAAAAAAAAAAGAGAGAGGGGAGGATTTCCAGCCTCCCGCTCCCTCCCCTTTTAGTCGCCTTCTACGACACGTAGGGAATACGTGGGATGTATTCTTAATCCCCTATCCCCAGGGATAATATATATATATATATATATATATATATATATATATATATATATGGTTTTTATGGTCACTTTGCATAGATAATGTCTGAGATCACGTCCTCGCTAGACAAGAAGATGATAATTCTATTCGGATAATATCGCACAAAGATGTAGCTGATTCCAATCCTCTATTTCAGTCACTTATCATAACAAAACTGCGGTTTCTAGAGTTACATTATTGGAGTGGATCTAATGGTTGCGCCACCGTCCCTAATGGTTATACTAATGATAGGTCTTCTGTGGTAACTCTTCTACGGAGGCCTCTGCCGCCACACTGCTATAGTGGCTTCTAGAGTTGTACTACTACGGTGATCTCTGTAGGCACGATGTTGTAGTGGTCCCTAAGGTCATACTGCTACAGTGACGTCTGTGGTCTGTACGGTTTAATCTACGACTGTGGTCTCTGCAGACACGTCGTTATAATGGTCTCTACTAAGTTCGTATATCTATAGTGGTCTTCATATTCATATGATATGATCTATTTCGTTACGCTGTTACGACGGGTCCCAGTGGTCGAACCCCTGTATTAGTTGTTCCGACCGTGTTACGATGTATGTATCTACATCTATGATATGCCGTCTTATGTATAATACAGAGGATAAGTCCATCATAGCGAATTTTCATTATTTAGAGAAATAATCTTACCGGTAATGTGTATAGCAAACACATAGACACATAGGATGCCTCCATACATAACAGTAACTTTTATATAGCAAATACATAGACACTTGGGTGCCTCTATATATAACAGTAACTTCTGTGTTATGTTAGTTCAGGTCAATGGTCCTCTCCATCAGCGGACACTCAAAGAATGATCGATATCTTTAATAGTAGAAAAAAAAAAGATGTTTGTAGAGTTTGATATGATTGTTGACAAATAAAAACCTAAGTGCTCTTTAGAAAAAAAAAAATTTTCTAATTCTTCACATTTTTCCGAAATTCATTTAATTTTGACGGTACGAAACTTTTCAAAATGGAATTCTGTCTTTAAAGGAAAAAAATATCTCTACTTTCGTCAGTGGTGATACACTTGACCACAGAGCTCTTGACCCGGATCCACCGTGTAAATTTCTTTTTCAGTGAACTGGCATATATAGTGCGTTGAACCCATGCGTAGGATGCCGGACCTTCGCCGTCCTGTTGTCTTATTACAGTGTGGCGAGAACGCCTCCTTGTTAGTGCATCATCTGTATGAGTCCCGATGACGTCTCCATGTGAGTGTATCTTCTGGTTGCGGCCCGCTGATGCCTCCTTGCTAGTGCGTCATCTGTGCGAGCCCCGAAAATGTTTCCTTGTTAGTATATCATCTGGTTGAGACCCGATGATGCCTCCTTGTTAGTACATCATCTGGTTGAGACCCGATGATGCCTCCTTGTTAGTGTATCATCTGGTTGAGTCGCGATAATGTTACCTTGTTAGTGCAATATCTCTTCCATTTCTGAAAACACTCTCTAGTAACTGTCATTATCTTCTGTATATTACAGGAAGATTAGTGTTTCCATGGGGTTAATCAAACCACGATCATCTATTGTATTCTAGCATCTATCTTTTTCTTCTTCATTTTTGTTCAGATATTCAGTAGTTCCTGAGCTCTTGATTACGAGTTAAACTCACATAGTTAAACACCATACATTCAGTTTAGCAATAGATAAAGTGCTTTCGACATTTGTTGGTTAACACCTATTTTCTGATATCCTACTCTTGTGCCACAATGTCTCTGCAGTGTTAAAGTTCATTGTTCTTTCCTGCATTACAAAATACAGACTGTAGACGTATCATATTGACTTTTTTCTTGTTTTGAATAACAAAAAACTTTAAAATACATCACTGACTTTAAGAATAAAGGACTTAATAAGTTTTCAGAATATCTACCAATATTCTGTTTCGTTCATGATAGAAAAATAACAAAGCATATGCAAACCGTAGTTCATTTGCGACTTTTACGTACATTTAGATACCTCTCTCCGACCATGTAGTCGAGGAATGATCCAGCTGACCATAATTACTCCAATCAAAATTGATGGTACATCCAGTGACGTCCTGTGTAGGAGGCTTCCAGCCACGCCTCTCCTCCTACACCGGCTCGGAGAGGCCCCCAGGATTCCACTCCCACCTGAGACATTGACCTCGGCACACGGATGCTGCAACCACTACGCCCTAGCCCCGCCAGCTACGGGTGTGGCAGGAGTGACAAGAGGAATAGTAACTAGTAACATTACCAGCAGCAGAAGTGGAAGCAGGCGCCGCAGTGGCGAATTGTTGTTGAAACAGAGGGAACAGCAGCAGCAGCAGCAGCAGCAGGAGGAAGTATGAGAACAGCGACAGATGTAGCGCCAGGCTAAGTTCCACGACCACCAGTAGCAAATGTAGCAGTATCAACAGAACCATCAGTAATATTTCCGCGAGAGGTACCTCTACCGCTATCGCCATCACGAGGGATGATAAAATTAAGGTAACAATGGAGACACCAAGGGTAAGCAGTGAGTCACGTTCAGGCTGGGTCCTCCAGCAGAGATTTAGGGCCGTCTGACCTGTTTATGGTAAGTAGTCGGTCAGCCGAGGGCGTCTCGGTGGCTGGCTGACCCCAGTCTCAGTGTGGGATGGTGAACGAGACAACTATTTCCTTGAAGAGTTCTCGTTAAATCTCCCATTCTTACTCTGTTCTATTTCGTCACACGGTTGCCTTTTATACTCTCTTCATCCACTTCATCTTGCCTAATTTCATATTGATATCATGAAAAGATTACTTTGTCTTAGAGTACTAGGTGCAGTACAAATTGTCCTTTTACTTTGAGGGGAAGTAAAGTCCCCCCACATGGGACTGAATGATGAATTAAGATGAATTATGCTGACTTTAATCATATTCTAGAGCAAACGCATAATGCCATGGTCTCACAAAAGATATCCTCAATGATTATCTTTAAGGGAAGTCTACATCTGTGTTCAGCGATGGAATTAAGTATTTGGTTGTGTGGACAAACTGACAATAGTCTTCGTAAGGCAATCACTGTATCTCCACTAGTTCACTTTGGCATTGTTTGAAGAACTTCTCAAATGTGGTCTGTATTAGTGTTAACATGTACTGCTGTATACTGTCTTATTGCTTCAGTAGTTTAAACTTTACTCTAGTTTAGATGGATAGCTATATAATTATGTATACCTATATGTTTATGCCTGCTCGCCTTTCCCGTCATGAGGGAAAAGCATCAAGAACAGAAGTAAGCTTTTCAAAGGAAAATTCTCACTTGATTTTCCAACTCTCTGCCTCCTTTCCCTTCTTAGTAGCCTTTAGCGGCAAACTAGAAATAATTGGATAGTATTCTCCCTCTTCTCTATCTTTATCATTCCCCACAGAAACCAATCGTTCTCCCCTTAGACTCCAACTGGACATGAATCCAAGCTGCACCCTCCTATAATTTCGAATGACTAACACCTTCGCTGAACAGAACTCCAGCCTTGATGGGTATCACAATGCAACACTCATATGACATCAATATCCTAAACTACAAACATATACTGAATGGCTTTAAACCATCTAAACACGCTCGAAATACTTACTGGCAGCAGATTTGGACAGGGGAACGAATTCTTTATCATTATTTATAATCACTTCATCCACTTCACCCTCACTCATGATTTACCTGTCTTATCATCCTTCCTCTCAAAATCAAACAACATGACGACAAACCACACAAACAAGTCTCTCATAACAAACATCAAACAACGCAACAACAAACAACACAAACAAATCTCTCATAACAAACATCAAAGAACGCAACTACAAACAACACAACAAAGTCTCTCATAACAAACATCAAACAACGCAACAACAAACAATACAAACAAGTCTCTCATAACTAACATCAAAGAACGCAACTACAAACAACACAAACAAGTCTCTCACAACAAACCTCAGCTGCCCAAAAGCCACAGACATTCATCTGTAAAAAAAAAAAAGAGAATATTCCAAATACAATCTCACTTCAATATGCACGGCACTCATTTCTCTGCAACAGCCGTACACCCTTCTCACCAAAATCAGCTCATAACAAACCACCGATCTCTAAGCAGAAACAGAAGACAGACCCCTACTTCACACTTTAGCATTATACACTCACAGATCCAACCTTCCCCAGCAAACCCGACATAGCAGAACAAGCATAATGACTCTACAAGCACTAAGCAACCCTGCTCCCCACCAAATATTAATCTCCACTCCACGAGACATGCACCAATCTGAAACGACTTTCCCTACATATGTACGACTAAAAGTTTGTCGTCTGTGTTGCAGACCCAACTCATCCCTACATCACTACAAACATCGATTAAACATATCACAAGATTTCTCATGCCTTAGATGAAACTTACATCCTGTAGACACAGAATACCTACTCCTCAGTCGTCCTGCACTAACTTTCCGCAGACATACACACGTCATCACACTCCTTGACCCGCGGCCCCACCTGATGGGCCTGGCCGGCTCCCTAAGTACTGCACGAGCCCCATAGAAGGGTTTCCTGGATCAGAAACGACGGTATGTAAATATGGACGCAAGTATATCTGTCTGTCTACGTTTTTGTCTATCTATCTATCTATCTATATATATATATATATATATATATATATATATATATATATATATATATATATATATATATATATATATATATATATATATATATATATATATATATATATATATATATATATATATATATATATATATATATATATATATATATATATATATATATTCCTATGAGTCCACGGGGAAAATGAAACACGAAAAGTTCCCAAGTGTACTTTCGTGTAATAATCACATCATCAGGGGAGACACAAGAGAGAAATATAACAGTCAGTTGATATACATCGAAGAGACGAAGCTAGGACGCCATTTGGTAAACATATTCGTCTCTTCGATGTATATCAACTGACTGTTATATTTCTCTCTTGTGTCTCCCCTGATGATGTGATTATTACACGAAAGTGCACTTGGGAACTTTTCGTGTTTCATTTTCCCCGTGGACTCATAGGAATATCTTGATCTCGCGCAAAATTGTGATCCTTTCCAATATATATATATATATATATATATATATATATATATATATATATATATATATATATATATATATATATATATATATATATATATATATATATATATATATATATATATATATATCCCTGGGGATAGGGGATTAAGAATACTTCCCACGTATTCCCTGCGTGTCGTAGAAGGCGACTAAAAGGGGAGGGAGCGGGGGGGCTGGAAATCCTCCCCTCTCGTTTTTTTTTTTTTTTTTTTTCCAAAAGAAGGAACAGAGAATTGGGCCAGGTGAGGGTATTCCCTCAAAGGCCCAGTCCTCTGTTCTTAACGCTACCTCGCTAATGCGGGAAATGGCGAATAGTTTGAAAGAAAGAAGAAAGATATATATATATATATGTATATTCCTATGAGTCCACGGAGAAAATGAAAGACGATATGTGTGTATGTATGTGTGTGTGTGTGTGTGAATATGCATGCATGTATGTATTACAGAAACATCTCTTTCATTATCATCAGCACAAAAACTCTTAAAACGAAAATGTAGAAAGACACATATTACCAAACTAGAAATATTACGGTTTCTGCTGCTGCATAACTCGCAGCAAATTGCTCGTAAGGACAACAAAAGACAAGCGACTCTGCTTATCAGATGGAACTTGAAATAAATCCTTCTTCTAAAGGTCCTCGCCGTTTGGACCTACTCAACCCGTACTCAGAATAATCTTAGATCTCACTGCTCATGGATACGAAGAGAGACACAGCTTAGCCAAAAGTGCAGTGACTCTAATATTGTTGATATTCAGCGTTAGAGGAAGTGCCGTCGCCTGGCTGCATATATCCTTCACTGAGCCATTGTAAACGCACCTGTGAATACATGATTACGTATAGGACGTTATCCTCTGCAACATCCGGCCTGTTATCGTCCTAGCATCTTGATGCAGGGTTGGTGTCGGACGAAGCCTCTTGCTCCTCGTGTGCCATGGGTCATAACAGACATTCCATTACCTGCACATCTCTCCCACAGGTTATACAGATGTTTCACAACTTGGACACCTGCCCCATAGATCAAACGGAGATATCGGTACCTGTAGCCCTGCCCCGTGGATCATACAGACATCCTACAACCGACACATCCGTCTTGTAGATGGAAGAGACATCGCACTATTCCCTCAGTTGCTCACTCTCCGCTTTGTGCGTTTGCCACCAGTGCTGAGCTGATCAGTGTCTCTCCTTCATATCCTAGTGCTCAACCATATTTTTCCTAGTACGTTTAGACACATTTTCTGCGTGAGAGGTTGTCCTTTTAGTGTATTTGATCTTAGAGTCTATTGGTTAGGTTTGAGATTATACTAGACTTCGTTACAACCAGCGACGGATGTCGCTCCCGTAAGGGTATGGGCGTCCATGATCAAGAACCCGAATTCAGATATGTTTGCTAACACTTTTTACTCACCACCGCTTATCACACGTGTTATCTATCAGCTATCATCTAGCTGACTGATGTGAGGCAGGAATTCTTTCTCAAATCTCCGACTGGCAACCATCGATCAGACCATCTTCCAAATCCGTGTCCACTGATCAGACCACTACCAGAGTCCAAGCCAAACATAGAGAGAAACTGGTAGGGTCGCTTGGAAATACCGTGCCTTATGAAGTGCGTCAGTGAGGTATTTGGAGGGAGTGAAGGAGCAACACGGAAATACTTCAGTAATCGTTTTTTCTCCTAAGTGCAATAATATCTTTTTATATTTCTTAAGCGATGAGAATTAACCAGGTCAGTAGACCCTGTAGATGGTTTGAGATATATTCTTCCTATTTGAGAAGAGTTAGAAAATCACATGGTAAGCGTTGTCACTTATTGTAACATTCATTTTTTTTTTCCGAGAGCATATATTTCATCCAGGCTCCAGATGTTATGGGTTGATACCGAACAATGCCTGCTTTCAGCGGTGCGATCAAGTAAAGACAGAGAGAAGTGTCTGAAAGGATGCCACACCTGTTGCAAACATTCTAACCACAAGATCATCCATTTGCTTTACGAACAGGAACTAGATACAAGTCCAGTTGGTACACCTGTTCCCCAGGTGTGGGTTAAGAATAAATACCTCACTGTGGTCACCCTGGTCATGATGTCCTCTGACGGAGAAGAAAAAATGTTCGTTTAACAACCAATGGTTTCTCCAAGATTTTTTCTTTCATTTGTCTTCCCCTAATAGTGATTCATACTATTCAGACTGGTACCTCTGATTATGTGTATCTTTGCTATTTTCGCTGTGTAAGTATTCCTAAGACAACTATGCAACTGTTTGGATAAAAAAAATCATTCACCTTGAAAGAAGTAGTTCTACGAAGGTATATGTATGTCCTGGTCCTAGAAAGGTCGCAACGAGACAAGATCAAAAAAGAAAAAAGAAGGTTCATTCCTGTAAGACTGACATGGTTGTGTTGCTTTAAATTTCTGAGTGGGACGAAGGGAATAATCCATCCTCGACCGCAGGCCATGAATTCTGGGAGTATTCTTCTCACACCTCCATTACGGTTCGCTCAAACAGTCCAGTAACAGAGAAAAAAAGTGATTAATCATAGATAAGAGACCAAAAGATTATATACAACGTTCATTAAGTCGCTGATAAAGGAGCTGGTTGACCAGTGCTTGAAAAAATTAGGAACAAAACCAGTGACGTAAATAGACCTAAAATGCCAGCCAGTGGCCACGAGGTTGCCAAAGAAACCGTTTCATATATATATTTCTTTTTTACTGCAAATTTACATTTCATCTACACACCTTTGGTTGAAGGGTTATGAACCTGACTACTGAAAGTAGAGCACCAACTTTACACAGAGAAAGAATCATCAGAGTGTATTAGAAACAACGATTCATTGTACATATCTCGTATACCAAAAGTCTAGTATCAAATAACGCTCGGTGTAAGGGCGTTTTTTTAACGTCTTCACTGTATCATCCCTTCAATAAAAGTCTCCTTTCTTGTCCCCAGTGACACCACTCCATCAACCTAAACTACAGCCAGTAACTCATAAGTTTGGCCGTGTCTACCAACCTGTACAGTTCTGCGAGTACACAAAGGCACGAGAGACAAAATAGCAAGGCCCAGTTGGTGGTGGGGTGATGCCTGCGGGAGCAACGACCGATACTGACTGATAGCCTCTCGTGACCCCGGTTCCCCAGGTGTAGGGAGTTCGTCGCATCGCACTGGATCAAGGATGATCTGGCGTGCGACAGAATGCCTCTACAAAGAAATTACAGTTCAGTTACCCCTAAATTCATAATCTTTTGTAGAAATCTTGATACTGCTTGGTCACTGATTCTTTTTTATGTGACCTTGTGTGTGTGTGTGTGTGTGTGTGTGTGTGTGTGTATTTGTGTGTGTGTGTGTTTCCCTATATGTGAATACATGTACGTGAGTTTGAGAGGATATTTTCTATTGGATTTAAGTTAAAGTACCCTAGATCTTTCATTGTTATATCCCTTAAGTTAGCAAAGAAATCATTTTATAGAGTTGAGTCCAAGCCTCCCATTGACACCAAGAATCTTTTTGTTCTCCCTTTTACTAATGATTTTACTTTACTTCCCATGTTCCTTAAATCCTTTAATGTAAATGTTGCCTTCAGCAACAATAATACTATAAAGAATATCTTAATCAGGAACTCACCAGAAAATTCTATTGGATGCATCTATAAAGCGCCATGTAGAAATTGTGATAAGTTTTATGTTGAGCAGCCTAGTAAGGATCTTTCTGTTAGACTTAAACAACATGAATATGGTATAAGAACAGGACAAGAATCAAATGCCTTATTTAATCACGTTAAAAACTATGATCACTGTATTAAATGGAGTAATACCATATCGGTTATTAACTCTAACTCCAGTACCACGAGAAATATCATTGAATCTTCTATTATTAAACACACAAAGAAATATAACCTTAGCATTAGTTAAGGTCTATACAAATTGGATAACTTTATTGTTGATAAGATTTGTAAACAATTCACCTTTTTGTCCACATAAGTTTATGATACGCTCATTGTCTATCTTGGACAATCACATGTCTACCAAATGGCGTCCTAGCTACGTCTCTTCCTGGTATTCCTGGTAAATTATATGGGAGGGTACTGATTGAGAGTGTGAAGGCATGTACAGAGCATCAGATTGGGGAAGAGCAGTGTGGTTTCAGAAGTGGTAGAGGATGTGTGGATCAGGTGTTTGCTTTGAAGAATGTATGTGAGAAATACTTAGAAAAGCAAATGGATTTGTATGTAGCATTTATGGATATATATATATATATATATATATATATATATATATATATATATATATATATATATATATATATATATATATATATATATATGGGGAGGTGATGATACAGCGCTGGTGGCTGATTCATGTGAGAAACTGCAGAAGCTGGTGACTGAGTTTGGTAAAGTGTGTGAAAGAAGAAAGTTAAGAGTAAATGTGAATAAGAGCAAGGTTATTAGGTACAGTAGGGTTGAGGGTCAAGTCAGTTGGGAGGTAAGTTTGAATGGAGAAAAACTGGAGGAAGTAAAGTGTTTTAGATATCTGGGAGTGGATCTGGCAGCGGATGGAACTATGGAAGCGGAAGTGGATCATAGGGTGGGGGAGGGGGCGAAAATCCTGGGAGCCTTGAAGAATGTGTGGAAGTCGAGAACATTATCTCGGAAAGCAAAAATGGGTATGTTTGAAGGAATAGTGGTTCCAACAATGTTGTATGGTTGCGAGGCGTGGGCTATGGATAGAGTTGTGCGCAGGAGGATGGATGTGCTGGAAATGAGATGTTTGAGGACAATGTGTGGTGTGAGGTGGTTTGATCGAGTAAGTAACGTAAGGGTAAAAGAGATGTGTGGAAATAAAAAGAGCGTGGTTGAGAGAGCAGAAGAGGGTGTTTTGAAATGGTTTGGGCACATGGAGAGAATGAGTGAGGAAAAATTGACCAAGAGGATATATGTGTCGGAGGTGGAGGGAACGAGGAGAAGTGGGAGACCAAATTGGAGGTAGAAAGATGGAGTGAAAAAGATTTTGTGTGATCGGGGCCTGAACATGCAGGAGGGTGAAAGGAGGGCAAGGAATAGAGTGAATTGGATCGATGTGGTATACCGGGGTTGACGTGCTGTCAGTGGATTGAATCAGGGCATGTGAAGCGTCTGGGGTAAACTATGGAAAGCTGTGTAGGTATGTATATTTGCGTGTGTGGACGTATGTATATACATGTGTATGGGGGTTTGGTTGGGCCATTTCTTTCGTCTGTTTCCTTGCGCTACCTCGCAAACGCGGGAGACAGCGACAAAGCAAAAAAAAAATAAAAAGAAACAATATATATGGGGAGGTGATAATAAGTAGTGGTGATGTGAGAAGGGGATGGAGTGAGTATTTTGAAGGTTTGTTGAATGTGTTTGATGATAGAGTGGCAGATATAGGGTGTTTTGGTCGAGGTGATGTGCAAAGTGAGATGGTTAGGGAAAATGATTTGGTAAACAGAGAAGAGGTAGTTAAAGCTTTGCGGAAGATGAAAGCCGGCAAGGCAGCAGGTTCGGATGGTATTGCAGTGGAATTTATTAAAAAAGGGGGTGACTGTATTATTGACTGGTTGGTAAGGTTATTCAATGTATGTATGACTCATGGTGAGGTGCCTGAGGATTGGCGGAATGCGTGCATAGTGCCATTGTACAAAGGCAAAGGGGATAAGAGTGAGTGCTCAAATTACAGAAGTATAAGTTTGTTGAGTATTCCTAGTAAATTATATGGGAGGGTATTGATTGAGAGGGTGAAGGCATGTACAGAGCATCAGATTGGGGAAGAGCAGTGTGGTTTCAGAAGTGGTAGAGGATGTGTGGATCAGGTGTTTGCTTTGAAGAATGTATGTGAGAAATACTTAGAAAAGCAAATGGATTTGTATGTAGCATTTATGGATCTGGAGAAGGCATATGATAGAGTTGATAGAGATGCTCTTTGGAAGGTACTAAGAATATATGGTGTGGGAGGCAAGTTGTTAGAGGCAGTGAAAAGTTTTTATCGAGGATGTAAGGCATGTGTACGTGTAGGAAGAGAGGAAAGTGATTGGTTCTCAGTGAATGTAGGTTTGTGGCAGGGGTGTGTGATGTCTCCATGGTTGTTTAATTTGTTTATGGATGGGGTTGTTAGGGAGGTGAATGCAAGAGTTTTGGAAAGAGGGGCAAGTATGAAGTCTGTTGTGGATGAGAGAGCTTGGGAAGTGAGTCAGTTGTTGTTCGCTGATGATACAGCGCTGGTGGCTGATTCATGTGAGAAACTGCAGAAGCTGGTGACTGAGTTTGGTAAAGTGTGTGAAAGAAGAAAGTTAAGAGTAAATGTGGATCAGAGTAAGGTTATTAGGTACAGTAGGGTTGAGGGTCAAGTCAATTGGGAGGTAAGTTTGAATGGAGCAAAACTGGAGGAAGTAAAGGGTTTTAGATATCTGGGAGTGGATCTGGCAGCGGATGGAACCATGGAAGCGGAAGTGGATCATAGGGTGGGGGAGGGGACGAAAATTCTGGGAGCCTTGAAGAATGTGTGGAAGTCGAGAACATTATCTCGGAAAGCAAAAATGGGTATGTTTGAAGGAATAGTGGTTCCAACAATGTTGTATGGTTGCGAGGCGTGGGCTATGGATAGAGTTGTGCGCAGGAGGATGGATGTGCTGAAAATGAGATGTTTGAGGACAATGTGTGGTGTGAGGTGGTTTGATCGAGTAAGTAACGTAAGGGTAAGAGAGATGTGTGGAAATAACAAGAGCGTGGTTGAGAGAGCAGAAGAGGGTGTTTTGAAATGGTTTGGGCACATGAAGAGAATGAGTGAGGAAAGATTGACCAAGAGGATATATGTGTCAGAGGTGGAGGGAACGAGGAGAAGTGGGAGACCAAATTTTAGGTGGAAAGATGGAGTGAAAAAGATTTTGTGTGATCGGGGCCTGAACATGCAGGAGGGTGAAAGGAGGGCAAGGAATAGAGTGAATTGGATCGATGTGGTATACCGGGGTTGACGTGCTGTCAGTGGATTGAATCGGGGCATGTGAAGCGTCTGGGGTAAACCATGGAAAGCTGTGTAGGTATGTATATTTGCGTGTGTGGACGTATGTATATACATGTGTATGGGGGTGGGTTGGGCCATTTCTTTCGTCTGTTTCCTTGCGCTACCTCGCAAACGCGGGAGACAGCGACAAAGCAAAGAAAAAAAAAAAGAAATATATATATATATATATATATATATATATATATATATATATATATATATATATATATATATATATATATATATATATATATATATACACGGTCTCGTTTTCACCAAACACAAACACCAAATAACTCTTGCTCGTCAAAATTCCTGATATAGGGATGGAGGTGACCCACGACTGTACAAGGCAGGGGCGTGTATCTGTCTGAACTGAACGCTTATTTTCTTTTTATGTACAGGTGGAAGTGTGGATATGGGTCTACCTCTTGGCTCCACCTTAGCTAACTTGTTTATGTGCTTCCATGAGAGTAAGTGTTGAATGATTGTCTGTTTGAGACACTTCCTCTTCTGCGTAATAATCTATGTTGATGAATTTATTATATCATTTCGATGCCCTTCTCATAGTTAATGATTCTTTGATTATTTTGATAGTCTAGTATAACCAAGATTGCCATGGAAATGTGGTAAAAATGGTCAATGTCCGTTTTTGGAGAAAAATTGAAAAAAAAAAGAGTGCAGGTAACCCCGAAACATCAGTTCACAGGAAGCCTCCTCTCGCTGGGCTAGGCATGAGTTCCTTCAATTTCGTATCTATGTGGTCTATAAACATGTACAGCCAAGAATCCCATTTACCATGGCCTCTATTCAAGCTTGAACTTTGGGTGTATATATAATGAATTTATATTCATAAAGTCTTTTTTTCTAGATAGGGGTTTTCCTGTATCCATGATGAACCACGAAAAAAAGAAAAAAAATTGAAATCTAAGATTTAAGAGTCTTCAATCAAAATACATCCTGTCCTTAAACTTATGAGGTATACAGTTCTCCCTTATCTTGTTATTTGGAGAAGCTTAAGGAACAGCTAAACTCTATGCTGTGTGAATTCTAACCTTACATGGATGTAAAAGAATGCCATAACTGATCATTTAAAAATAGGATCAATATTCATATTAAAAGATAGAGTTCCATTTTGTTCGTCAATCTTCAGCGATTCATTCATCTCGTTGTACATCAGGTGATGGATCGTATAATGGAATCACATGGCGATGTAGGGATGAATAGTACTGCGGCATGTCCAACACCGTACTGGTATGTGGGTTTCGAAACCAGATCCTTTGGGGGAGTTGCGAATGAGAGAATATTCGCATGCAGAGAGCAACAGACTGGAACGGAAAGAAAATATAGCTTCATTTGGTAAAGGATTTGTGGACCGGGTGTCTGCATTGAAGATATTGAGTGAAAAATACTTAGAGAAGAAGAAGGAGTGGTAGTTGGTATCTATGGATATGGAGAAAATGCTTGATAGAGTTGATAGAGATGATTTTTGGAAGGTGTTACGAATATATGGAAAGCTACTAGAAGCAGTGAGGAGTGTCAACCAAGAGAGCAGGGCGTGTGTGCAAGCTGGGAGAGAGAGAGAGGAAAGTGGATCCAGTTAAAGGTGAGTCCGCGGCAAAGGTGTGTGATGCCACCATGGCTGTTTAATCTATTTATGGAATGGATAGTGAGAGAGGTTAGTGAGAGGATTTTGGAATAATGGGAAGTTCTGCAGGCCTTTGGGAGTGAGGGGCCAGGGAGGTGCGTCATTTGCCGTTGCAGATGTCATTGCTATGGCGGCAGACTCGAGTGAGAAACTGCAGAAGCTGGTGTCTGAAATTGGATGTGTGAAATAGGTAAAGGGAAACATGATATTGTATAGACAAACAGATAATTGGATAGAAAGAGAGTTGCATGAAAAGGAATCTACATGAAGCTTGGATAAACATTCTGACGGACATGTATATGTATTAGTTGTAGGACAGAAAGATCTATTAAAAGAAAGAGAGTAGATAAGTATATAAAGAGGTGTCTATTAGACAGCTCTAATTAACTGGTAGGTAAGTCGTAGGTCGTAGACATCTCAATACATTTCTCATGCGCGTTACAAAGGAATATATCATATCATTAACAGCTTTTATAAAGCAAATCAATGAATTAGTATTTATAATGCCAATCTTTCACCATTGTTTCCTAAAACCAGTATACAAATCATGGATTCCTTAGCCATGACACTAATCAAACGTAAGAGTTACATCATATATCATGTGCACGTCTGTCTTGGAATCAGTCAGATAAGTTTACTTCAGCCATTAACGCAGGAGTCTGTTGCAGACATTCATCGTACGTGCTGTATTTCAGATGTTTCTCATCAATGTTTATGCTAACCATCGTGTTTATAGCTTTTATAGTAAGTGTTGATGGTCGTCACTACCTTTATCATGTACCTTATGTTTATAAATGATGTTGATGAGTGATGCTTAACACTGGTATATGTTACGTTTGTGCCTTATTCATACATCAGATGTTTAACTTTTCATGATACGGTTTTTTTTAGATATTAACATAATATCTTTGACGATTTAATCATTTGTTAACACTTTTCTGATAGTATTTTTCATGTTTAAAGCATCACACTATATGTCAGAAATTATTTTCATTTAAGCCGTTCAGTAGTGTAACACATATATAGACTGTCATTTCCTGGACTTCGTGAAAACTTCATATCTTCAACGTTGCGTAACGAACCCCAAGATATTAAAATTCATTCCTCTTTGATCCATTCTTCACATTCTCCCCGGTCGTTCCTACACTGATATTTCCGCTATTTTGAAACATAACAATGTTCTACACATGAGTAACGATGCATGCGTGACGTCAAGCTATTGTTTTGAGTATAGTCTTAGTAATAAAGCAGGAGAGACTCATATTGCCACTAGGATTACTATCTACTGTCGGCTTGAAGTCTCCCATCCCGTTAGCCTGCAGTGTTGCCAAGGCCGTGTCAGGGAATATCATTCTCCAAACATGTCTCTTCTTTGTAATGCTCTGAAAATGAAAGATTATCATGATTATTTCTATACATATTCTTACTCATTAAGAAAGAGTAATAGTTATAGATATTCTCGTACGCCGGGGATAGATAGGATAGCTTTGGTAATACCTCTCGAAGTAGTCGGGTTGAGGGGTACTGAAGTTGGCATCACAGTCAGAAAAAAAGTTTTAGCTATTTCTTTTGTATTATGATCCACTCTCACCCACATTGTCGAGTGTATTGCAGAAGAATATCTATCGTGAAGTTCTGTAACTTGAAAAAATAAACAAAATGTGAGAAATCTGTATATGTGAGATTGATTTATTTACACTTCAACATTTGATATTATCTGTATTTCTTATCTCACTTCCGTTATGGTCCTTTTCACTGTATTATTTCTTGCAAAGTTTATTCTTAAGATACCTAAAGAATAGACGTTTTGATAAAGAAATTATCTATATAGATTTTTGGCTTTTATTACGAGATATACATTGGTGAAATTTCAAGAAAATGGTGATTCTTGTTGTACATATAATAAAGATAGTATATATAATATATATATATATTTTCATAGCACTGCAGTCATTAGCTTTTCTGTGAATGTTGTGGTGAGGTGCCGCCGTGCACGCGAGGTGCAACAGGGTGGAGCTAAGGACACACACACCCGATATAAGACTGAGCGAAGGTTACGGCGAGAGCTCAGTCTCTTCAAGGTTACGAGATGTGGCGAGCCAGGGTGAGTCCTAGGCGGTTGAAGGGCTTGAGACACCACCAGGTGTATATGTGTGTGTGTCTGTGTGTCTGTGTCCTATATGGGAAGATAGAAACCCGGTGAATTTGATCAGCGACAATCCTTTTGGTGTGTGTGCACAGGTAGGTGGAGCCGTCCTTGTACATCAATCAAGAGTTTTATTGACAAGTGATATTCTTCCTCTTCTATTATTATTATTATTCTGAAAGTTTCGGAGCTACAGTTACGTAGTCATACCGCGAATATGCATGATGTGGCGTCGCTCAAAAGGTAAGTTCATGATGATTCGTGTGGCTGCGAATCATTCAAATCCGCTAAGGTTAACTTCATACTGATGGCCCGTAGTGATCTCTGCAATAGGCTAGTGCTCCCGAATGAGCAGGTTGTGTACTGGTCATGATGAACACTGCAAGACGTAGCCACTGGGAAAAAAAAATAATTAGTATGTGGACAGTTCTCGCTGATCAAATAACAGCTTAGCATATCTGGTGACTCTATATAGATAGTGGATTAACTGATTGATGACCTTTGCGGTTACTGATTTGTTGGACGTTTTTTTCTAGGGAATATTGTTTGGGTTAGTTGGTTAAATACGGCCAGAGCGACAAACAGTTGGTTTCCTTAGAATCCGAATTGTTCGGAGATCTCGAGACGGTTTTAAAAACGGTCGTTAGGGGTTTTTCAAAGAAAAGGGTTAAAAGGATATGGAGGCATCACTGGGGATTATTAAAATAAATGTTTTGAAAATCCAATGTTAAGTGACAGAAATGTTTAAGATTTTTTCCACTTTTTTGAGCCTTCAGAACTATTTAGAAAAACTTCAGTGAAAAAGATGTTTTTTAAATTTCATCATATGGATAATGGATTTTGGTTTTTAGAAAAAAAGTTAAAGCTGTTGATCTAAAGGATATTTTTCCCTTCATTATAACCATATGTTCTCTTGTCTTATTCCCATAATTGTATTATCGGAATTTTCCCTGTCATCATGGGAAAAGGATTTTTGTTCTGCGTAACAAAACAGGTTTTTGGGGATAAAAAAGATGGTTTTTAAAAGTGGATATAGGAAAATAAGGACATGTTTCTTTTGTGATAATTGCTTAATTGTCCCAGTTTTGTGATAATGAATGTATCTTTTTTGGTCTTTACTCACATATATAACACAAAAAACAAACGCATACACCGGGGCGGACACACACACAAAACCACACACACACACACACAAAACACACACACACACACACACGTGGTGTAGTGGTTTGCGTTACTGACCGTGAGACACGCACGGGCCTTCCGGAATTTGGTGCCCCTTGGATTGGAAACCCGAGCGCTGCAGTCAGCCCACACCCCAAACCCCGGTGTTTGTCCCTCTTCTCAAGGTAGATCAGTAAATGGGTACCTGGCATAGGTGTGTGTTTTTTTTTTTGTGGGGTTTTGTGTGGTGTGTGTGTGTGTTTGTGTGTGTGTGTGAGGGTAGATAGAGAGAGAGAGGGGAGGGGGAGAGAGAGAGAGAAGAGAGAGAGAGAGAAGAGGGGGAGGGGGAGAGGGGGATGGGGGGGAGAGAGAGAGAGGGGGAGAGAGAGAGAGAGAGAGAGAGGAGTGTGTGTGTGTGTGTTTTTGTGTGTGTGTGTGCGTTGGGAAAAAGGGAAAACATGATACGCAAAAAATGGGTTTAAAAGACAGAAAAAACAAGATCCTAAAACTCTCTCCCCTTAAAAACTCAAAAAGTAATCATTCCCCGCAAATTTTTGGTACTGGAATCAGAGAGCTGAGTTATAAGGAAAAGGGGTAGGGACCTTGAATTTCCCTACCACAGGAAAAGAGAAGTAACCCTTTAGTTGTCCCCTTTTCTATGACAGATTTTTTCCCCTTTTTCATTCCTTCTTCAGCGCACAAAAATCTACATACTCTTCACCATTTTCTTTTTCGATGGGTACGTCAAGATCTCCACCAGCCCCATCATCCAGTTTGCATTCAAATTTAAGCATCATAATATGTCTGTCCCCGCATCAAAGTGGCCGACGCTCACTAAAACACTCACCCCTCTTTTTCCCCCTCCCCTCGCCCCAGTGTTGAGACTAACAAAATCCCCCTGTCATAATGCATGTCCCCTTCATCCTCTTAGGGTACGATTCCATCCTTACATTCCTTCACACGATCCCAAAACTCACCTTTGGGGAAGTTCCACCCAACCCCCTTTGGGCCCCTTTACCCCCCAGAAGCCAAAGACCTAAGCCCTCGGACATTTCCGAAAAAATTCTTCCCTCACCTTTTTTAGATCAGCTTTCATTCAGATCAGCCTTGGGAAATTTTCCCACACACACACACAAAACACACGCACACCACACCCCACACCCCCCCCACACACACACACACAACACACACACACACAGTTACGCCGTTTTTTTGATTTACCTTTATCATTATGGGATAGGGGATTAAGAATACTTCCCACGTATTCCCTGCGTGTCGTAGAAGGCGACTAAAAGGGGAGGGAGCGGGGGGGCTGGAAATCCTCCCCTCTCGTTTTTTTTTTTTTTTTTTTCCAAAAGAAGGAACAGAGAATTGGGCCAGGTGAGGGTATTCCCTCAAAGGCCCAGTCCTCTGTTCTTAACGCTACCTCGCTAATGCGGGAAATGGCGAATAGTTTGAAAGAAAGAAGAAAGATATATATATATATATGTATATTCCTATGAGTCCACGGAGAAA
Source organism: Panulirus ornatus (assembly GCF_036320965.1). NCBI lineage: Eukaryota > Metazoa > Arthropoda > Malacostraca > Decapoda > Palinuridae > Panulirus > Panulirus ornatus. Next base: position 16,433,774 of record NC_092242.1, on the reverse strand, counting down.
ATGAAAGACGATATGTGTGTGTGTGTGTGTGTGTGTGTGTGTGAATATGCATGCATGTATGTATTACAGAAACATCTCTTTCATTATTATCAGCACAAAAACTCTTAAAACGAAAATGTAGAAAGACACATATTACCAAACTAGAAATATTACGGTTTCTGCTGCTGCATAACTTGTAGCAAATCGCTCGTAAGGACAACAAAAGACAAGCGACTCTGCTTATCAGATGGAACTTGAAATGAATCCTTCTTCTAAAGGTCCTCGCCGTTTGGACATACTCAACCCGTACTCAGAATAATCTTAGATCTCACTGCTCATGGATACGAAGAGAGACACAGCTTAGCCAAAAGTGCAGTGACTCTAATATTGTTGATATTCAGCGTTAGAGGAAGTGCCGTCGCCTGGCTGCATATATCCTTCATTGAGCCATTGTAAACGCACCTGTGAATACATGATTACGTATAGGACGTTATCCTCTGCAACATCCGGCCTGTTATCGTCCTAGCATCTTGATGCAGGGTTGGTGTCGGACGAAGCCTCTTGCTCCTCGTGTGCCATGGGTCATAACAGACAGTCCATTACCTGCACATCTCTCCCACAGGTTATACAGATGTTTCACAACTTGGACACCTGCCCCATAGATCAAACGGAGATATCGGTACCTGTAGCCCTGCCCCGTGGATCATACAGACATCCTACAACCGACACATCCGTCTTGTAGATGGAAGAGACATCGCACTATTCCCTCAGTTGCTCACTCTCCGCTTTGTGCGTTTGCCACCAGTGCTGAGCTGATCAATGTCTCTCCTTCATATCCTAGTGCTCAACCATATTTTTCCTAGTACGTTTAGACACATTTTCTGTGTGAGAGGTTGTCCTTTTAGTGTATTTGATCTTAGAGTCTATTGGTTAGGTTTGAGATTATACTAGACTTCGTTACAACCAGCGACGGATGTCGCTCCCGTAAGGGTATGGGCGTCCATGATCAAGAACCCGAATTCAGATATGTTTGCTACCACTTTTCACTCACCACCGCTTATCACACGTGTTATCTATCGGCTATCATCTAGCTGACTGATGTGAGGCAGGAATTCTTTCTCAAATCTCCGACTGGCAACCATCGATCAGACCATCTTCCAAATCCGTGTCCACTGATCAGACCACTACCAGAGTCCAAGCCAAACATAGAGAGAAACTGGTAGGGTCGCTTGGAAATACCGTACCTTATGAAGTGCGTCAGTGAGGTATTTGGAGGGAGTGAAGGAGCAACACGGAAATACTTCAGTAATCGGTTTTTCTCCTAAGTGCAATAATATTTCCTCATATTTCTTAAGCAGTGAGAATTAACCAGGTCAGTAGACCCTGTAGATGGTTTGAGATATGTTCTTCCTATTTGAGAAGGGTTAGAAAATCACATGTTAAGCGTTGTCACTTACTGTAACATTCATTTTTTTTTTCCGAGAGCATATATGTCATCCAGGCTCCAGATGTTATGGGTTGATACCGAACAATGCCTGCTTTCAACGGTGCGATCAAGTAAAGACAGAGAGAAGTGTCTGAAAGGATGCCACACCTGTTGCAAACATTCTAACCACAAGATCATCCATTTGCTTTACGAACAGGAACTAGATACAAGTCCAGTTGGTACACCTGTTCCCCAGGTGTGGGTTAAGAATAAATACCTCACTGTGGTCACCCTGGTCATGATGTCCTCTGACGGAGAAGAAAAGATGTTCGTTTAACAACCAATGGTTTCTCCAAGATTTTTTCTTTCATTTGTCTTCCCCTAATAGTGATTCATACTATTCAGACTGGTACCTCTGATTATGTGTATCTTTGCTATTTTCGCTGTGTAAGTATTCCTAAGACAACTATGCAACTGTTTGGATAAAAAAAATCATTCACCTTGAAAGAAGTAGTTCTACGAAGGTATATGTATGTCCTGGTCCTAGAAAGGTCGCAACGAGACAAGATTAAAAAAGAAAAAAGAAGGTTCATTCCTGTAAGACTGACATGGTTGTGTTGCTTTAAATTTCTGAGTGGGACGAAGGGAATAATCCATCCTCGACCGCAGGCCATGAATTCTGGGAGTATTCTTCTCACACCTCCATTATGGTTCGCTCAAACAGTCCAGTAACAGAGAAAAAAAGTGATTAATCATAGATAAGAGACCAAAAGATTATATACAACGTTCATTAAGTCGCTGATAAAGGAGCTGGTTGACCAGTGCTTGAAAAAATTAGGAACAAAACCAGTGACGTAAATAGACCTAAAATGCCAGCCAGTGGCCACGAGGTTGCCAAAGAAACCGTTTCATATATATTTCTTTTTTACTGCAGATTTACATTTCATCTACACACCTTTGGTTGAAGGGTTATGAACCTGACTACTGAAAGTAGAGCACCAACTTTACACAGAGAAAGAATCATCAGAGTGTATTAGAAACAACGATTCATTGTACATATCTCGTATACCAAAAGTCTAGTATCAAATAACGCTCGGTGTAAGGGCGTTTTTTTAACGTCTTCACTGTATCACCCCTTCAATAAAAGTCTCCTTTCTTGTCCCCAGTGACACCACTCCATCAACCTAAACTACAGCCAGTAACTCATAAGTTTGGCCGTGTCTACCAACCTGTACAGTTCTGCGAGTACACAAAGGCACGACAGAGACAAAATAGCAAGGCCCAGTTGGTGGTGGGGTGATGCCTGCGGGAGCAACGACCGACACTGACTGATAGCCTCTCGTGACCCCGGTTCCCCAGGTGTAGGGAGTTCGTCGCATCGCACTGGATCAAGGATGATCTGGGGTGCGACAGAATGCCTCTACAAAGAAATTACAGTTCAGTTACCCCTAAATTCATAATCTTTTACTGAAATCTTGATTCTGCTTGGTCACTGATTCTTTTTTATGTGACCTTGTGTGTGTGTGTGTGTGTGTGTGTGTGTGTGTGTGTGTGTGTGTGTGTGTGTGTGTGTGCGTGTGTGTGTGTGTGTGTGTATGTGTGTGTGTGTGTATTTGTGTGTGTGTGTGTTTCCCTATATGTGAATACATGTACGTGAGTTTGAGAGGATATATTCTATTGGATTTAAGTTAAAGTACCCTAGATCTTTCATTGATATATTCCTTAAGTTAGCAAAGAAATCATTTTATAGAGTTGAGTCCAAGCCTCCCATTGACACCAAGAATCTTTTTGTTCTCCCTTTTACTAATGATTTTACTTTACTTCCCATGTTCCTTAAATCCTTTAATGTAAATGTTGCCTTCAGCAACAATAATACTATAAAGAATATCTTAATCAGGAACTCACCAGAAAATTCTATTGGATGCATCTATAAAGCGCCATGTAGAAATTGTGATAAGTTTTATGTTGAGCAGCCTAGTAAGGATCTTTCTGTTAGACTTAAACAACATGAATATGGTATAAGAACAGGACAAGAATCAAATGCCTTATTTAATCACGTTAAAAACTATGATCACTGTATTAAATGGAGTAATACCATATCGGTTATTAACTCTAACTCCAGTACCACGAGAAATATCATTGAATCTTCTATTATTAAACACACAAAGAAATATAACCTTAGCATTAGTGAAGGTCTATACAAATTGGATAACTTTATTGTTGATAAGATTTGTAAACAATTCACCTTTTTGTCCACATAAGTTTATGATACGCTCATTGTCTATCTTGGACAATCACATGTCTACCAAATGGCGTCCTAGCTACGTCTCTTCCTGGTATTCCTGGTAAATTATATGGGAGGGTACTGATTGAGAGGGTGAAGGCATGTACAGAGCATCAGATTGGGGAAGAGCAGTGTGGTTTCAGAAGTGGTAGAGGATGTGTGGATCAGGTGTTTGCTTTGAGAATGTATGTGAGAAATACTTAGAAAAGCAAATGGATTTGTATGTAGCATTTATGGATATATATATATATATATATATATATATATATATATATATATATATATATATATATATATATATATATATATATATATATATATGGGGAGGTGATGATACAGCGCTGGTGGCTGATTCATGTGAGAAACTGCAGAAGCTGGTGACTGAGTTTGGTAAAGTGTGTGAAAGAAGAAAGTTAAGAGTAAATGTGAATAAGAGCAAGGTTATTAGGTACAGTAGGGTTGAGGGTCAAGTCATTGGGAGGTAAGTTTGAATGGAGAAAAACTGGAGGAAGTAAAGTGTTTTAGATATCTTGGAGTGGATCTGGCAGCGGATGGAACCATGGAAGCGGAAGTGGATCATAGGGTGGGGGAGGGGGCGAAAATCCTGGGAGCCTTGAAGAATGTGTGGAAGTCGAGAACATTATCTCGGAAAGCAAAAATGGGTATGTTTGAAGGAATAGTGGTTCCAACAATGTTGTATGGTTGCGAGGCGTGGGCTAAGGATAGAGTTGTGCGCAGGAGGATGGATGTGCTGGAAATGAGATGTTTGAGGACAATGTGTGGTGTGAGGTGGTTTGATCGAGTAAGTAACGTAAGGGTAAGAGAAATGTGTGGAAATAAAAAGAGCGTGGTTGAGAGAGCAGAAGAGGGTGTTTTGAAATGGTTTGGACACATGGAGAGAATGAGTGAGGAAAAATTGACCAAGAGGATATATGTGTCGGAGGTGGAGGGAACGAGGAGAAGTGGGAGACCAAATTGGAGGTAGAAAGATGGAGTGAAAAAGATTTTGTGTGATCGGGGCCTGAACATGCAGGAGGGTGAAAGGAGGGCAAGGAATAGAGTGAATTAGATCGATGTGGTATACCGGGGTTGACGTGCTGTCAGTGGATTGAATCAGGGCATGTGAAGCGTCTGGGGTAAACCATGGAAAGCTGTGTAGGTATGTATATTTGCGTGTGTGGACGTATGTATATACATGTGTATGGGGGTGGGTTGGGCCATTTCTTTCGTCTGTTTCCTTGCGCAACCTCGCAAACGCGGGAGACAGCGACAAAGCAAAAAAAAAAAAAAAAAGAAACAATATATATGGGGAGGTGATAATAAGTAGTGGTGATGTGAGAAGGGGATGGAGTGAGTATTTTGAAGGTTTGTTGAATGTGTTTGATGATAGAGTGGCAGATATAGGGTGTTTTGGTCGAGGTGATGTGCAAAGTGAGATGGTTAGGGAAAATGATTTGGTAAACAGAGAAGAGGTAGTTAAAGCTTTGCGGAAGATGAAAGCCGGCAAGGCAGCAGGTTCGGATGGTATTGCAGTGGAATTTATTAAAAAAGGGGGTGACTGTATTATTGACTGGTTGGTAAGGTTATTCAATGTATGTATGACTCATGGTGAGGTGCCTGAGGATTGGCGGAATGCGTGCATAGTGCCATTGTACAAAGGCAAAGGGGATAAGAGTGAGTGCTCAAATTACAGAGGTATAAGTTTGTTGAGTATTCCTGGTAGATTATATGGGAGGGTATTGATTGAGAGGGTGAAGGCATGTACAGAGCATCAGATTGGGGAAGAGCAGTGTGGTTTCAGAAGTGGTAGAGGATGTGTGGATCAGGTGTTTGCTTTGAAGAATGTATGTGAGAAATACTTAGAAAAGCAAATGGATTTGTATGTAGCATTTATGGATCTGGAGAAGGCATATGATAGAGTTGATAGAGATGCTCTGTGGAAGGTATTAAGAATATATGGTGTGGGAGGCAAGTTGTTAGAGGCAGTGAAAAGTTTTTATCGAGGATGTAAGGCATGTGTACGTGTAGGAAGAGAGGAAAGTGATTGGTTCTCAGTGAATGTAGGTTTGTGGCAGGGGTGTGTGATGTCTCCATGGTTGTTTAATTTGTTTATGGATGGGGTTGTTAGGGAGGTGAATGCAAGAGTTTTGGAAAGAGGGGCAAGTATGAAGTCTGTTGTGGATGAGAGAGCTTGGGAAGTGAGTCAGTTGTTGTTCGCTGATTCATGTGAGAAACTGCAGAAGCTGGTGACTGAGTTTGGTAAAGTGTGTGAAAGAAGAAAGTTAAGAGTAAATGTGGATCAGAGTAAGGTTATTAGGTACAGTAGGGTTGAGGGTCAAGTCAATTGGGAGGTAAGTTTGAATGGAGCAAAACTGGAGGAAGTAAAGTGTTTTAGATATCTGGGAGTGGATCTGGCAGCGGATGGAACCATGGAAGCGGAAGTGGATCATAGGGTGGGGGAGGGGACGAAAATTCTGGGAGCCTTGAAGAATGTGTGGAAGTCGAGAACATTATCTCGGAAAGCAAAAATGGGTATGTTTGAAGGAATAGTGGTTCCAACAATGTTGTATGGTTGCGAGGCGTGGGCTATGGATAGAGTTGTGCGCAGGAGGATGGATGTGCTGAAAATGAGATGTTTGAGGACAATGTGTGGTGTGAGGTGGTTTGATCGAGTAAGTAACGTAAGGGTAAGAGAGATGTGTGGAAATAAAAAGAGCGTGGTTGAGAGAGCAGAAGAGGGTGTTTTGAAATGGTTTGGGCACATGGAGAGAATGAGTGAGGAAAGATTGACCAAGAGGATGTATGTGTCAGAGGTGGAGGGAACGAGGAGAAGTGGGAGACCAAATTTTAGGTGGAAAGATGGAGTGAAAAAGATTTTGTGTGATCGGGGCCTGAACATGCAGGAGGGTGAAAGGAGGGCAAGGAATAGAGTGAATTGGATCGATGTGGTATACCGGGGTTGACGTGCTGTCAGTGGATTGAATCGGGGCATGTGAAGCGTCTGGGGTAAACCATGGAAAGCTGTGTAGGTATGTATATTTGCGTGTGTGGACGTATGTATATACATGTGTATGGGGGGGTTGGGCCATTTCTTTCGTCTGTTTCCTTGGGCTACCTCGCAAACGCGGGAGACAGCGACAAAGCAAAGAAAAAAAAAAAAAGAAAAAAAAAAAATATATATATATATATATATATATATATATATATATATATATATATATATATATATATATATATATATATATATATATATATATATATATATACGGTCTCGTTTTCACCAAACACAAACACCAAATAACTCTTGCTCGTCAAAACTCCTGATATAGGGATGGAGGTGACCCACGACTGTACAAGGCAGGGGCGTGTAGCTGTCTGAACTGAACGCTTATTTTCTTTTTATGTACAGGTGGAAGTGTGGATATGGGTCTACCTCTTGGCTCCACCTTAGCTAACTTGTTTATGTGCTTCCATGAGAGTAAGTGTTGAATGATTGTCTGTTTGAGACACTTCCTCTTCTGCGTAAAATCTATGTTGGTGAATTTATTATATCATTTCGATGCCCTTCTCATAGTTAATGATTCTTTGATTATTTTGATAGTCTAGTATAACCAAGATTGCCATGGAAATGGGGTAAAAATGGTCAATGTCCGTTTTTGGAGAAAAATTGAAAAAAAAAAAAAGAAAGTGCTGGTAACCCCGAAACATCAGTTCACAAGATGCCTCCTCTCGCTGGGCTAGGCATGAGTTCCTTCAATTTCGTATCTATGTGGTCTATAAACATGTACAGCCAAAAATCCCATTTACCATGGCCTCTATTCAAGCTTGAACTTTGGGTGTATATATAATGAATTTAAATTCATAAAGTCTTTTTTTCTAGATAGAGGTTTTCCTGTATCCATGATGAACCACGAAAAAAAGAAAAAAAATTGAAATCTAAGATTTAAGAGTCTTCAATCAAAATACATCCTGTCCTTAAACTTATGAGGTATACAGTTCTCCCTTATCTTGTTATTTGGAGAAGCTTAAGGAACAGCTATACTCTATGCTGTGTGAATTCTAACCTTACATGGATGTAAAAGAATGCCATAACTGATCATTTAAAAATAGGATCAATATTCATATTAAAAGATAGAGTTCCATTTTGTTCGTCAATCTTCAGCGATTCATTCATCTCGTTGTACATCAGGTGATGGATCGTATAATGGAATCACATGGCGATGTAGGGATGAATAGTACTGCGGCATGTCCAACACCGTACTGGTATGTGGGTTTCGAAACCAGATCCTTTGGGGGAGTTGTGAATGAGAGAGTAATGGCATGCAGAGAGCAACAGACTGGAACGGAAAGAAAATATAGCTTCATTTGGTAAAGGATTTGTGGACCGGGTGTCTGCATTGAAGATATTGAGTGAAAAATACTTAGAGAAGAAGAAGGAGTGGTAGTTGGTATCTATGGATATGGAGAAAATGCTTGATAGAGTTGATAGAGATGATTTTTGGAAGGTGTTACGAATATATGGAAAGCTACTAGAAGCAGTGAGGAGTGTCAACCAAGAGAGCAGGGCGTGTGTGCAAGCTGGGAGAGAGAGAGAGGAAAGTGGATCCAGTTAAAGGTGAGTCCGCGGCAAAGGTGTGTGATGCCACCATGGCTGTTTAATCTATTTATGGAATGGATAGTGAGAGAGGTTAGTGAGAGGATTTTGGAATAATAGGAAGTTCTGCAGGCCTTTGGGAGTGAGGGGCCAGGGAGGTGCGTCATTTGCCGTTGCAGATGTCATTGCTATGGCGGCAGACTCGAGTGAGAAACTGCAGAAGCTGGTGTCTGAAATTGGATGTGTGAAATAGGTAAAGGGAAACATGATATTGTATAGACAAACAGATAATTGGATAGAGAGTTGCATGAAAAGGAATCTACATGAAGCTTGGATAAACATTCTGACGGACATGTATATGTATTAGTTGGAGGACAGAAAGATCTATTAAAAGAAAGAGAGTAGATAAGTATATAAAGAGGTGTCTATTAGACAGCTCTAATTAACTGGTAGGTAAGTCGTAGGTCGTAGACATCTCAATACATTTCTCATACGCGTTACAAAGGAATATATCATATCATTAACAGCTTTTATAAAGCAAATCAATGAATTAGTATTTATAATGCCAATCTTTCACCATTGTTTCCTAAAACCAGTATACAAATCATGGATTCCTTAGCCATGACACTAATCAAACGTAAGAGTTACATCATATATCATGTGCACGTCTGTCTTGGAATCAGTCAGATAAGTTTACTTCAGCCATTAACGCAGGAGTCTGTTGCAGACATTCATCGTACGTGCTGTATTTCAGATGTTTCTCATGAATGTTTATGCTAACCATCGTGTTTATAGCTTTTATAGTAAGTGTTGATGGTCGTCACTACCTTTATCATGTACCTTATGTTTATAAATGATGTTGATGAGTGATGCTTAACACTGGTATATGTTACGTTTGTGCCTTATTCATACATCAGATGTTTAACTTTTCATGATACGGTTTTTTTAGATATTAACATAATATCTTTGACGATTTAATCATTTGTTAACACTTTTCTGATAGTATTTTTCATGTTTAAAGCATCACACTATATAAGTCAGAAATTATTTTCATTTAAGCCGTTCAGTAGTGCAACACATATATAGACTGTCATTTCCTGCACTTCGTGAAAACTTCATATCTTCAACGTTGCGTAACGAACCCAAGATATTAAAATTCATTCCTTTTTGATCCATTCTTCACATTCTTTCCGGTCGTTCCTGCACTGATATTTCCGCTATTTTGAAACATAACAATGTTCTACACATGAGTAACGATGCATGCGTGACGTCAAGCTATTGTTTTGAGTATAGTCTTAGTAATAAAGCAGGAGAGGCTCATATTGCCACTAGGATTACTATCTACTGTCGGCTTGAAGTCTCCCATCCCGTTAGCCTGCAGTGTTGCCAAGGCCATGTCAGGGAATATCATTCTCCAAACATGTCTCTTCTTTGTAATGCTCTGAAAATGAAAGATTATCATGATTATTTCTATACATATTCTTACTCATTAAGAAAGAGTAATAGTTATAGATATTCTCGTACGCCGGGGATAGATAGGATAGCTTTGGTAATACCTCTCGAAGTAGTCGGGTTGAGGGGTACTGAAGTTGGCATCACAGTCAGAAAAAAAGTTTTAGCTATTTCTTTTGTATTATGATCCACTCTCACCCACATTGTTGAGTGTATTGCAGAAGAATATCTATCGTGAAGTTCTGTGACTTGAAAAAATAAACAAAATGTGAGAAATCTGTATATGTGAGATTGATTTATTTACACTTCAACATTTGATATTATCTGTATTTCTTATCTCACTTCCGTTATGGTCCTTTTCACTGTATTATTTCTTGCAAAGTTTATTCTTAAGATACCTAAAGAATAGACGTTTTGATAAAGAAATTATCTATATAGATTTTTGGCTTTTATTACGAGATATACATCGGTGAAATTTCAAGAAAATGGTGATGCTTGTTGTACATATATGTATATATATATATATATATATATTTCATAG
>NC_092242.1:16398498-16418498 GCF_036320965.1 Panulirus ornatus | reverse complement strand
TCCAAATAGATTTTTCAGAACCCATATAAACATGTGAGGACCCATGTAATAAAGGAGAACCCACATAAACATGTGAGGTCCCATGTAGAATTGGAGAACCCATATAAACATGTGAAGTCCCACGTAAACATGTAAGGTCCCAGTGAAACGTGTGAGGTCCCAGGTAACTATATATATGGACCCTATTAAACATGTGAGGACTCAAGTAAACACATGAGAACCCAAATAAACATATGGGGGGGCTCTAGTCATAATGTGGGGACCCAAGTAAACATGGGAGGACTAAGGTAAACACGTGCGAGCCCAAGTAAATATATATGGGACCCTAGCCATCATGTGGGGACCCAAGTAAACATGGGAGGACTAAGGTAAACACGTGAAAGCCCAAGTAAATATATGTGGAACCCTAGTCATCATGTGGGGACCCAAGTAAACATGGGAAGACTAAGGTAAACACGTGAAAGCCCAAGTATATATATATATATGGGACCTTAGTCATGATGTGGGGACCCAGGTAACATGGTGAGGCCCCGGGTAGCCATGCAGGAACCCTAGTAACATAATGAAGGGCTGAGGAAGTTGGTGGGCGGTGCATCGTGGCGCCTGGTGGACTGCGGAAGACTGGCTGGAGGAGCGTTGACCCTTGTAGCGTCATTACCTCTCGTACAGGATGTGGTCGCCAGGCTTACACACACACACACACACACACACACACACACACACACACGCATACGCAACACATCTGGCATCCACATATGTCCATTCATGTTCATCTAATGTGTGTGTTTGTTGCTTAGCATAGTTTTCTTTCCTCTCTCTCTCTCTCTCTCTCTCTCTCTCTCTCTCTCTCTCTCTCTCTCTCTCTCTCTCTCTCTCTCTCTCTCTCTCTCTCTCTCTCTCTCTCTCTCTCTCTCTCTCTCTCTCTCTCTCTCTCTCTCTCTCTCTCTCTCTCTCTCTCTCTCTCTCTCTCTGGTCGTCTCTAAAAGTACAACTGATGATGTAGAGTGGTAACCTCCCCCCCCCCATCCCTCTGTCCTTCCACCTTAACAACAATGGCGGGTTAAAGGCCTGGCGCACCAGGTTGCCTCAACCCCGCCTCACCCTCTTGGTAAAAGATGCTCCTCTAATGTACGTACATCACAGGAACATCTCCACCTCTTGGGGAGAGACAGAACAGCCCGCCTGGCAGGATGGGAAAGCTCTTAGCTGCATCTATGAACCTCATGGCTCAGAGAGATTACCCTTGACCACGGAGTAGGATTGCTGTCCCCACACACACACACACACACACACACCACCTTAACAATAGCGCTTCTGGTGTATCTAAGTTCATGCACTTTCCACGAGTGTTTCTGATGCATTTTTGTGAATCGAATGGCTTCTCTACCCAGTGCATGTTACAACAGCCCCCAAAAAATGAGGACGGACGGACAAGGAAACATTTATTGTCCTTGAACATCCTAGAATGACTAACTTACATGAAACCGGTTTTGAAATTCGACGCAACGATTGAAACTAAAGCGAATGTACCTGGTTTCCAAGTAGCTGGGGAGAAGAATAGATGAGTAGTTCTTCTTATCATCCCCATGTATAACGGAGTTCCCAAAGCTTAGCTTATCTGATCGATCTTCAGTGATGTCCACAACTACAATATTACGAATATCGTATGACGCACCTTACATGGTTGCGGTCTCGTCCACTGAGGAAAGGAATGTATCACATCCCTCTGTGCGTATACAGGAGTAAATTAGTTTTCTATCCTATCTTACTCTCTTATTGTATATTGCTGGCTCATGGAGCGTCCTGAGCGTCATCTACTACGTTGTCACCGAGACGATAAGTGAGATATCTTTGGACGGTGAATTTTAAAGGTATTGCATCAGGGTGTTTGTCAACACAGTAGGAGGTACAGTGATTGGGATCAGTTTGCCATAGGATGGGACTCCTTGTACTTCACGAACACTTCTGTAGCTGACTTTAAATATACTTTCATCTTTTTCAGGCAACAAAATAACAACAGGTATCTTTCTATCTATCCATCTGTCTATCTATCTTTCTATCTATCTATCTAGCTGTCTATCTTTCTATCTATATATCTATGTATTTATCCATATATTTATCTAGCCATCTATTATCTATCTGTCTGTCTTTTCGTCTGTCTGTCTGTCTGTCTACAAGTCTTTCTATCTATCCAATTAGCATTCTATCAGTCCATTTTCCTATCTATTTATCTATCTGCCTATCCATTGTGAATAACTTCATAGCCATTTACATGGGGAAAATCAAGTCTACAATTAAAGAACTGGGGTCCTCACTCCCGGCAGCGCAAGCTGACAAGAAACGGGGACACCCAACTCCCTGAAGCAGACATGAATACAAAAGACACGAAAGCAGTACGTATGTGGTCTGTCGGTCTATGTTCGCGAAACAAAGTTCCCTCCGGCGGTGGAATGTCGACCCACACAAGGGTAGCTTTACGAAAGCCTCTCATGAGCGGAGGCGTACAAGAATGAACTCATGACCATTTACGTCTGAGCTACGCCAAGACTCGTTTTACCCAGGCGTCTTGGTGGCGTCCAATCCACACCAGGAGGTAACGTCCATGACATTCTATGCCAATATAGACTGGGTGACCTCCAGGACTAACCAGTTTACAGCCCAACACTTCCATGTCCTCGGCTGGGTAGCAGTGGTATAAGTACGCCCCGATTCACTCCATTTAACTCAACCCATAGAGATACTGTCTTGTTCACACGGTGTGACCCCAGCCACAAGTTCCGGGTTTGACGACGGCGAGGTGAGGCACAGGGCATGGCGGGATGACAGAACAAAATTTCACAACTGCCTGGAGGTAATCAAGAGTTTGTAGGGTTCTGCAGTGCGGCTAACCCGTAGTTTGAAGAGTCTCGATGGAAGTCTGATATCTCTAGTCTGTAATGATGCAGGCAATTCAAAGGAAACAAGAATGTGTGAATATATGGAATCAGTTACAATGTATCAGGTCACTGCAAAAATGTCGAGGTTTGTAGAGTAAAATCAACGAGTTTAGAAGTAATCAAGACTGAGTTACAAGCGTGACGCCAGAGGCCTCTGCATTGGAAAGTCATTACACGAGAGTTGAGGTTAGGAGAGTATGGCAATAATGTTTTTGGCTGGGAGTGTATGAGCTGTAAGAGTACCTAAGAAAAGTGATAGATAAAAGGGATTCATATCAAAGCTATGGTTCGAGAGAGTATCGTGTGCTTTGAAGTAAAAATCTATGAAGCTAATTCTTGGTTTGAGAAGTAAATTGATTAAGTTCTGAAGCTGAGGAGTGACGTTGTAGCACCTTGGATTACGAAGACATTCTATCAAAGTCCTGATTTTGAACTAGGTCGTTCCCAGACAAGGTTTGGAGGCTCTGGTGAGACAATCTTGTGAGAGATCATGACTCGAGATCATTGTAAAGGGGTCTTTTACACCGAGGGCATCGCATCAAGGTGGGGTATGCGTGACCTGGCGTAGCAAAATGCAGACTTAATGGACGGTGGAGCTATCCCCATAATAGGCCCGGTCGGTTGGGCTATCCTACCAGTTTCACCGCGAAGGTTCAGCGAGTGAGTGTGAGGCATGGGAAAGGAGAGCCGGGGTCTGGAGTGGGAAAGGCGCTGGAAGGACGGAAGGAAGGAAGAGAGGAAAAGAGTTAGACAGGATATAGAAGAGGAAAGAACAAAGTTTAGAGGAGATGGATAAATTGAAAGGTGGGAGAGAGACTGGCGGGTATTGTAAGAAGGAAGATGTGGAGGGTGTTGGAGGAAGGACCTGGAGGAGGGAGGAGCTGGAGAAGGAGCGGTGCAAAGGGAGCTAAATAAGGAAGGAGAGCAGAGATGCCATCATCATTCTAGTCTATCATCAAACTATCGTAACTCCTTTTTGAAGTATTAGCTAATGTTCATAGTGTTAACTTTTAGAGCGAAGCTGTTAAGAGCATGAAATAGTTCAAGACTATCCTCAGGCAATCAATGCAAACCTTCTTTATTTACAGATCCCTTCCCTCGATAGGCTTGTAATTCAAAATGAGCGCTTAGCTCGAGGAAAAGTTATGTGAATCACAGACAAGATCCCTAGTCAAATTACAGGCCTGGTGATCGTCCTTCCAGATTACCTTAACTAAGCTCCTGTATATGAGGAGCCAGGTTGAATACAAAGGAATACAAAGGAATGCAAACAACAACAGACCACTGGGTCCTTTCGAGGTTGTTTGTGATCAGACACACAGAATTTCGTATGGTAAGAATTGAATAGCAAACATAAGACAAGGAGATACATGGTGGATTTGAGATGTATTTGTCAGTCTTACACTTATCTATGGGGTCGCTTTCAACTGCTCCTTTTAGATCGTCATTCTGTACTTTAGCAATCCAAATGAAGAAAAAAAATGTTATTTGCTTCATTGGATGTAAAATGTTTGGCCATAAGTCTGTATATTTTACTACATGTAAACTTTAGGTGATATAGCCTTAAATGACACTTCGTTGAAGATTGTCAAAGCCCTAGATAAATGACTACCCGTATCAGATCATCTTTTAACCTTCTCTTTTCTATAGTAAATAAGTTTAGGTCATCAGGTTGGCTTTCATAGGATCTATTTCTCAGTCTAAGAATCATCTTAGTAGCTTGTTGCTGTACTCTATATTTTTTGTCTTTAGAAAGATAACCAAAAAATTACACAATATTCAAGGCAATGATTCACTAATGAATTGTTCTGAGTGTTATTTGTCTTGTTAGATTTAAATGCGAATCCCAAAAAATTTAATCCTAAAAGTTTGCTCGCCTTTTCTACTGGTACGTTCAGATTACCTAGCTTTGAGTCAATGGAGACTATTGCAAGTATTTTTTTTTTCTTCATATATATTATGTAGTTCAACATAGTTCATATCTTAGCTTGTCTCTTCGACTTGATTAGCGATGTGTATGTCTCTGCACTTATCGATGTTGAAATTAATTTGTCTTCTGTGAGTCCAGTCTTTCATTTTACTTACGTCAATTTGCAACTGTAGACATTCAATTCTGTTGTAACTTTCTTTCCGAGTCTGTGTTCTCTGCGAATCTGATCATCTTACAATATAGTCCACTATCAGAACCATCATGTTGCATCAGAAAGAAAGCCGGGCCCAAGACTGATCCTTGCAGTAGACCGCTTGCCAAGTCTAATCATTAGAAGGCTCTGTTAATCAATACGGTTTGATTACGACAACTCGTTCACTTTCCTGACCAGCGAAGTTCATCCTGAGTCATACTACGTGACTTAACCTTTAGTTGCAATCTCAAATGTGGGATTTTAGATCATTTTATTTCTTATATCTACGCAGGTGAATCTGGCCTCTTTTCTTCCATCACACAGGTTAATTATATCCTGGAGGAAATCAAGCAGAACTATCAAATATGAGGAGAAGGATGATGAGCGAGAGAAAGGAAAAGCATACGAAGTAAGATAAGAAAGGGAATGAAACAGTCAGGGAGAGTTTAAGGATACGAATGAAAGGAGCAGAGATAGACATATGAGAGAAAGATAAGGGGAAATACGGGCAGAGATCGGAAGCTGAGAATATGGACTAGAGATATAAAGGATGACAATGGCAATTCGGAGTAGAAGAGGAAAATATTGGGGCGGTAAACCCCGGCTGGAGTTATACCTTCCTTTGAGCTCCCTGGGGAAGAGGAAAGAAAGGAAAGAGATTAGATGAATCTTGAGGGAATGGTGAGTCTCTAAGGGATGGGTAGGTGACAGTAAGGTTATATGGACGTCGATGGGTTTCGTTTCCGAGGGTAAGAATGTGTCAGAGATTTGTATAATGTAGACACGAGGGTGTTGGTGAATGATGGTAGGAGATTATAATGTGATGGATAGAGATGATGTGGCTGCAAGTGGAGGCACCTAGGAAATAAATAGGGCAGCTAGGCACTGCTTCGGGGTAGGTTGGAGAAGGTGGTTGCCTTTACGGGGTATATGGGTGCTAGTGGATACAAGGTCAGACACAAAACAGTAAATGGTAGAGGGATATATAGTAGCTATAAGGACAGGAGAAACTAGTCCTTATTTCAGCTACTGTGTTGAGGACCAGAAGCTGGTACGATCACCTCGTTATGAGGTCCTCATCTGATACACGTTCAGTGGCCACCACCCAGATTAATGGGATCTTCAGAAAGGTGTAGAGAAGGCTTAGTATTTCACTATATAGTGCCGGGTTTCCTCCCTATGAGAGGTGTGGATCTACCAAATGCGTGGCGTGGGACATCCTCCCCCATGTGTAATGTGGGTCAGCCTCCACCATTTATGGAGTGCACCGGTATCCCGTATATCAAGCCTGACCTATGTGCAGCTTTTGACGAGCGTCCCACACGCTTTATGTGGGATGTCACCCCTATGTGTGCCGCGGAGGTGTCTCTCCTATTTATAACGTCAGCCATCCTACGTGTGTGGGGGGCGAGCAGCAGCGCCTGGTTGTAGAAGTGGTTTGATTCCTTTATGTGTGTCCTTCAGCTTCCCCTGCGAGTGAGTAGGCCAACTGCCTCACTCATGTGTAAAATGGATCATCTTCCACTATGTGTGTGGCCGCCTCGGTGAACGGAGTAGGTCCGTCTTCCTGATGTATAATGCTGGCCAACCTCACCCTCGCCTTGTCCCGATGTTTACCAGAAAGGGAACAACCTCCACGCGTCAGTCTAGACTCTAGACTGAGGAGGGTAACAAACTACATGCGGCAAGGTCTTTGCCGCAAGGACGAGAAGTGCACATCATGACTTAATCATACCCATCCACTGCAGGGCTTAAGTTTATCGTCGACTTGGGGCAATATTGTTCCACGCTAAAGCTCATCTCTTGATATTTCATGGCCTCAACGCAACACTAATACCAGCTTGAAAAATCAGAATGTGATCTGGTTTAAGAACATGAGAACTTAACTGGATACAAAGCTATGAACGGTTCGTTAGCCAAGCCAAGGCAATAAGCAAAGCCAGAAATCACTTGCCACAGTTCAGGATGCAGAATATGAAGGCCAAACGTTTTCAGAGCGTTCACCTGCTCTTGACCCCCGCAGCTTGGGCAAAAGATGGATCGGAGAGCGGCAGTGGAGAACAAAGGATTTGCAGCCCTTCATGGGACAACAAAGAGGCCATTGGCACCTGGAGTTATAGGGAAGGACACTGGAAAATGTTGCTGGAAGCTAACAGCAGGAAACAGATGTTAATGCTGAAGATTGTTGGGTAAGGGAGGTAGAATATGGCGAGGTTACCAATGGAGATTATAGCAGAATACAAGGCAGTGCTTTTGGGCAGGACACGAGAAGGTGGTGCTTGGAGGCAAAGAACATAGAGGCTGTTGTGTTCAAGACCAAGTGCTACTGTGGGGGAACAAGAAACGGAGTAATAATGGCCCCAAGGGAAAGGACGTTAGGTAGTTCTGTAAAATGAAAGATATGAAACAGTATTGCATGCGGTACATCTTTCAGTTCTAATGCTGGTGGTAGAAAGGTTATGGACTATGGGAAAAGGCATAGAGTAGAGCTCGGGGCTGTATTTTTAAGGGGTGAAGGAATAAGCAATATTTTGATAGACGGCACAGCGCAAGGGATTCTACACGGGGACGGAAAGCTGGATATAGGTTAAGTGGAGGTGCTATTAAGAGCAGGGAACAGAGTGATCCTCCTACGGCAGGATAGGCGGTGGTTGTTGTCGGGTTCAGAACATGGGTCGGTGCAGCTAGGGGAAGAATGTGGGGTCCGTGCTGCTATGGGCTTGAGGGCAGAACGTTCGTTGGTGGTGTGATGTCTGGGTGAGGATTGTAGCGATGTAGGGCATCACAACCACCCGTTACTGCAACAGCTCGGGTGCCAATTACCGTCTCCCAAAAAGGGTCGATCACACGGCTAACGCTGAGATGTTCGCCAACTGCTGCCACTTTTTTTTACGACTGCCTCGATTTCTTCATCCTCAGTGCTTAGCACGGCTCTTCACAACATCAGGGATGTCATCAGAGGGCGTTAAGCTGTCAATAAAGAGACTGCAGTGTGTAGTAATAAGAGCTCCACCACATACCATTGCTTCATAAGGTTTCACATTATCATAAGAGTATAAACTTTCTTGAACCACTAGTAATACTCCTCGAATCTATATGGAAGATATTTGGACACCGTATAATCCGGCACATTTCTTTACCAGTGTCTTACTTCGTATCATGGTCTGTGATTTAAGTTCATAATTCCTTTTGTGTACCTGTTTTTAAATATTTGATTTGAATAATGCTAATATACATTATTTGCATTTACAAAAAGGTGAGAACAATGGAAGTAAGGGGAGTGGGGGAGGAATGGGATGTATTTAGGGAATCAGTGATGGATTGCGCAAAAGATGCTTGTGGCATGAGAAGAGTGGGAGGTGGGTTGATTAGAAAGGGTAGTGAGTGGTGGGATGAAGAAGTAAGAGTATTAGTGAAAGAGAAGAGAGAGGCATTTGGACGATTTTTGCAGGGAAAAAATGCAATTGAGTGGGAGATGTATAAAAGAAAGAGACAGGAGGTCAAGAGAAAGGTGCAAGAGGTGAAAAAAAGGGCAAATGAGAGTTGGGGTGAGAGAGTATCATTAAATTTTAGGGAGAATAAAAAGATGTTCTGGAAGGAGGTAAATAAAGTGCGTAAGACAAGGGAGCAAATGGGAACTTCAGTGAAGGGCGCAAATGGGGAGGTGATAACAAGTAGTGGTGATGTGAGAAGGAGATGGAGTGAGTATTTTGAAGGTTTGTTGAATGTGTTTGATGATAGAGTGGCAGATATAGGGTGTTTTGGTCGAGGTGGTGTGCAAAGTGAGAGGGTTAGGGAAAATGATTTGGTAAACAGAGAAGAGGTAGTGAAAGCTTTGCGGAAGATGAAAGCCGGCAAGGCAGCAGGTTTGGATGGTATTGCCGTGGAATTTATAAAAAAAAAAAAAAGGGGGTGACTGTATTGTTGACTGGTTGGTAAGGTTATCTAATGTATGTATGACTCATGGTGAGGTGCCAGAGGATTGGCGGAATGCGTGCATAGTGCCATTGTACAAAGGCAAAGGGGATAAGAGTGAGTGCTCAAATTACAGAGGTATAAGTTTGTTGAGTATTCCTGGTAAATTATATGGGAGGGTATTGATTGAGAGGGTGAAGGCATGTACAGAGCATCAGATTGGGGAAGAGCAGTGTGGTTTCAGAAGTGGTAGAGGATGTGTGGATCAGGTGTTTGCTTTGAAGAATGTATGTGAGAAATACTTAGAAAAGCAAATGGATTTGTATGTAGCATTTATGGATCTGGAGAAGGCATATGATAGAGTTGATAGAGATGCTCTGTGGAAGGTATTAAGAATATATGGTGTGGGAGGAAAGTTGTTAGAAGCAGTGAAAAGTTTTTATCGAGGATGTAAGGCATGTGTACGTGTAGGAAGAGAGGAAAGTGATTGGTTCTCAGTGAATGTAGGTTTGCGGCAGGGGTGTGTGATGTCTCCACGGTTGTTTAATTTGTTTATGGATGGGGTTGTTAGGGAGGTAAATGCAAGAGTTTTGGAAAGAGGGGCAAGTATGAAGTCTGTTGGGGATGAGAGAGCTTGGGAAGTGAGTCAGTTGTTGTTCGCTGATGATACAGCGCTGGTGGCTGATTCATGTGAGAAACTGCAGAAGCTGGTGACCTGAGTTTGGTAAAGTGTGTGGAAGAAGAAAGTTAAGAGTAAATGTGAATAAGAGCAAGGTTATTAGGTACAGTAGGGTTGAGGGTCAAGTCAATTGGGAGGTGAGTTTGAATGGAGGAAAAACTGGAGGAAGTGAAGTGTTTTAGATATCTGGGAGTGGATCTGGCAGCGGATGGAACCATGGAAGCGGAAGTGGATCATAGGGTGGGGGAGGGGGCGAAGATTCTGGGGGCCTTGAAGAATGTGTGGAAGTCGAGAACATTATCTCGGAAAGCAAAAATGGGTATGTTTGAAGGAATAGTGGTTCCAACAATGTTGTATGGTTGCGAGGCGTGGGCTATGGATAGAGTTGTGCGCAGGAGGATGGATGTGCTGGAAATGAGATGTTTGAGGACAATGTGTGGTGTGAGGTGGTTTGATCGAGTGAGTAACGTAAGGGTAAGAGAGATGTGTGGAAATAAAAAGAGCGTGGTTGAGAGAGCAGAAGAGGGTGTTTTGAAGTGGTTTGGGCACATGGAGAGAATGAGTGAGGAAAGATTGACCAAGAGGATATATGTGTCGGAGGTGGAGGGAACGAGGAGAAGAGGGAGACCAAATTGGAGGTGGAAAGATGGAGTGAAAAAGATTTTGTGTGATCGGGGCCTGAACATGCAAGAGGGTGAAAGGAGGGCAAGGAATAGAGTGAATTGGAGCGATGTGGTATACCGGGGTTGACGTGCTGTCAGTGGATTGAATCAAGGCATGTGAAGCGTCTGGGGTAAACCATGGAAAGCTGTGTAGGTATGTGTATTTGCGTGTGTGGGCGTATGTATATACATGTGTATGGGGGGGGGGGGGTGGGGCCATTTCTTTCGTCTGTTTCCTTGCGCTACCTCGCAAACGCGAGAGACAGCGACAAAGTATAATAATAAATATGAAAAAAAAAAAAAAATATATATATATATATATATATATATATATATATATATATATATATATATATATGTATATATATATATATATATGTATATATACCAGTGTATCTCCTCATGTGTGTCATGGACTATAACATCAGTATTTGTGTTAGACCAAATGCAGCTTCGTACATTCATATATTGTCGTACATCAACAATAAGTATAGTCTTCGTGGTCTCATCATCTCCTCTGGTAAGTAGCTACACCCTTTCTGCCCTACCTTCTGGTGGCCTCACACCGCCTAATGTAGTAGGGTAGACTGTACACTCAAGGCCACCACCCACCCACATTAGCAGCGCATGACAGACTTCTCCATTGAGATGGTATCATCGCTCAAGCTCAACGTGGCTCTTCTCAAGCTTACTTTTTACTCATACGTGGTCACAGCAAAGCGGCAATAGTGCTTGTCATTCCCGCCAATGTATAACTGTTCTAAAGGCACTGTGTAAACGAGTCGACGGCGGTATATTGCTTCACCCTTCTTCCCGGGACTGTGAGCGAGGTCAGATGGGAACTCCCCGAGCATCCTCCTTGTTAATGGGTATGACACACCCAGCTCACCGCTACTGCCCCGTAAACTCGGATCTGAGCTCCCTCGTTCTCATTCAGGGCTACCCCATCGTTATCATCCCCTCCTATCCCTTAGATCTCGAAGTCAAACACGTGCAAGATTATCATCCTCATGATCCAGTATCTTTTGTCAGCCAGAGGGATGCATTATGAGGATCGGGGAGCTTAATGTCATATAAACTACTATAGGATTTAACCACATGATGCCCGACCCGTTTTTAAACACAGTCATCAATCTTTCTCCTATGACCTGTCCCAGAGGGGTTAACGTGATATTCTAGAAATGAAATCTTATTTTTACTGAAGTTGTGGTGAGCCTGGCAACGTTTCAGAGTGGGAGTGCTCCCCGTGTTCGCACCTTGGAGCAGGCGACATCCGCAACTCTTGGAAAGGATGCATCTTACTGTCGATCTAAGTCACCGTCTAGTCTTTTTATCTAGGTATAAATCCTTCACTAAACAGGATCGCATCGTCTTCACCCTAGATCCCATCTTCTTCACCTAGGTTCTCAACTTCTTCATCCTAGACCTCATCTTCCTCACGCAGGACATCACCTTTTTTAAACTCTTCCTCACCCATAGGCGCCTCTTCCTCACGCAGGGCCTCATCTTGTTTACCCTGAACCTCATCTGCCTCACCTTGGACCCCATCTTCCTAAAACTATAATTTCACCAAGAACCCAGGTACCTGGAGCCTCATCTTCCTCGTTCAGGCCCCTATCTCCTAAAACCCTAATACCATCTTTCTCGCATTGGCCCCATCTCCCTCGCCCAGGACTCCATCTTTCTCTCCCAGAACCTCACCTTCCTCGGCCACGAATCTAGCAGATTCGACAAAACTACATCAGAGTAAGAACAGTGCCTTCGAAGGTAAAGATAAGAGGTGCAGTGTTGGACGCTTCTACTGTGGGTTTGTGTAGTATTGAGGCGTGGTTCCTCTGAGCCTTGTGATGCTGACAGCTCGTTTGCTTGCGGTCTTCTAACAGTTACCTCAATACTGATATCTTTTTCATGAAGTTTTAATGTCTTTGTTACTTAAAAGGGATAATCACCTACCCTACGGCTAAGTCGTGGTTCACAACATCATCTAACCAGTCATTAAGTAATGTTTGTTATCAATTAAGAAGCCTGTGATGCCTTTGCAATACTAAAGCAGTTAATTGGGTAATTATATACGTGGCCTCTTATCATCAGCAATTAGAGCTAGCGAACTCTACTGCATCTATACTTAATGACAATTCTCATCTCAACGAGTCTTACATTCTGAAAGCGTTTTAGTATATTCCCTCCGAAGAACACTGCTGTTGTACCAAAGTTCCGACATTGACTGAGCGTTTGTGAGCAATTGTAAATGACATTGAGAAATGGTGAATGTTTTGAAAAATAGCGAGTGTTTGAAAAATACCAGGATGTTTCGCGAGCGATATAAGAGATAGCTGACTTCACCATTACTCAGTTATGACCTTCGACAAGCTACATGCTGCACCAGCATAACCTGCAGTAGACGACGGGTCGGCCCAGCCACACCCCCAACCATTATATAAGCATCATCTACTCTCCAAATAGCTAGGACCTGTTTTAGGGAGGGAACATGGATGTCCTTCGGTGGTCAGAGAGATTAAAATGGGTAGGGGAGGAGAAAAAGGGGTCGCGGAGGCGGGAGACAGGGACACGGAGAGAAAATGGGATAATGAGATTGGAGCTCAGAATCATTGTAGGCAGTGAACGGAATGACGGTGACCTCATAAGAGCCCCTCAGGCAGTCGAAGGGAACCAGGGATAAAGAATAAGCAAACCAGGATTTACAAGAGGAGGGTATAGCCGTCTGTGTGTGGGAGTGGAAACATATCACTATGAAGAGATCAAATGTAAAGTTTACCTGTTGGATAAGACCTAAGGGGGAACTAGTGGGCAAAGAGTGTCTAGGGACTCTTGTCTTATCAATATCTCATGACCTAAGGTTCGTGTAAATGAGTTAGATATGATGATATGTTTAATATGTATATATTCTTCAAGTGATTTGAGGTATGAGTGCACATGGGTTTCATTTGCCTACTATACAATAATTCTACTGGCGAGATCGAAAGGCTAAAGATATCTCTAGAGATGCTGTCGACCCTGGCAAATACAGTTTGTAGTTAAGAAGACAAGGCTCATTCTATGATCACAGTTATATCAAGAAGTGTGTGGAAACCTTTCTTACATCTTTTATTCTTTACTAACTCTCTGACAAATTCTCGTGTTTAGATAGAAATTAACGATATGCAATTCATGTGAATCATATAATTACCCTATCATTACATCCGGCCGCCAAAGGACTTAAAAATAGTAAGTGGTGCCTCGTCTTCCATTCTGGTTTCACGCATCATTAACAACATATTAGGAACCTGTAGTTAGGGATATTTATAGCCTTTTGTCTTCCCGGGTATCTAACAACCCGTGTCTTGAGACTTAGCGCATCACAATTGCCTCGTTCTTCACTCTATGCCATGGAGTGCGTCCGTGCATCCTTCCTGTCTGTCCGTTTGCCTGTCACCCAATCCACTGGCCTTGAGAACCAGGTCCCGACAATGGTCTCCGGCAACCGTGATGTCATTTCCCTTCCCTCCTTGGAGGTCAGATACGTTATTAGGGTCATTTGTTCCGATCAAAGACTTGAGGCAATGAGGGCGAGGATCGCATTATGGTTGTCGACCGCGATATTATTCATGAGCCGCAGGGATATGGAGCACCGCCAGACTTGAATGCCGAGGTTAGACAGGGTCATTGCTCCAGGCACCTCCTGATGTGTCGGTCCTCCGGTGATGATGGATTGATATTGATGGGTAGCGAAGGAACTCCTCCTGTCAAGCCATATAGCTTATCCATCCAATGAAGATTCTGAAGACTCTGCAGATATTTGGGGGGAATGTTGATCTCGAGATCTCATGTTACTCTCGCTTACAAGATGATGCCTGAGACTGGCTAAGAAAAGAACAATGATGCCACGAGTGAAGTGATCGGTGGCCATTTATTTACTAAACATCTTGTCGCACTAGAAAACCTTTAAGAAAATTATATGTCGTTAGCAGCTATCGCAGTGTATCGTGATGTTTCGAGGCGAGGAATTTAAAGACGATGGGTGTGGCAATTGAACAAACTCATGCGACTTCTAACTGGTTTGTAGTCGAGTCTTTAACAGACCTAGTTCTCAGAGGATGAGTAATTCATTCATTTCTTACAACTCCAGAGTAATGAGTCAGGAGCTGCCTAGTTTCCATCCTCCGCAGGTCTTAGACGGTTAAGACTTCTACGGGGCCGTGAGTCCTCGCGTGGGACTGAAGTGAGCGACCTCTTTGTAGGGTTGGGTTTAGCGTCGTGGAGAAGGGTTCACACACCGAGGCGGGAACACCCTGACCTCGGCTTTAACCGCTAGCTGCCCCGCTGACCGCTGCCACCGGCCCTTCTGCAGCAATGTGGGAAATACCCACTCCAGCCTCCCCATTCCCGGATGCTGCCTCTCTGGAGGGAGGGTGAGGATAGGTGGGGGTAGCAAGCTTGGAGAAAGTCTGGGCGCAGCACAGGCGGGTAGAGTAGGGTAGATCAGAGTGGAATAGGACACTCCAGACGGTAGAGTATCAGAGGATAGAGTGATGCAGAGCGCTGCAGGATACGATTACGGTAGGGTGGAGCGACGCAAGGAATGGTGGGGTGGGGCAGAGCGCTGAGAAGGACAAGTTGGGGAAGGACAGAGTAAACCACACGAAGGCAAAGGAGGCAAGTCAGGTGAACCAAGACAGAAAAAGAGCAGCCATTTGGTGAGGTAGACACGGTAGGGCGGGGCAGAACATAGGAAGGCAAGGAATAAGACCAGGTTAGGAAAGAACAGAAAAGGTAAAGGGATGATTCAGTCGGCAATGTTGGACGAGATGCTCATTCATCCGTCCAACAGGTATATCACCATCCAGTTGTACCAAGGCTGCGGGTGACCATGTCTGTGATAGTTGTACCAGCGCTGTGGAGTGACCATGTCTTTCGCACTAGGACCAACGCTGTGGGCTACCATGTCTTTTCAAGGCGCACCAACGCCATGAGTGACCATGTCTTTGAGAGGAGTACCATCGCTGCAGCCGACCATAACTGTGGCTGTTGTATCAGTTTTTGCCAGTGATTTTTGATAAGAGAGACTGTCGAAGACATTATGATGATAAAGATAAATGACATCAACTTCTTTATATTTTCATTAAACGTGTCGATCACATAGTAAACAATTCAGTTGATATGTCAGGCACGAACGACTGCGTCGAAAACAAAGCTGCGGTACAGTGATTCATTCATGATGATCCTCCACATGTTTTACAGTCTTGTCTCGACTGATGGTTTCCATATAAGTTGGCCAACTACTGACGTTAAGCTGATTGGACGATAATTTTTCGGGCAGGAACTTCTTACATTTTCTGAATAACTGTGTTACAATTGTACAGTCTTAGGAAACCTTTGCTTGTAGTAAATAACGTTGAAAGACTTAGTCTAGCGTTTGTATCTATGATCTTACTTTACCACTTGAAGCATCACTAAACATCTGTGTTTATGTTAATAACAATTTAGTGAACAAGTTAATAGAGATAATCATATGAGCTCCTAAATATCCAGCTTAGGTACGGCCGAGATCAAAAGAGGCTGCAAAGGCTCTATTGTTGTTATTATTTCAATGACAATTAATGAAAAATTCGTAAACATTGCATTTGTCAACGCCATGTCGCTTCCTTCAGAATATTATACTATATGATAAAGGAGATAAGAAGCGAAATGATCTATGTATTCATCTATTAGTCATATAAGAATCATAATTGAGTTAGTCACCATATTTTCCAGTTATTATATAAGTTCTAAGTTGAGTCACTTCTCAGTTATCATGTACGTTATAGTGATATCACGAAGTGGAAAGCATTACACAATCACCTTTACAGAACAAGGGATTACTTAACATGATTGAGAAAATAAAAATGAGTGATGCAGTTTGCCTTCGAACATGAGAAATGTAAGAGAAGAAGAATTTCAAGTTCGTTGAAGTATCAAAGTCCCACAGCTGCTGTCACCAGATCCCACCACTTTACCACTTTGACCTTCTCATGGTTGCTGCACCGTACGGAATACCACTGGTATTAACACCAGTGGTGAAACCAAACACAAGACCAACGGTGAACAGTAACTTAACAACCAGAGGTAAACCATAACTTAAACACAGTGGAGGAGCCCGGATTTGCAATTATGGTAGATCCCTCGTAACCTGTTCCTAGTGGTGGGCCTTGGATGTGGAAGGGTGGAGATATGTCGCTTATCTAACATTAGTAATATAACCATCTAAACACCGGTGGCACCAGTGGTAGATACTGACCATAACACACCAGTTCATTAGCCACTATGCAACACTAGTTTTAGCCCGACTATGTAACACCAGTGGGGAGTCTCGTTTGTGTAGCACAATTAGTTGGTTCCAACTTATTAACACCCACGATGGTGAGCTGGGGCAATCGAGCACCACTGGTGAACCTTGACACTGTAACAATAGTGGTGAAACCCAACCATATGACATCTCAAGAAGGGCGTTAACTACATAGCCCTTGCTATGTAACACAGTCAAAATAGCTGTAGTGTTTATTTTGGTGTCCCTTGGCCATCTAACTCCAGTGATAGTCCCGTCTGCAGAGTACCACTGTATAACACCCCTGCTAGCCATCGTCTGCATAGCGATGATGGCGTAGCCGGGCTAAATGTGCCCATGGTTTTTAAAGGAATGCAGAGGTTCAGTGGAGCGAGGAATTCTCTGCGTGCGACTATAATTCTTAGTTTGTTTTGGTCGTCAGTACAGGATGTGCTGGCATTTGTGGTATCCCGTAAGCAGTTACCTGGAGACGTGTGAATATTCATGGGAACATGTGAGAATTTGAGGCGTTTTGTAACAACTGATGTATGAAGTGAATATATTGGTGATTAAGAGAATATCTTTGGGAATTTTGTGAGTTCTGAAAATAAAAAAGAAATGAATACTCGTAGGATTATGGGATCTTGTATTCTGTGCTTATATATAAGAGAAGTGGAAATCCTTGGACCCAGCATCAGCTGGTAAGTGGCATCCACCCATCGGGAAAGTGGTACCGTATTGTAGGGTATTGGTGTGGTTTAAGATGGTATCACAGTCTTTTCTCCTCCTTACAAGTGGATTCCTGGCATTCAATCCACGAATCACATCCTCCCCTTCTCAACACTTAACAACACGTAATCTACACAACCCTTTACTCCTCACCCAGACTTTCCCTTCCTTTTACTTAAAGATCATGTCAATACACCTTCGTTTGCACTCGCCGATGTTGAATCGGAAGAGTGGCACCGGTCAAAGTGAGATGAGTAGTTTCAGGCAGGATAGTTTACGTGTAAGTTTGAATGGGAAGGACCCGGAGGATATCAATTGCTTTAGGTGCAAGGTACATGGGTGTGGCTATGACTGCTTATGGAACAACGGAGACTGGAATGAGTCATAGGTAAAAAGAAGGGGATAAGGTTCTTGGAGCATAAAGGAACATGTAGAAAAGGTTAGCGTTCATATGGACAGAGATGGTTTCTTTAAAGGTAAAGTAGACACGGCAGTGCTGTATGAATTTGAGTCTTAGGCGACAGTGAAATGAAATTAACAAAATTATGTGATGTGAGGCGAGTTGATCGAGGAAGGAATGACACTGTCCACAAAAGAAGTGTGATAATGAGCGTAGATTGATTGAGTGGGCCGACCAAGTGTGCTGAGGGGGTTCAGACATATGGAGATGATAAGCGAAGAGTGATAAAGAGTCAATACGTCAGAAGTCTGACGGAGAGAAGGGAAAGAGAAGACCTAAAAAAGATCTGGGACAATAGAATGAAGGAGGCACTGAAGTGCAAGGGCCTGAATATTTAGTGGGACGAGTAGCATTCATTGGACGGAAGGAACTGAGTCGACATGGTGTATGTGGGAGGGACGGGGTGCTGTTAGTTAGTTAAACTAGGGACTATGAAGTGGTCAAGGTAAACAACCATGGTGGGGTTTGTGGGGCTTGACTGTAGATGGTAGGCTCTGATTTGGGTCCATTTTTCATGCCAGATGGAATATCTATATGGGTAAGTGAAGCCATTGTTCGTCTGTTGCTAATTCTAATTCGGTATATATATATATATATATATATATATATATATATATATATATATATATATATATATATATATATATATATATATATATATATTGAGAATTTGGCTGCTTGGAGACAATCGTGGCTGTGGGCGTGGTCTGTGTGAGATGGTGGCTGTGTGTGTGGTTGAGACAAGGCTATGGTGGCTGTGGGTATGGTTGAGACAAGGCTATGGTGGCTGTAGGTGTGGTTGAGAGAAGACTATGGTGGCTGTGGGTGTGGTTGAGAGAAGACTATGATTGCTGTGAGCGTGGTTGAGAGAGAAGGCTATGGTGGCTTTGGGTGTGGTTGAGAGAAGACTATGGTGGCTGTGGGTGTGGTTGAGAGAAGACTATGGTGGCTATGTGTGTGGCTGAGACAAGGCTATGGTGGCTGTGGGTGTGGTTGAGAGAAGACTGATTGCTGTGAGCGTGGTTGAGAGAAGGCTATGGTGGCTTTGGGTGTGGTTGAGAGAAGACTATAGTGGCCGTGGGTGTGGTTGAGAGAAGACTATATGCTGTGGGTGTGGTTGAGAGAAGGCTATGGTGGCTGTGGGTGTGGTTGGGAAAAGGCTATGGTGGCTGTGGGTGTGGTTGAGAGAAGACTATGATACTGTGGGTGTGGTTGAGTGAAGACACTGGTGGCCGTGGGCGTGGCGGATATGGCAGCATCATATCACAAGAACAATGCGAGCCACCACGAGCCACCGCCCAACGGCAAACTCCGAACCTGATGTTTATAATTGTTTGCTACTGGAGGGCGTAACGCCCATGGAAATGCCAACGAAAGATATGAACATGTGACGAAGATCTTGTCATATTCATCCGTCGTAGTTAACATTGGTGGAGAACATACTCATTCTTATATTGACCGAGAACCACCATTGCCTGATGGTGAAACACATCGCTATGTTTATTCGGTTGTCACGGGTGAAGGAATCTGACCTTCCTTTCGGCCTTGTGCAGTCAGAATCCTCCTCCTTGAGCTCCCTCACTCACCTTGCCTCCTAGCTTCATGTTTAGCCCCGCGGTGTAAAGACTCACCGACTCGACAATCTGCGGCCGGCAGGGGACAAACTGGAGATGCGTAACTTGACCCGGTAAACGAAGAAGAGTTTGACGGACGGACACACGAGATGGTGGTTGGCCGCAGTGGTGGCGGTGGCCCTCCTCACGTGCCCGTGCTGGCTGTGTGTACCGTCAGAGCTTGTGGCCACTGTACACTACTCTCATTCCACGAACTGTGCAACTCTGATCACCACTTCACAAAACCGCTACAACAATGATCACATCACTGCTACGATCTCATTACATTAGTTGGCTCCCTTTGAGATTTTCATCACTATAAAATATCTGTCCTACTTCACAACACAACAACGACTCTGGAACAATGTAATGAGCCCCTACAACATTCCCACACTTCTATAACCACCGTTATGTCCCCATAGTGGCATGACAACACCTCGTTACTCTAACCCCATAAGTCATTTGTGTTGCAAAAGCTTATCCTACGAGGACCCCGAGATATTGCCAAGAACCATGTGATACAACCACAGCGACATTCACGTAGTCTTCCACAACACTTCTACATTCCCACAACTTTCCCTG
>NC_092242.1:16393498-16395998 GCF_036320965.1 Panulirus ornatus | reverse complement strand
CTGATTGTACAGCCGGAGGAACCTCTTCCTTGCACATCAATTTCCTCTGCGACAGCCTCTGCATCCTTACCATACCTAGTGTCGCTGATTCTTGAAAACCGCGACATGATAATACCAAACATAGAGAGGCCCTCAAGGACGCCATGGACCACTGTGAGAGAGTTAAAAAAACAAATTCCTGTTATCTTTTATGACTTAACTGAGGCAGTTTAAGAGGCCAGGTCATCATGAGCTTCGGTGAAAAAAAAAAAAAAAAAGACCAGAGACTTGTCTAACCCAAAGAAGAACGAGTGGGTGTCTTCGGCGACGTCTATCATGACCCATACGTAAATGAAGCGCTTCGAACACGTATCATTCATAAGAAAGAAACACATACTTTTCACTATGGGATTCTAAGGTTTAATATAGTTTCAGCATACTTACGGTAACTCGGGTTTTACCTCAGGTTGAACAAGGTTAAGGTAGTTTCGATTCAGCCAAGCGTAGGATAACTCAAGTCTGGTGCAGTTACGGTTCGCTTTTTGTCGAAAAGGGAGGTGCTCGTACTTTTTTGTTGTATAGGGATGCCACCCGCTACGGGGCCCTTCCAAGGCTATACATCCAAGTGGCAACAGCCACAGGACCGGATCTCAAGGCTGGCCGGCCTGTTAAACTAGACCGAGACACTTCACAAGACACTCTCAGTCGCAAACAACTGATAAAACACTTGTTTGACGCCGATTTGGTGACGCTGTGGGTAAAAATTCTAACTGCGTATGACCACCATCGAATCATGAAGTTAATCTGCACGGTTCGAGTAATTGCATCTCGTGTACGATCATCCTACGCTTTGTAAGGTGGTGTAAGCATTGCTTGAGCTCCGTAAAAGGGACACATTATGGATCGCCATTCGCAAAGAAGTTTTCAAGTACCTCCGTAAACCCAGCGGGACGTCACTTTATCACCAATAAGATGGTACCGCGGCGGCCGCCTGCTTGTCCCCAGTTCGGCGATGCTGGTGGTGGTGCAGGTGCATGGTACACTCTGGTACTATAGTGCCTCTCTGGTACCGGGGTGACTCTCTGGTACTGTGGTGCCTCTCTGGTACTGTGGTGCCTCTCTGGTACTGCGGTGCCTCTCTGGTAATGTGGTGCCTCTCTGGTACTGCGGTGCCTCTCTAGTAATGTGGTGCCTCTCTGGTACCGGGATGTCTCTCTGATACTGTGGTGCCTCTCTGGTACTGTGGTGCCTCTCTGGTACTGCGGTGCCTCTCTGGTACCGGGATGTCTCTCTGGTACTGTGGTGCCTCTCTGGTACTGTGGTGCCTCCCTGGTACTGTGGTGCCTCTCTGGTACTGCGGTGCCTCTCTGGTACTGCGGTGCCTCTCTGGTACTGCGGTGCCTCTCTGGTACCGGGGTGCCTCTCTGGTACTGTGGTGCCTCTCTGGTACTGCGGTGTCTCTCTGGTACCGGGGTGCCTCTCTGGTACTGTGGTGCCTCTCTGGTACTGCGGTGCCTCTCTGGTACTGCGGTGCCTCTCTGGTACTGTGGTGCCTCTCT
Source organism: Panulirus ornatus (assembly GCF_036320965.1). Taxonomy (NCBI): domain Eukaryota; kingdom Metazoa; phylum Arthropoda; class Malacostraca; order Decapoda; family Palinuridae; genus Panulirus; species Panulirus ornatus. Next base: position 16,394,460 of record NC_092242.1, on the reverse strand, counting down.
AGTACTGTGGTGCCTCTCTGGTACTGTGGTGCCTCTCTGGTACCGGGGTGCCTCTCTGGTACTGCGGTGTCTCTCTGGTACTGCGGTGCCTCTCTGGTACTGTGGTGCCTCTCTAGTACTGCGGTGCCTCTCTGGTACTGTGGTGCCTCTCTGGTACTGTGGTGCCTCTCTGGTACTGCGGTGCCTCTCTGGTAATGTGGTGCCTCTCTGGTACTGTGGTGCCTCTCTAGTACTGTGGTGCCTCTCTAGTACTGTGGTGCCTCTCTGGTACTGTGGTGCCTCTCTAGTACTGTGGTGCCTCTCTGGTACTGGGGTGCCTCTCTGGTACTGTGGTGCCTCTCTGGTACTGCGGTGCCTCTCTGGTAATGTGGTGCCTCTCTGGTACTGTGGTGCCTCTCTGGTACTGTGGTGCCTCTCTAGTACTGTGGTGCCTCTCTGGTACTGTGGTGCCTCTCTGGTACTGCGGTGCCTCTCTGGTACTGTGGTGCCTCTCTAGTACTGTGGTGCCTCTCTGGTACTGTGGTGCCTCTCTGGTACTGTGGTGCCTCTCTGGTACTGTGGTGCCTCTCTAGCACTGTGGTGCCTCTCTGGTACTGTGGTGCCTCTCTGGTACCGGGGTGCCTCTCTGGTACTGCGGTGTCTCTCTGGTACTGCGGTGCCTCTCTGGTACTGTGGTGCCTCTCTAGTACTGTGGTGCCTCTCTGGTACTGTGGTGCCTCTCTGGTACTGTGGTGCCTCTCTGGTACTGCGGTGCCTCTCTGGTAATGTGGTGCCTCTCTGGTACTGTGGTGCCTCTCTAGTACTGTGGTGCCTCTCTGGTACTGTGGTGCCTTTCTGGTACTGTGGTGCCTCTCTGGTACTGCGGTGCCTCTCTGGTACTGCGGTGCCTCTCTAGTAATGTGGTGCCTCTCTGGTACTGTGGTGCCTCTCTGGTACTGTGGTGCCTCTCTAGTACTGTGGTG
>NC_092242.1:16380998-16390998 GCF_036320965.1 Panulirus ornatus | reverse complement strand
ATATGTGGCAATTCCCATGTATACTTAAGTATTTGAGTAAACAAAGTCACGTAAATCCGGGTGTGTGACTCCTTTCAATCGTACACACACACACACACACACACACACACACACACACACACACACACACACACATTCTAAATGATAACTTGATATGAATGAAATGTTCTCAGTCATTATCACACGGCTAACACGAACTGACTGCGTGATCACTGACATGAAAGAAATTAAGACGTCGACACGTTTGTTCCTCACCAGTACGAACCTCACCAGAGCACTTGTTATCCGTCGTCTGTACGCAAGCGCGACACTCAGGTCTTCAATTTATTGAGGGACATCTGGTCTGGATGTCATTCCAGTAATCACTTACAGTCATTACGTTAGTGTAATGAGAATCTCTCTCTCTCTCTCTCTCTCTCTCTCTCTCTCTCTCTCTCTCTCTCTCTCTCTCTCTCTCTCTCTCTCTCTCTCTCTCTCTCTCTCTCTCTCTCTCTCTCTCTCTCTCTCTCTCTCTCTCTCTCTCTCTCTCTCTCCTTATTCCTCTATTTCACAGACCGCGTCCTTGGCAGTTCGTGAGGTCTGGTTACCAGAGAGAAGTCCCAGGACACGCCTGAACGAGGCTATGCTGACCTCTTCGTCACGACATCTTCAGACAGACACACACGGCGCCTGGTGTGCTGCTTCAAGTGGCGCCCGGGACTTTACCGTGAAAGATGAGAACAATATGAAATTATAATTTTCGTCTTTGGCACAAGATAGTTCACAGATTCTTACTACCACATTGTTTACCAAATGGCGTCCTAGCTTCGTCTCTTCGATGTATATCAACTGAATGTTATATTTCTCTCTTGTATCTCCCCTGATGATGTGATTATTACACGAAAGTGCACTTGGGAATTTATCGTGTTTCATTTTCCCCGTGGACTCATAGGAATATCTTGATCACGCGGAAAATTGTGATCCTTTCCAATATATATATATATATATATATATATATATATATATATATATATATATATATATATATATATATATATATATATATATATATATATATATATATATATATATATATATATATGTATATATATACATATGTATGTATATTGTGGATGATGGCTTAAAAAATTGGTGTGTAGAAAGGTATGCGATGTATGCAAAAAGCAGTATGATAGATATGTACCACCATCATAAAGGTACAATAATGTATATCCAACACAATATTCAACAGTACAGAGAGGAAAAAGACGAGATTCAAAAATGACACCACCACACACGTATTTACAGATCGGAGGAGTCCAAGAAAAACATTAGACAAACATTTGGGTGCTGAGGGACACGACACGTAACCCGGATGTAATGACTTGCTTAACACCTTCACGTATAAGGGATCCATTATCCTCGCATCTCCAGACTGGTGCCGTTATTTCCATGTTCGTCCAGTATATTCAGAATGCCCTGACAATCACATTGGAAAAAATCTATATATCATTTTTCCTTAAGAAAAAATCAAGTGCATACATATTTGCCATGTATGATTCTCCGTTTTCCAACCATGTTTTACGGGCCTTTTAGTGTAGAGCAATGTATTTGGGCACCTGGATCAAGATTTAGTCCACAGGAATGATGAAACCCATGTATCTGTCTGTTTTTTTGTCTGTCTGCTTGTCTGTCTCTCTGTTTTTATGTCTGTCTGTTTGTCTGTCTCACTGTTTTTATGTCTGTCTATTTGTCTGTCTCTCTGTTTTTATGTCTGTCTGTTTGTCTGTCTCACTGTTTTTATGTCTGTCTATTTGTCTGTCTCTCTGTTTTTATGTCTGTCTGTTTGTCTGTCTCTCTGTTTTTATGTCTGTCTGTTTGTCTGTCTGTAAGTTTACTGGTTTTTGAAGTTTTGTGAGAAGGGTATAATGCACGATTTCTAAATCTGTTTCTGTCTACTATGCATGAATACGTGGCTACGCCCGGAGGTCCAAGAACGAACAAAAAAAAAGGTAGCCCTGTGTCCTGCAGGCCATCGTAGAACCTTGTGAGTAAAGCCTCCCTTCATCATGCAGGTGGTGCGGGCGGCGTTGTTCATATGGACGGTCGTGGGCTGCCTACGGGCATCTCCGGTGAGCGAGCTCAAGGCCGAGCACCGAAGCGAACCGTTGGACATCCTCTCTGATCTCCCCGTCGTCTCGGCGGACATGTTCATCTGGAGTAGTCCTGATGGAAGTTACAGGTGAGTGACTGCAAACTGGGCCAGTCCAGTAGAAATGGTTGTTCCTGTTAGTCTGAGTTCATCTGCATTCATGTGTATTCGTCTTTATGTGTCTTTACTCACATGTGTCCGTTTGTATTCATCTGCACTCACCTTTTATTAATCTGCATTCATGTATAATCCCTCTGATCATCTGATTATATATATATATATATATATATATATATATATATATATATATATATATATATATATATATATATATATATATATATATATATATATATATATATATATGTGTGTGTGTGTGTGTGTGTGTGTGTGTGTGTGTGTGTGTGTGTGTCATCCCTCTGAGATAGGGAAGAAAGAATTGTTAATGCCCACGTATTCCTTGGTGTCGTATAAGGCGACTAAAACGGGCTGAAGCGGGTGTCTGGAGATTCTATCTTCCTGTCATCTGTTCCTCCAGCTACCTCCTTCAAGCGGAAAATGGCAAGTATGTATATATAATGTTTCTCTTCTTTTTAATGTAGTTGAGTCTGCTAAAGGAGAGCAGGGCAGGAAATTAAGCTGATCTATCTTGCCCCTGATACTCCTCCTAAGCTGAAGCTCGTCATCTCACGTCGGCTGATATCTTTAGCCTCAGTTTTGGTTGCCTTGGTGAAACGACTCATCATTTGCCTCACAAACCGGTCCCTGCATATCGAAGTGGCAACAAAGGCAGTGGGATAACAACCCTTTGGTTATACCCCATCCTGCAACCCGTTCCCCCCCAACCACCCCATCTCCCCCCGAAGGAAACCAAACCCGTTTCTTCTCGCTTGAAAGGCGAACACCCTCACTTGCTACTCTCAGTTTTCTACGAATTGAATGTTGCCTCCAACTTCGGAGAGTCATATACAGGGACACTTCATGCCATTCTCACCCTTGGGTGTAAACGCGAATATTTAATGCCATTGAGTGTGTGAGCGTGTGTCCAGAGAACACGGATTGTAAGAGGATGGAGAGGACTAGGGTCAAATGGCCTCACCTCATGCACTGGGATACGACCTTGAGAGGGGGAGGAGGCAATAGAGGGGTCCTGAGAGAGAGAGAATAAAAAACGCGACCCCCTCAGCTCGGCGCAAGGTTGCACGGACACCTCTGCCAAGGACGTCGTTGAGATCAACGTACGACTGCATCAGATCTTGAGCCAAGGGAAACAAGAGAAACCACCTCAAGACCCTCGTGCAGGTATTACATCCGCGACATCACTAGCCTTTGATCTGTCGTTTACAGGACTTTGACCTGCAATGAATCCCAGGGGGGATGGAAATCCTTCCCTCCTGTATTTGCTTTATAAAAAAAGGAAAAGAGGGAAGAGCTAAGCTAAGGTATTTTCCCTCTTAGGTTCATATATCTGTTTTTGACGCTGCTTCTCTTATACAGGAAATAACGACCACGTTTGAAAGAAATTGTATATATATATATATATATATATATATATATATATATATATATATATATATATATATATATATATATATATATATATATATATATATATATATATATTTTCTTTCTTTCTTTCAAACTATTCGCCATTTCCCGCATTAGCGAGGTAGCGTTAAGAACAGAGGACTGGGCCTTTGAGGGAATACCCTCACCTGGCCCAATTCTCTGTTCCTTCTTTTGGAAAATTAAAAAAAAACGAGAGGGGAGGATTTCCAGCCCCCCGCTCTATATATATATATATATATATATATATATATATATATATATATATATATATATATATATATATATATATATATACATAAATATATATGGCTGTTGGAAGTTTGTATGTTCTATGAACGTGCGCGTTCATATGCACTTTGTTCGTATATGTATATATATATTTGTATATATATATATATATATATATATATATATATATATATATATATATATATATATATATATATATATATATATATATATATATATATATGTATATATATATATATATATATTTATATATATATATATATATATATGTATATATATATACATATAACTATTCATAACATTCATAAGCTTTCTTCAGACTCAGTAAGTCAACACTGAGTCTCCGTCAAATTCTTCCTACTTGATCATTAACTTGACTCCACAACGACCGCTTGGCCTCATAGAGAGTTCATTCTCATTCTGCCGTCGGCTTTATAAAGAATGGATGTTGATTACCAGATGATTCAGTTCATCTCTGGATTATTAATTACAGCGTATTCCACTCTCCGTTTGAGAATTCTAATGTCTTCGGTGTTCTTATGTCTCCGCCCATTAGGATGAGAATGTTATTTGATTTTTCTGTGCAAATATTTGCACCCTACCTATAGCATAGCGAAGATCCATTTGACCTGGCCCGTATGGGGTGACAGAAACGGCTAGTGGTGTCGAAGGTGAAGAGAGAATGAGGGAGTAGTGATGATTGCTTTCGACCAGACTCGTAAGGTCTAGCTTGATCCTTACAGGTCATGTCATGTCAGGTCATGTCACACACCTCTTGGCAGTGTTTCGGGTGAAAGTTGCTAATGGACAGAAAAGTGGATATGAAAACGATGAAACAGAAAACTATGGTTTGTTCTTCCTTCTTTAGAAGAGAGACTGAAAATAGGTTCAGCATTTTGTATGTGAAATGGTCTTTATGTCTACGTGAAGCGAATTGACCACGTATGCGAAGTGTGGTTAATGGTTTCTTGATTTACTCATGTCTATAAGTCCATGGAAGGAATATTCAGTACAAATGCTTATTCTTCATGATCTGTTTCATGAACACGACCCCTTTGCTAGATAAGAAGTCATGGATGTGCTCAGCAGTAGAGAAGATCAACTGAAAGTGACCTATACCGTAATGGCCATTAGGGCTATTGTGTAATTTCGGTTGTTAAGAGAGTGGTACCTATCTGACTAGACTTATAACAGGTTGTTCTTTTGCAGGTTCGGAATGCAAGGCGACGACCAGTGGCGTGTGGAATCCCGAGATGCTGACGGCTCTGTGGAGGGCCATTACTACTACAAAACCCCCGAGGGAGAGGTCGTGGATATCTCCTACGCCGCAGGGGAGCAGGGTTACCACGCCAGAGGGGATGCCATCCCCGGGGGCGCCGCGCCGCTCCAGCAGGATGGGACGCCAGTGAAGCCGCCAGTGCTACTGAAGCTGGGGCAAGAGCAGTTGGAAGAGGGACTGGCCAGTGCATACGGCGCCCTCCTGCTAGCTGGCATGGAAAACACGCTCCCTAGCGGGAACGGCGTCACTACCTACTCGGACGACAAGAACTCGGCGATCGTCACGGACGTGCAGCTGCACCTGCCGGAGGAGAGGCCTGTAGCCGTCTTTCCCATCGTCACCATCCCTGGCTCTGTCGAGCAAGTCGCCGGGCCTCCCTTAGTGAACGAGGAACCCGTCTTGCCTGCTGCTATACTCGCGTAAAGAAGACAATCTGCGCCAACTCCACACAACACCGCCCACCCATCCACCCGCCACCTGACCAAAACAGTAATAGTGCTCGTCAGCAGAAATAGAACCTGTGCCGAATATTAACGGCATATAACGCTACTCACGCGCACTTTTAAGGCTGATGAAAACTTATCTGGCCCAGATTTAACAATATTTGTATGTATTCAGGCAGACAAAATTCTAATTACTCCCGCGCGTATTTCAGCGGCATCAATAGGGGTGGTGGTGACGAACTGCCAACAGACCAGAGGTGGCTTGGGGTCATAATGCAGGCGGTGAACGGTGGATGGCGCACTAACAACGATGTTACCTATAAGCTTTAAAGGGCATTTTCTTGTTTACCAATTTGTGTAGTTCAGGCACGGCTGAGATGAACCAGGTAATTGCGAGGAACCAGTGAAGGCACGGAAGCTCTTAACATGTCTGCAATGGATTTATTTTGTGTGTTATGTAATCTTTCAGCGCGTATTGCAGTTTTTTTTTACCAAAACTGGAGTGAAACAAATTACCTTTTGCATTGGCAGAAACTGTGTTTTTTTGTTTTTGTTTTGTTTTTGTTTATTTTCGCGTGAGTCCGAATCCTCAGGGCGCAGCAGACGTGTTGAGGGAAGCTGGGGGTGAACATCCAGCCGTAACCTTGCTACTGTGATTCCTAGAGCATAAATAATTCCTATTGGAGATGTTGTTTGACTCGCAACCTGTCCTTGTGCCGCTTTACGGGAGGTCATCGCGGTGCAACAACACACGACATTAACGGAAATATATATTCCCTCTTGCTTGGTGCACGGTGAAGACGGCCTCTTGTTGCTGGTCGTATATGAATCGTTTGTTGTGACCATAAAGGCGTGGTGATGAGGACGGTTTAGTGGAGACAAGAGTGTAGTGAGGATAACGGCATAGTGAAGATGAGGGTGCGACTACTGTAGTGAAGATGAGGATGCACTTTAAGATGCACTGTAGAGAAAATGATGGCGCAGGGAAGATTTACCTTTCCAACGTGACCACTAAAAAGGATCAATGCCTGCTAATTTCATAGCCGTAGTGGAGGACGTAAACAAAGTATGTTGAAGGTAGACTTATCCAAACCGTATTCAATACCGGCCTTAAAATTAGCTTAGCTAAAGTAAAACTGTTTTGAAGATATAGTGAAGGGGCTGTTATGGTAACGGCATTAGCAATAAAGATGAAGGTGTAGCGAAGAAGAGCAAAGCTAGTTTAGTACTGTACTGCAATAAATGGGGGTGTAATGAAGAAGAGTTACTTAGTAAAGATGAGGGTATTGTGAAGCTTAGGATATTGTGAAAATGCAATGTACATAAGTTGTAGCATGAAAGAAGATACGGAGGCAGTGAAGATGAACGTGGAATGAAGATAGTGTAGAAATGATAGCAATGTAGTGAGAAACGAGCTTTGGGTGAACATAAGGGTGTCGTCAAGGTGCTGGTGTGGTGAAGGTGAGGATGTCGTGATGATGAGGGAGTAGGGAAAACATAAGTTAGTGAAGACATGATTGTAAGGAAGATGTATGCATTTTAGTGAAGACGAAGGGTGTAGTAAGAAGACGGTCATTTTCACCTAGCCACCAAACAATCCTAGCTTTGTTTAAGGTCGGCCCCGGGCTGGCCGAAGAAGATAATCATAGTATAATAATACCCATAATGATGATACTAATGATACGAATGATAAAAGATAACAATAATCAATGGCTTATAGGATAGAAAATGCATATTAAGTGTAAAAATTCGCAGAGAACATCTATTAAAGAGATTGTGGCTGTAACAATGGGAAAGGGAGTCAAACAAATATCTGTTTCTTAGTTTTTTTTACAATTTCTCGATAATTATGTCAATATTGATAATAATTGTAATAATGATAATAATATTACTAATAATATTTACTAATGATAGTGATAATAATAATGATGATTATAGTAATTACGATACTAATGATAAATGACGTATAGGTAGAATGTTCAGCCAAAGCCTGAACATATACAAAGAAAATACATACAATAAAGGCGTTGGGGTGATGACAAGGAGAGAGAGAGAGAGAAACGAACAAACACTCTTTACAAAACTGAAATGTCCACAATAGCAGGGCAGAGCTGTTCTTGTATTTGTCTGTACGAGTTCGAATGGGCTCCATGCGGCTGGGTTACCTAACTGCAACGTGAGGTCGAGGGATCTTTGGTAACAGGAGGTACTGGTGGTGAAGATGGTACAATAGTTTCTTTCCGATACGTCGAATGGAGTCCAGGTGATGGTTGTTGACAGCTGCTGGTACCATTGCGTTTAGCGCCTATTGATAGGTGGTTTAAGAGGGACCGAGGATGACTATGTGTCCTTTTCTGCACTATTTCTATTAGCTCCTCTTGTTTGACGGATAGGGAGAAAGACCAGGCAGGGAAGGCATATGCGAGACTGAGAAGAATTGTGTAGAATTTCTAGAGTTCAGGCGCAGGGAATCCAAGTGTCTTGAATCTACGGAGAATGTAGAGACGATAGATGTAAGGATTTGATGGTGGTACTGATGTGTTCCATCCAGCTCAGTCTATTGTCCAGATTGACACCGAGAAGCCTGGTGGACTGAACAACCAAGAAGGAGTTCGAGTCTAAATAGACAGAACGGAGTTAGACATACTTGGAGGCAAGATTGATGTGCTTTACAATGATCTCGGTTAGACCTGTGTTGTTCTGTTTCTATTTCCTACAGGGCTGAGTAGTCTAGACAGCTGTTGTTAACGCTGACATAAATGATGGAGTCGTCGGCTTACTTCCATCCACCCTGTGCGTCCCTGGGGCATCGTTTGTGAGAACGAGGAAACACAATGGTCCGAGATTTACGTCCTGTGGGACGCCAGAGGTGAGGGATTGGAAGGTAGATATGGCCCCTCTAGGAAGCGTACAGCCTAGCCACACTTACTGCGGAAGTGTACACACCATGAGATGAGACTTCGCAGCCCAATTTTGAAGGCTTGATTAATGACTGTGTTATGGCTGACTAGATCATAATATTCGGTGAGGGGCCACAGAGGTCTTGGGTCTTTCTCGGTTGCGGTAGATAAAATCTAAGAAGCTAACGAGACAGTGAGTGATAGAGATCTTCATATTATCATACGGCTGACAGTCTGTGAGACTTACGGTGTCTGTGTTATGCTGAGGATCAGGGAGTTAGCGATCGGTCAGAAGTTGATGAAAGAATGGGGATGTTGACTTCACTATGGAGAGACATATTACATATTACACTTAGCGTGCTGTTCTGATTGATGAAGGGAAGCACTGATAATTGAGCAGAGGGTTTGGGTAGGTTGGGGATGAAGTCCTTTGTTCAGATTTTGTTTTGGGCTCTAATAACCAGAAATTGTCCAATACCTATTTCTTCAGCCATCTTTTTTTCCTGGATTTTGTTCGATATCGCATCTTAGGTACTATTCACATTGCTGAAGATGGATCTGTAGTCTAATGTAAATATCAAGGCCAATTAGGTGCGACCACTCCTTCACAAGATACCATTTCATAATGATATTCTATCGACATCAAAGGAAAGTAGTCCAAGTTGTATCTGAGCAAGTGTTTCAGTATTGAAAGTTTCGTTTTAAAGTAAGGCACATACTTTAGCTTTTAAGAATCTTGTTTCCCTCTTTAACACAGTAACTACTTAATAAAGTAACTCTAGTTCGCTTTCTTATATCTTTTAGTGTCTAGCAGCATAGTTTGTTAAGGAAAACGTATTTCACTTTAAGTACAAAGTGTACTTTAAGAAGATTTCAGTCCTTAAGTGGAAGAAGTTCCTCTTCAGTGATTCTTTTTTTATTTCCATTGTAAGTTAGCAGCGTCTTCTGGCAAGATGTGATAGGATGTTAAGGGGCGTTTGAAATTATGGACAGCAAGACGAAACATTGTAATGTGTTAGAAACACTCGATGTATTACCAGGTTAGTGTACGTGTATCAAAAGCTGTACACGTACTGTCAGAATAGCGTACATGTATCAGAAACTCTGTGTCTATTGCCAAAATAGAGTAAATGTGTCAAAAATTCTGTGTTTATTGCTAGGATCGTGTACATGTGTCAGAAACTGTGTATTTTGCCAGGATAGTATACATGCGTCAAAAACTCTGTGTATATCGCTAGGGTAGCGTGCATTTTTTTGACACGTGTCAGAATAGCGTACATGTGAGAGAAACTCTATGTATATAGCTAGGATAGTGTACATGTGTCAGAAACTCTCCACATATTGTGCTTATGGTGTGCATTTATCAACAGTTGCATGTATATTGCTAGAGTTAATGCACATGTGCCAGAATTTCTGTACAAATTGGCAG
>NC_092242.1:15855998-16000998 GCF_036320965.1 Panulirus ornatus | reverse complement strand
TGTGTACACATACTTAAGACTAAAGACATGATAGATATATACAAAGTTAAGAAGACGGGGCAACATGTATGTAAGACTCTCTCCTCGTAATACGCAAATGGTAATTACACACATACAGGATCGGAGCTTGTTAGCCAACATGAAGATGACAGAGAGAGCCAAAGGCACGGAGTATAATGAAGCAAAATTGATGGATCTGACCGCAAGCTAGTGAGCTTCGGGAAGTGCATTGACGAAGATGTAAGCGGCACTCAAGCCAGCCGGCATGTGCAAGGTATAAGAGACCAAGAAGCGAGTACTGCAAGATGATGTAGGGAAAGCGAAGGAACTTTGCAAACACATCAAGGCAGGAGAAAATACATGACTTCTCCATAAAATTCGTCCGAGTAAACTGTCACTTAAAGAGCACTTAATTAGGTTAAGGTATTCAGAAGGAATGGTTGAAGAGGATGATGTGGGAATATATGAGGAACTAAATAACTCGTTCAAAAGTGTTCTCATAGCAGAAAACACTACAAGCTCAAACTCTAGGGAGATGAGATGGCGAGGAGGCTTTACGAGTACACTGAGATATCTAGAATAGACATGAACAATACTGAAGGGTCCTGGCCAGTACAAAGCTCAATCCTGAGCTGAAAATGTGTGCCGACACATTAGAGAGACCTCTTCAAATGTTCTTCAAGATGTCACTGGAGACAAGCAAAGTTCTAAGAGAGTGAAAAAAGGGGCAAACATCGTACCCATCTATTAGGAAGGAGATCGAGAAGAGGCGCTGAACTGCAGACCAGTCTTTCTGACTAGAGTTATCTCTAAGATACTAGAAAAGATAACAAGAAAGCAAATGGATCAGTTTCTAGAGAGGAGACGTTACCTAGGTGAGAGGCAACACGATTTAGGGGAAGGGTGGAAACGCTTCATACCAGAGGAACCTTCGCCAGGTGGGTGATGGCCACCAGTGGAGTGCCCGAGGGCTCTGTTCTGGGTCTGTTGCTGTTCTTGATCCGTGTGAATGACCTTGCCAGCAGGTATGGACTCCTAGCTGAATATGTCCGCGGATGATGCTGAGATCCAGAGGCAAATGAGTAGTCAGCAGGATTGCATCAACTTAGGAGGGAACTTTGACAGTCTTCAGAGTTGGTTTGATACTTGGATCAACCCAAAGCTTCCTAGGTATAAGCATTCTTTACACTCTTGAATGCACTTCTGAGTCCTACAGTTACCGGTTCAGGAGGAGGAGGAGGAGGCGGAGGAGGAGGAGGAGGAGGAAGAGGAGGAGGAGGAGGAGGAGGAGGAGGAGGAGGAGGAGGAGGAGGAGGAGGAGGAAGAAAAGTGCATTCCTACGGGCGTTATTGTTGTTGTGACGTTAATGGTGACCGATGGTGAGATGGCCTAAGGCTCGTGCACAAGTCTCTTGACTTATGGTAAACTCGTTCCTTCTTGTCATCCCTAGATCGGTGTTGCCAACTTGCCTGCAGAAATATGAGGATGGCAGTGGCGTAGTTCTAACAACTTCAGAGTTTTTTCTTAATTTGGAATCTGCAGGGACCTTTCCTGGCGATATATATATATATATATATATATATATATATATATATATATATATATATATATATATATATATATATATATCCGTTTATCCGTCTGTATATCCGTCCATTTGTCTATCCTTCATCCATCCGTACGTCCTACATTCCGACCTTTAGTCCGGCTCTACGTCCATCCAATAGTCAATCTCTCGTGCGCACAATATGAGGATATCACTACTGTGGTGTGAAGGAGCGACAGACCACCACTGGGTACTATCGAGGCCGCTTTGGCTTCGTCACACATGGCGATTATATCGCAGAAGGAAATTAGGGAGATTTGTCAGATATGAACGATTGCTGCGAAAAACCGTGCGGTGGGTGGTCGATTAAGTGGTGTAAATCCTCTGAGAATCATTTACTGTCTCGTCTTGAAAGATGGTTTCACATACGTTTACCAACTACACACGTCAGCCTATCAGGGTACAGTTTTTCCGGGGTGTGAATTTATCACCTCTTTTGAATATCAGTGTCACTCAGACAAACTTACACCCCCGAGGAACTTTCCTTCCAGAAGTGGCGGATTCGCTGAAAACAACTACAATGGGCCTTAAGTATCTCAGTCTTAGCTTCACTAAGGGCTTAACTATCTCATTCTTAGCTTCACCAAGGGCGTAACTATCTCATTCTTAGCTTCACCAAGGGCGTAACTATCTCATTCTTAGCTTGACCAAGAGACTTAACTATCTCATTCTAAACTTCTTTTATCTTTCTCTCAGACTAAAACTTATCAGGACCTGCCATTTCAAGTACTTTTATTACGCTTAACGCTGGCGTCCTCCGTCAGTATGGTGGAAAGTGTTATCCTCCGCTAGCAATGGGACTGAATCTAGAGCGCAAGGTATTTTTACCTTTCATTTCTTGTTTTCTCTTTTTCTATCTGTTTTTGTCCGGCAGAAACGTAATTAGGCGCCCAGTTTGTTATGTTGTAATGAATGCCTCTAGTTGTTGGAGCCGACGCCATTCTTGGTCAGATGGGGAGGCCTCACATGATAGGTTAAAGTTCAAGTGTTGTTCGTTTATCTTTTTTTTCCCTCTCTTTTGCTGTAGACTCCTCATAGGGCGTAGTTCCCTGAGTGAGAGACATGTAGAGATCAAGAGCACTTTACCTACTTTCAGAAATTAGAGGATTATAAATGGTAGACAATGATTTAAGATAGTGTGTTGTCCATGATATAGTCGAAGTTGCCTACACGTCAGTCCGAGAGCAAGCTACACAAACAGGTGCGGATCCTCATACCTATGTGACTCTCATCTCCGAGGCTATAGCCAGAACCGTTTTCACAGCCGTCCTTTCCATCGCTTTCCAAAAAATTACCACCAAATATGTCTCCGTCAGGCTCGTTAGTTACATATATTGCTTTCCACTATGTCTTCCATTAAGTATGATACTCGAATGAAAGATGATAAGCAGAGTAATTAATATCCTAATTTCAAGGATATATTTCAGGGCAGAGCTTTTAATCGCTGTCTTCCGTTTACTCAAACCGACTTATAATCACTGATCTATAATCGTGGTTCATGACGAAATTGGACTCTTGCCGAGAATTAAGGTTTGCTAACCTCTCTAACTGTCTTGGCTTCAGTAGGCAAGATTAACTGAATTATTCCGGGTCAACTTTAATCAACAGGTGATAATGAGATGATATTAAGTAGCAGTGATTGTGGGATGATGTTAGCTAGAAGGTGTTCCTAATATAATGCTCACTAATGAGTGAATCTTTATGAGTGCTTATGTGGTCTGGAGTCCAGACAAAGCATTACAATGAGCATCATTTAATGATCACCTTCAGCTTTCGTAAGGCTATATGATCCAAGCATTGGTGATGAGAGGGCAACGTGTGGTTACTAATTGCCGAGAGAGAGAGAGAGAGAGAGAGAGAGAGAGAGAGAGAGAGAGAGAGAGAGAGAGAGAGAGAGAGAGAGAGAGAGAGAGAGAGAGAAACCCTGCAGAGTTTTGTTTGCTTCAATATCCCCGTGTTCATGGCTCCACTCACATCTTTATCTTTGGGCCATTAGAAGGTAACAATCTGGACAGCCTTCCCAGATGGACGCCTCAAATTTGAATCACATGTTCTCCAAGAAGGAATTACCATCCCACGGGGACACCCGATTGCGGTAATGACACGCCAGCGACGGGTGAGAGGGGTGTGGGTGGTGGTGTGTGTGTGTGTGGGGGGGGGGGGGGATTTAACATGCAAATGTCATGAAGGTTCATCGGTTGTTTACTGCGCCCTTGGGTTGGCGCTTCCACTTCGCTTGACACAAGAAGGGAGGAGGATAGACTGCAAGAGTTGATATGAGAGAGAGAGAGAGAGAGAGAGAGAGAGAGAGAGAGAGAGAGAGAGAGAGAGAGAGAGAGAGAGAGAGAGAGAGAGAGAGGTTACGTAGATAGAGAAATTATATGGGGAGGAGGAAAGAGAAGGAGAGGAGTGTAGGAGCACAAGGTTGGGTAGTACGTATCAGGTGAAGGATGATGACTGTGTATTGCGTCCTTCGTGGTTGAGGTTGTAAAGTTAATGTTGTGGGGTATCATTACTGGGGTCTCCCCCTCCGTCCCTGGTGGAGCGTGGGTAAGAGCTGTTGTGGTGGTGGTGGTGATGGTGGTTGTAGAAGTGGTGGAGATAATGGTGGTTGTAGCGATCACTCCGGTGATAGTGATGCGGATGGTAATAGCTGCACTGACGGTGGTAGTGATGATGTCAGCGGAGGTGGCAGGTGCAGCGATGATGGGCGTGATGATGGGGGTCCTGGTGTCGGGGTGGTGTGGTGACGGTAATTGTGACTGGGGTGAGGAGGAAAATGGCCACGTTAGTGCTGGTGTTGATGACACTGATAACGATGGTGTTGATGATGGCAGCTGTGTTGGCGATGACGATAGTGAAGACATATCTGCTCATGACGCAAAGGAACTACCCAGAAAAGAATGACGTACTGGGAATCGCAGACCAGTTGCTAAATGCAGTGTATTCACATCGTACAAACAGCGCTTACATGAGGGTCCTTGAACAACCTTCACCTGTACGGCTTTTGTGAAAGGAGTCTTGCAGCGGAATCATATGTCCAACTCCTACGAAATAACTGTGCGACTATCTTAAAGCAGCGCCCTCCAGTGAAGACGAAAAAAGAAAAAGAAAAGAATATTTGAGTCTCGAGTATTAATTCTGGACCAAGCCTTTGAGCGGGGTTCAGCACCATAGTCTCGCGATAAGGTCGAGTAGAGACCAGTCGTGCGACGCATCGCTACAACAGACGTACACAAGAGACCTCACCGTGGAGCACTACGGAAGGGTCATCTTGAGGTAAATCACTACGGTAGAGCCGTCCCTCATGACCCCGGACCGAGCCCCTTCTAGTGCACAGGCCTGAGGCAAAGCCCGAGAGCAGAGTCGGTTCTACAGAACGCCCTCCTCCTCCCCCGGCAGAGATAAGGGCCTCAGGCCTTCCACCTTCAACATTCGTATGATTCAAATTACAGTCATAGCACCGAAGATTTATCATTTCCTTCGCCGACTTTAATCGCTAATACTAAAAGTAAATTATCGGCTATAAACACCCTGACAAGACCCAAACACGCATTCGGAGATGTTTAACACCCTACCTGCCCACCTTTCTATCCCCCCCTTCCCCCCTTGAGCTGGGACTCACTAATGCGTGTAATCAGGAAATAATGTTTCGTGTCAGTCGTCAAAAACAACGGGTTAACCTGAGAATATGCAAAGCGTACCACTTGGCTTGATTCTCAGCGGTCCGTACCCCTTGATTGGCGGGGGATGGCGACGGGTCTATGTTTATAAAAGAAAAAAAAATATCTAACATTTTCTTTTCCATAAAGTGTAGAGCAAAAGGCAAATGATCATAGCATTTGTGTTCGTAGCTTGAGGGAGAAATAGCTCTTCTTTTTTTCCTTATTACGACGAGTCATTAGTGAGAATGTCTTCGACCTGCGGTTGCATAAGAGAAAAAATCTCGAGTATTATCTCGAATGTCGGGATATGATTACCTCCTGACCTTTATGGAGGTAGACCGGATCTACGGTAAACCCGCCTGACTTTCATTAACGACTAGAACGCGGCCCTGCAGAGAAACCGTCCTCACCCACCTTCAGTGGATAATTGACGCATTCACGAGGGTGGCCAGGGCCGAGTGAGGGACGAAGGAGGGAGATGAGAGGACCTCGAGAATTGGTCACGAGACCCGACATCCACGTAGCATTATCTGTGCCTGATTGTTTTCCGTGTTCTTTAGGCGTCTGAGTCGCATGTCTGTGCAGCCTTGAAGACGATTACGGATGATATTGCCATGAGATAACTCGCGTAATACGATAACTTGACAGACTGGTTCATTATGTTATAGCGCAAGGAAAAAACAAGTTATCCGTTGGAAAGGTGAGGGATATAAGGCGCTGTGTAGAGGCGTCAGAAGGATGTCATTACGATGCGATGAATGTTGCGTGGCTGATATATACACTGGAGGAAAGGAAGGATCAAGTCCACCCGTCTGGAACAGGATCTGAAACGTAACATTGAATGGGTGTCGACTTTTCTTTCTCTTCTCACACCAACACATTTTGAAGCTCTTGTATGGTTCCACTGATCCCTCAATGCCTTTAGTTCATTTTTTTCTTCCTCACTGATTTTCGTTTTCATCCGTTTCTCTGGTCCCTTACGTATCTAATTTCAGACCTGAGTTCAGCGTGAATTTTAGTCCGTGACTAGAGCCGTGGACTGAAAAACAGAATCGATCAGAGAATGAGAGAGACTAATGCTCAAGCGGTGATGACTGATGCAGATGGCAGAGAGCAGCAATGATAAAAGAGTGACGGCAGAATATTGCAGAAGGACGTGTAAACAAAAAGCAGCGGCAGCAAAACCCAAACAAACTGGTGGAAGCCACGAGCATTTCCCTGGCACGGCCGAAACACCCGGCAAGTTTGCGGATATACACAAGGGCGTCTCCTGCAGGAGGCGGTAACTAGCAGAAGGGCAACGTGCCACATCCGGCAGGGTGTGGTGCGAGATCCTTGGCTGCCGGACACTCCTGGCCCTCGTCCACATACCTGCAAGGCTGCATAGTCACGGCACAGGATCCACTGTTATATTCCCAATGTCGAGACTGGGCAGACAGCGGGTCGAGGGGGCAATTGTTAGCCAGTCTGCTTAGTTTATGTTTCTTCTTACTTGTGTACCACAACACAGACTCCGTCTCTCATCCTTTCATCTAATAGGATAGTTCAATCGCCATCTGGGAATCTCCACATTCCATCAATCTCTGTAAACTTCTAACTCCTTTTTGCCTTTTCCTCTGGAGGACTTGTCTCTTTTCTTTTCCATTTGTGAAGCTATGAGGTCTCTCTCTCACTCTCTTCCATTTCCTTTGCAGACCTTTCCCTTCACCTAGATTACCCCGGACACATCATGCTACACTAAGTGTCCAGCCTTTCTTTGATTCTGTTCTTTACTACCTCTAGACCCTCGTCTATTTCATCTTTAAGGCTCCATAACCTATCATCTAAATTTTGTAAGCCCCCATGACCCTTCTCCTCTCAGTTGGAAGCCTCTATACTCTAGCCCTGCATCGCCAACCTCCAGAGGCATGCGTCCTTTCCAGCCCACACAAGGTCCTTGCAGAGGTCCCGCAACGGACCACCCCCCAGGGACAAACCACTTATCTGCTGAATGCCCAGGCTCGCGCCGTCCCTTAAAAGGTCAGGTAGGAAATGTGTTGTCGAGCATGGCAATGCAAGGGAGCCCCGGCTCGTCGTCATGGTAACCTCTGGGACCTTGCTAATCATCATGACAATCCCTCACAGATGACATGATTCTCACGACAACCCAGGACTCTCCTCTGGTCACTGTCGTAACCCCTGTAGACTCAGTGGTTGTCATGTCAACTGCTCAGAAATTCACCATCGATCCCTCTGGCAACAAGCGAGCTTCCGCTGTCAACCATGGCAGTCTTTTAGTAAATCCTCGATCGTCATGGCAACTAGAATAGATACACTGGTCGTTTTGGCAACACAAGGAGCCTTACTGATGATCACAGTATACCTCACAGCATCGCTGGAGGTGGCAGCAGCACCAGCAATGAGTCTTTCGTTGGTCATAACGGGAACTTTCCAGGCTTCGCTGATGACCATGTGTGTCCCCTTAGTCCACTGGTCGTCAGGGCTTTTTCAAGGCACATCGCGAAGCTCCTTCGCTTTTTGACATACTTCATTCAAACTTCGCCTCCTTTCTCAACCATTCCGATGTATTTGAGGCTAAAGTTACCCAAGTTCTTATGCCTTCGCTCTGAGTTTCACGGAACCTTGCACCAGAATGACCAGGTCCGTGGCTACATTTTCCAGTTTTTATACTACCATAGAAATGGTTGAGTTCTGCATAGTTTGCGAGACCACATCTCCTCATTATCCACATAATTGCACCGAAGCATTACATAATCACTTTTCCCAATTGTTGTATCGCCCATGCTACTTTACGTATAGATAAGATCTACTAATAATGGTGCATCGGTCCCTCTCACTCTAGTATGGTCATCAACATACTAATATAGCACTTTTTTATACACTTCAAGAACTAGAGTTTCCATGATTCACCTTATCTATGAGAACAACACATTCTCCAAGAGAACCCAGGGTGTGTGTGTGTGTGTGTGTGTGTGTGTGTGTGTGTGTGTGTGTGTGTGTGTGTGTGTAGGGCCCTCAGGCAGACAACCACGTGCCTGATACACAAGCCAGATGCCGGTCGTATATCCTAGGGAGTCTGGGGCTTGCCCCTGACAAGAATGGGGAGGCCGGATCGTAGGTCTTCAGCTGTGTCGTCATGCTGCCTCCACGCTGTTGAACGCGGGAAGATGCGGTGGATGAAACATTCTTAGTGAATGATCAACGCACAAGTAGGGAAACTTAGGGAGGCAGGAAGTCGAATTGGTTGATTTACACAACTCTTTATCTGGTTTATATGACACGCCCATCTGGTTTGTATCACACGCCTGGGCTGGTTTATATCACACGCCCGGTTTGGTTTATATCACAGGCTTCGGTTCGTTTACATTACACGCTCATGTTGGTATATATCCCAAGGCTAAGCTGGTTTATACCACACAACCGGCTATTCTATATCCCTCAACCAACTAATCTATATCACACGCTTAGGTAGGTTTATAACACACGCCCGGGTTGGTTTATATCACACGCTTGGGTTGGTTTATAACACACTCCCTGGGATGGTTTCTATCACAGGTTTGGGATGTTCGGAGAATGACTGGAAAACTGCCACAAAGATGTTCGAACAAGGATTCAAGACATGAGCAAGATCCAAATTCTGTTTTCTACAGGAAAACATTTAGCTTCCTGTCGAAATTTCAGGGGACTTTCCTTCCAGTAGTCCAGAGCTTTATTACCTGTCTCCGATTCTATCATACTGTCCACTTCTGTGGTGAAAGTGCGTTGCTTTGCTGAGTTCGTTACTGCATCGACTTTTCACTCGTACGGTTCTCTAGCAGGCTCGAATGTGGGCAGATGTCAACCTGGACACGTAGCGTGGAGCTGTGTCAGTGTGTGTGTGTGTGTGTGTGTGTGTGTGTGTGTGTGTGTGTGTGTGTGGAACGCCTCACGACAGACTCCGTCAATGTGCTGGTTGAAAGATGGTCTACAGGTGACCTACACTCCGCCAACGTACGTTTTGAAACGTCCTGTACCTCTGCCAGCAGCTGGTGAGGGGGGTTTGTTATGGCTATATAGTGCCGGCTGCCACCTGATGCATCACTTCTGTTTGGAAGGAGGAGGAGGAGGAGGAGGTTGTTGCCACACGCCCCACACTAACTCGTGGTATGTCACTATCTGCAAACAGGAGGAGTCGGTCGGATGTTCGGTATTCTTAGTTATCACGCGTGGCAAGCCTTCCTAAAGGTTGAGTTGCATGCCTGCACAGAGGCATATATTTATATATATATCTTTTTTGAACGAATACCAGAGCGTCAGAACCAGCCAGACTGAAGTTTTACAACAACGGCCAATCGGAGTGATCCTCTGGGTAAAATGATCGCTGAGCATTCGATGCAGTACTCCTGCGAGACACGACGAATGACTCTTACTATCACAAATCCTCACTTCCCTCGTAAACAAAGTACTGCTATCGCAACTAAGCCGAGAGAGCTGTGAGAATTAGGCAACACCCTCAACCCACCCTCCCACAATACCCAGAACAACAGATACAAATAATGCCAATTAAATACCTGCACATCCATTTGATCAAATTATTTGATAGCATAATCACCACTTAACGAAAATAAGCATGACTGTCCGATCTGCGAACTAAATGAATCTCGAACACCATCGCTAAACTGTTAAAGAGGGAGAGAAAAAAAAAAACAAAAACAAAAGACGGTCTTTTGAACAGGATCCAAAGACGGTCTTTAGAACAGGATCCACAGACAAGAGGAAATATAGGACGCGATAATCCCAAAGTTGTCTAGCCTCAGGTCACATTATTAGGGAGACACAGTGCAGCTCAGGAGGGACAGATAATGCTACTGGAACCTCCAGGGAGGCATAGTGAAGCTGGGGGAGTGAGAGATTATGCTACTGGAACCTCCAGGGAGGCATAATGAAGCTGAAGAGTAATGGATTATGCTACTGGAACCTCCAGGGAGGCATAGTGAATCTGAGGAAGTGACAGATTATGCTACTGGAACCTCCAGGGAGGCATAGTGAATCTGAGGAAGTGACAGATTATGCTACTGGAACCTCCAGGGAGGCACAGTGAATCTGAGGGAGTGACAGATTATGCTACTGGAACCTCCAGGGAGGTACAGTGAGGTTGAGGAGTGACAGATTATGCTACTGGAGCCTTCAGGGAGACACAATGGTGAAGCTGAGGAGTGACAGAGAAAGCTACCGGAGCCTCCAGGGAGACACAGTGAAGCTGAGGAGTGACAGATTATGCTACTGGAGCCTTCAGGGAGACACAATGGTGAAGCTGAGGAGCGACAGATTATGCTACCGGAGCCTCCAGGGAGACACAGTGAAGCTGAGGAGTGACAGAGAAAGCTACCGGAGCCTCCAGGGAGGTACAGTGAAGCTGAAGAATGACACATGGCGTCACCGGAGTCTCCAACTACCCAAACTTTACCTGACTCACACCAGCCTCGACGATCTTTCACTGGGGATATAAGTAGCCGCGCGATATGGTCTCGTAACGTCACGTAAATTACCACAGACGTTGAAAAGGTTCTTATATCATATGCAATACGTCCAATACTTTAGGCTCAGTGTCTCCTATTTCTCTTTTAGTATCCATAGGGAAGGTGGACCAAAAATACCTAACCAGTTCATGGTATAGGTTCCCTCATTCCTATCCATACCAATAGCAAAAAAAATAAAATTCAATATATGCACACATCTGTATGCATGTATGTATGTATGTATGAATGTACAGTTGGATGTATCTATATGCATGCATGTATCTATGTACGTATGTACCAAATACAGAGCTAGACTAACCCAACCTAGAGGCTATAGAATGCTTTTGCACGATACACTTTGGCCAAGTACCCTACCCTGTGGTACACCATGGTCAAGTACCCTACCCTGTGGTACACCATGGTCAAGTACCCTACCCTGTGGTACACCATGGTCAAGCACCCTACCCTGTGGTACACCATGACCACGTACCCTACCCTGTGGTACACCATGGCCAAGTACCCTACCCTGTGGTACACCATGGCCAAGTACCCTACCCTGTGGTACACTAAGCCTCGTGTCGTGGTACACCATACCGCTGTACAGTTATGACAGGCCTATATTCTGTACCACAACCATAGACAACAACCTCAAGGTGCACCACGTCACTGGCGAATGGTACATCACGTCAATGGTCATCACGATATGGTACATATTACTTCCTTGTACGTTACAGCACCGTGCACTGTATTACGGTACGTTACAGCACCGTGCACTGTATTACGGTACGTTACAGCACTGTGCACTGTATTACAGTACGTTACAGCACCGTGCACTGTATTACGGTACGTTACAGCACCGTGCACTGTATTACGGTACTTTACAGCACTGTGCACTGTATTACAGTACGTTACAGCACCGTGCACTGTATTACAGTACGTTTCAGCACCGTGCACTGTATTGCGGTACGTTACAGCACCGTGCACTGTATTACGGTACGTTACAGCACCGTGCACTGTATTACGGTACGTTACAGCACCGTGCACTGTGTTACAGTACGTTACATAACCGTGCACTGTATTACGGTACGTTGCAGCACCGTGCACTGTATTACGGTACGTTACAGCACCGTGCACAGTATTACGACGCACCATATTACGGTACATTACGTGACGGTACCGTACGTCATGATACGTCACGTAACGGTACACCAAGTCCCGTGGCACCGGATGACGGTACACTGTACCGTGTACTGCTTGCCGTAAGATACAACCTTGAAGGTGATGTACATTTTCCTCAGTGTTGCCAACGCGAGAGTTGATCTGTTAAGCAATTATGATTAATTATGTCACCCAGAGAAAGCTGGAACCGAACTAATCATATGAACCAGCCGAGTGTGTGATAAAAACCCAGCCGGGTGCGTGATATGAATCAGCTAGGTGCGTTATATTAACTTATTAGCCAGGTGCGTGATATAAACCAGTTGGGTGTGTGATACAAACTAGACGGGTGCCTAATATAAAACCAACCCAGGCTTGTGATATAAACCAACATGGGCGTGTAAATGAAACCAACCCAAACCTGTGATATAAACCAACCCGGGCGTGTAATATGAACCAACCCGGGCGTGCGACATAAACCAACCCAAGCCTGTGATATAAACCAACCCAAGCCTGTGATATAAACCAAACCAAGCCTGTGATATAAACCAAACCAAGCCTGTGATATAAACCAACCCAAGCCTGTGATATAAACCAAACCAAGCCTGTGATATAAACCAACCCAAGCCTGTGATATAAACCAACCCAAGCCTGTGATATAAACCAACCCAAGCCTGTGATATAAACCAAACCAAGCCTGTGATATAAACCAACCCAAGCCTGTGATATAAACCAACCCAAGCCTGTGATATAAACCAACCCAAGCCTGTGATATAAACCAACCCAAGCCTGTGATATAAACCAACCCAAGCCTGTGATATAAACCAAACCAAGCCTGTGATATAAACCAACCCAAGCCTGTGATATAAACCAACCCAAGCCAAGCCTGTGATATAAACCAACCCAAGCCAAGCCTGTGATATAAACCAGCCCGGGCTTGTGATATATATATATATATATATATATATATATATATATATATATATATATATATATATATATATATATATATATATATATATATACACCAACCCGGTCGTGTGATATGAAGCAGCTGGGTGTGTCATGTAAACCAGACAGAGAGCTGTGTAAAACAACCAATTCGAATGACTGAAGGATGAAGAAAGGGTTCAATTTACAAGCACTTACACATAAGTGGGAGGGAATTTTGTTCTTGTGTACAAGTTACGTGGCCAGTCAATTATCTAGGATGAACATCTCATAAGAATATCTCTTTTTACGTCAGGTACTCATGGATGTGAACTCTCCAGGGTGGGAAAAAAAAAATATGCGATACGATGGCAAGAAGTTGTTACGTATATCAAGTGTTCCATAGATAGATAGATAGATAGATAGATAGAGATAGATAGATAGATCGAGAGAGAGAGAGAGAGAGAGAGAGAGAGAGAGAGAGAGAGAGAGAGAGAGAGAGAGAGAGAGAGAGAGTGTGTTATTCCAGTTAGCTTACTGAGACAACTAAGAATAATCCAGGCTCCATATGGCAGTACATATTTCATAGAAGATTTAGGTAGAGTTGAACAAGTAAATGAGAAAAAAATATATGTCCACCTTATTTGAAAGAAATAAGAAATAAAAAGAAGAAAGTGAAAGAATTCTAGTGACTGACTGATTAATATATCAAATAAAGATTAGTGAATAAATGACAGCAATCGGATAAAAAAAGACGTAAGTAATCATTTTTCCACTTAATGTTAATAAAAGAGAATGATTTCATGAAAGTCCTACCCTCACTGGAAATGCCTTTTGTGTGTAATCATGGCAAATTAAATGGGATCACTACCTGTGTGTGAGGATTACCTGAATCTGATTATACCTTAGGAAGGGCGTGGCGAGACTGTCTGCTTGCTTGATCTTGTATTCACTCCGGGGCACCATGACTTCGGTGTATTGCTTATGTCCCAAGAAATTTTTGGTGGACTATAATCTACTACATATATGTAGCATAAGTGAATTTATAAGCGTCTTAGAATTGTCATAAATCCGTGAAATTTGACGTGTTCGCTCGAGCGGTGGGTACGATTTCTTACGTATTATTTGAAATCATTGTATTGTCTTGTGGGTCAGTAATTGCTAGTTGGAGTGGATGGCACGCTTTTTCTTTTCCCTTGGAAGGGGAAAGTATTCAATGGCTCTCATAAAGTGACGCCAGAAAGGAACAAAGAGACTCCACAACACAAAGGCGGTGAGGACAACCGAGAAACATGATGTATTTGAATAGCTGCTTTCCCTTATCTTAACATCTGCTTGTATACAACTGAACTCTCCCATAAGTTGTGGAAGTATAAGACGAGTTGCAACCAATGAACTCCCAGAAAGATATCCAAGCAGTTACCTAATGTATTTGCATGAGGCTAATTAACATGCGAGCAAATTTATCACGTTTCGTAATGCCTCCGTTTTTATCTAGATCGAAGGCAATTAATTGATGTATCTAACTGCAGTTTGTTATACAAGGTGAGCACTTTCTTATATCTAGATCGGCAATAGGTTATCAATGTTTATACAAATGTAGCCTGTATGTACTCACATTGTTAGGTTCAGATCAGAGCCACGGGTTATTCAACGGCTGCTCGTACTTCACGGCTAATGTATAGTGTCGGTGTTAATAGACAACGAAGGAGGTCAGATCTTGTCCAGCGCGTCTTGAGCAAATTTATTGACGAGGGTAAGAGAGAAGAGAAGAGTCACTCCTGTAGTGTTGGAGAAGAACTGATGTCCAATGAACCGGATTTTAAACGATTTTTGTATCGGAAAACAACTGTGATCCATTTTGATCCCTGGAATACATCATTATTCAAAAAAGCAGTCCGGGTACGTGAACCTCAAGGTTCGATTTACTGATACCATGAACAGTACTATATTAGAGTGGATTAAGATACGATGATAATGACTTTGGAAACACCAGCGTCATAAAAAGGAGAGACATATGCTCGACAGAGGAATGCTGCGTGGCTCCAGAGTTAGTGTGGCTGAGGCCTGAGGGTTTGAACGGTGTGCCACAAGTGATATTAAGTATGGCGCGAGTAGCGGTGAGTGTTGATGTCTTTTGGCATCTGTTTCGGCTGCTATGCAATAGGTCACCACCCCGATGGATTCCATTTGTTAAGTGGCTTCTTCGTTATGCGATCACTGAGGGTGTAGACTAACTGACGAAGGAGGAATGTATTTCCCCCAACTATATCATTCGGTGATTGACCGTGGAGTGGGAGTATGTCGTCTGCATCGACTGTCAACAGCATAATGGCCCTCTCATGGTGCGGTCACCACCCTTCAAGATCGTCGTGGATCCTACTCACCATCACAAGTCCGCTTGGGGCACCTATACGTGATCAGTAGTATCGGGATCTCATAACCTTGACGCCTGGCGTGAGAACAAGAAGACAGATTAGCACTGGAGATAATTAACAGTCGAGTTCAATATCACCAAGGTTGATGGCCGGGTCTTAACACACACAATCACAACAGCACTCACGTTCGCCTGTCGCCGTCGGTCACTACAAATTCTGAGGTTTATATTTTCGCTCTCAAATAATGGGTTAATCCAGTCGAGGAGATTTGATTCCTTTAGTTCTACCACAGTCCATTCAGCACAAATTATATAACGCATTTAAAGGTCGATACAGAATCCAGTACTGGTTACCTCCCTAATAGACTCTTATTACCCTGGGAGCTGACATGAACGTTCCATTTCCAGTGGTGATGGCGTGTAATGGAGGAGCCGCTGGTATATTTAGCTCAGCTCCATCACTCATGGCTGGTGAACCGCGTCCTGCTCACTCCAGAACCTGCCTGATGGAGGGCTGTATCCCCCGTCGACGACCATCATCAAGCGTACAAGACAGTAGTTACCACGTGGGACGTTACCGGGAGGGGAAGACCGGTGCCAGCGCCTTTAGGGTACCGTGGGAGGAGACAATGCGCGGAGAAAGTACGTGTGAACTGGACGTGTCTCTGTGTCAACCTTGCTGGATTTGCAGTTCTCTCTCCTCTCCTGCAGAAGAGGAGAGATAAGGTTACGGTGGGGACCCAGCAGGAACGACTTCGTGTTCGTCGCCCATGGGTAAGCAAGAGGCACATGACAAGTTGTGCCCAGACACGCACAACATGCTGCAGGACACAACCCGAGGGATGGTTGTGGTTCCTGGTGATGCTCTCGTGACACAAGTTCGAGTCCGAGCGTTGGGAGGCACGAGAGAAGCGGATGTCAGCTGAGAGTTGGGGAATCGTTCTCTCTCTCTCTCTCTCTCTCTCTCTCTCTCTCTCTCTCTCTCTCTCTATATATATATATATATATATATATATTATATATATATATATATATATATATATATATATATATATATATATATATATATATTATCCCTGGGGATAGGGGATTAAGAATACTTCCCATGTATTCCCTGCGTGTCGTAGAAGGCGACTAAAAGGGTAGGGAGCGGGGGGCTGGAAATCCTCCCCTCTCGTTTTTTTTTTTTTTTTAATTTTCCAAAAGAAGGAACAGAGGGGGCCAGGTGAGGATATTCCAAAAAAGGCCCAGTCCTCTGTTCTTAACGCTACCTCGCTAACGCGGGAAATGGCTAATAGTTTAAAAGAAAGAAAAAAAAAAAAAAAAAAAAAAAAAAAATATATATATATATATATATATATATATATATATATATATATATATACACACACACACACACACACACACACACACACACACACACATATATATATATATATATATATCTTTCTTTCTTTTAAACTATCCGCCATTTCCCGCATTAGCGAGGTAGCGTTAAGAACAGAGGACTGGGCCTTTGTGGAATATCCTCACCTGGCCCCCCTCTGTTCCTTCTTTTGGAAAATTAAAAAAAAGAAAAAAAAAAACGAGAGGGGAGGATTTCCAGCCTCCAGCTCCCTCCCCTTTTAGTCGCCTTCTACGACACGCAGGGAATACGTGGGAAGTATTCTTCATCCCCTATCCCCAGGGATAATATGTATATATATATATATATATATATATATATATATATATATATATATATATATATATATATATATATATATATATATATATTTTTTTTTTTTTTTTTTTTTATACTTTGTCGCTGTCTCCCGCGTTTGCGAGGTAGCGCAAGGAAACAGACGAAAGAAATGGCCCAACCCCCCCCCCCATACACATGTACATATACACGTCCACACACGCAAATATACATACCTACACAGCTTTCCATGGTTTACCCCAGACGCTTCACATGCCTTGCTTCAATCCACTGACAGCACGTCAACCCCTGTATACCACATGACTCCAATTCACTCTATTTCTTGCCCTCCTTTCACCCTCCTGCATGTTCAGGCCCCGATCACACAAAATCTTTTTCACTCCATCTTTCCACCTCCAATTTGGTCTCCCTCTTCTCCTCGTTCCCTCCACCTCCGACACATATATCCTCTTGGTCAATCTCTCCTCACTCATTCTCTCCATGTGCCCAAACCATTTCAAAACACCCTCTTCTGCTCTCCCAACCACGCTCTTTTTATTTCCACACATCTCTCTTACCCTTACGTTACTTACTCGATCAAACCACCTCACACCACACATTGTCCTCAAACATCTCATTTCCAGCACATCCATCCTCCTGCGCACATCTCTATCCATAGCCCACGCCTCGCAACCATACAACATTGTTGGAACCACTATTCCCTCAAACATACCCATTTTTGCTTTCCGAGATAATGTTCTCGACTTCCACACATTTTTCAAGGCTCCCAAAATTTTCGCCCCCTCCCCCACCCTATGATCCACTTCCGCTTCCATGGTTCCATCCGCTGACAGATCCACTCCCAGATATCTAAAACACTTCACTTCCTCCAGTTTTTCTCCATTCAAACTCACCTCCCAATTGACTTGACCCTCACCCCTACTGTACCTAATAACCTTGCTCTTATTCACATTTACTCTCAACTTTCTTCTTCCACACACTTTACCAAACTCAGTCACCAGCTTCTGCAGTTTCTCACATGAATCAGCCACCAGCGCTGTATCATCAGCGAACAACAACTGACTCACTTCCCAAGCTCTCTCATCCCCAACAGACTTCATACTTGCCCCTCTTTCCAGGACTCTTGCATTTACCTCCCTTACAACCCCATCCATAAACAAATTAAACAACCATGGAGACATCACACACCCCTGCCGCAAACCTACATTCACTGAGAACCAATCACTTTCCTCTCTTCCTACACGTACACATGCCTTACATCCTCGATAAAAACTTTTCACTGCTTCTAACAACTTGCCTCCCACACCATATATTCTTAATACCTTCCACAGAGCATCTCTATCAACTCTATCATATGCCTTCTCCAGATCCATAAATGCTACATACAAATCCATTTGCTTTTCTAAGTATTTCTCACATACATTCTTCAAAGCAAACACCTGATCCACACATCCTCTACCACTTCTGAAACCGCACTGTTCTTCCCCAATCTGATGCTCTGTACATGCCTTCACCCTCTCAATCAATACCCTCCCATATAATTTACCAGGAATACTCAACAAACTTATACCTCTGTAATTTGAGCACTCACTCTTATCTCCTTTGCCTTTGTACAATGGCACTATGCACGCATTCCGCCAATCCTCAGGCACCTCACCATGAGTCATACATACATTAAATAACCTTACCAACCAGTCAACAATACAGTCACCCCCTTTTTTAATAAATTCCACTGCAATACCATCCAAACCTGCTGCCTTGCCGGCTTTCATCTTCCGCAAAGCTTTTACTACCTCTTCTCTGTTTACCAAATCATTTTCCCTAACCCTCTCACTTTGCACACCACCTCGACCAAAACACCCTATATCTGCCACTCTGTCATCATATATATATATATATATATATATATATATATATATATATATATATATATATATATATATATATATATATATATATATATATATATATATATATATCCCTGGGGATAGGGGAGAAAGAATACTTCCCACGTATTCCCTGCGTGTCGTAGAAGGCGACTAAAAGGGGAGGGAGCGGGGGGCTGGAAATCCTCCCCTCTTTTTTTTTTTTTTTTTTTAATTTTCCAAAAGAAGGAACAGAGAAGGGGGCCAGGTGAGGATATTCCCTCAGAGGCCCAGTCCTCTGTTCTTAACGCTACGTTGCTAACGCGGGAAATGGCGAATAGTTTAAATGAAAAAGATATATATATATATATATATATATATATATATATATATATATATATATATATATATATATATATATATATATATATATATGTATATATATATATATATATATATATATATATATATATATATATATATATATATATATATATATATATATATGTATATATATATATATATATGTGTGGTGTGAGGTGGTTTGATCGAGTAAGTAACGTAAGGGTAAGAGAGATGTGTGGAAATAAAAAGAGCGTGGTTGAGAGAGCAGAAGAGGGTGTTTTGAAATGGTTTGGGCACATGGAGAGAATGAGTGAGGAAAGATTGACCAAGAGGATATATGTGTCGGAGGTGGAGGGAACGAGGAGAAGAGGGAGACCAAATTGGAGGTGGAAAGACGGAGTGAAAAGGATTTTGTGTGATCGGGGCCTGAACATGCAGGAGGGTGAAAGGAGGGCAAGGAATAGAGTGAATTGGAGCGATGTGGTATACAGGGGTTGACGTGCTGTCAGTGGATTGAATCAAGGCATGTGAAGCGTCCGGGGTAAACCATGGAAAGCTGTGTAGGTATGTATATTTGCGTGTGTGGACGTGTGTATGTACTTGTGTATGGGGGGGGTTGGGCCATTTCTTTCGTCTGTTTCCTTGCGCTACCTCGCAAACGCGGGAGACAGCGACAAAGTATAAAAAAAAAAAAAAAAAAAAATATATATATATATATATATATATATATATATATATATATATATATATATATATATATATATATATATATATATATATATCATAAGTTTGTCTCTCTTCTCCTTCTGACAGTGATGGAATGTGAGGTCGAGGGCGAAACTGGCTCAGGGAGGATAAATCTAATTAGAAGCAATTTTGCCTCGTTGTCTGTCTGTTACAGCTTTAGTGTTTTCTTCACTAGACAAGGCTCAATAATCTATATAAAAAACATATTCGCAACCATGCAAACAAATCAAGTAAAACTAAGCAGTAAGAAGAGAGGAAGACTGGAGAATCATATTCTTTTTTTTTCAGAGCTAAAAGTACTTCTGAAAAAGGAAATATATCTTCTAGTAAGAAGC
The DNA here is from genome assembly GCF_036320965.1 of Panulirus ornatus. NCBI lineage: Eukaryota > Metazoa > Arthropoda > Malacostraca > Decapoda > Palinuridae > Panulirus > Panulirus ornatus. Next base: position 15,980,770 of record NC_092242.1, on the reverse strand, counting down.
CAAAGGTAAATGGTTATGATATGTCACATTCAAGGGCGAGATGCTGCCAACAATCCCATTTTCTTGATATGTCTGAACAATTTCTTAACGAAAGCTTGAAAGATGTTGCAAAAACAAACAAAAATATTCCTTACATCAAAATCTATACTTCTCTAACTCTCCTCAGTCTATGGTTATAGAATCCAATTGCTTGTCTATAATATCTATACTTCTCTAACTCCCCTCAGTCTATGGTTATAGAAGCCAATAGCTTGTCTATAATAGCTATACTTCTCTAACTCCCCTCAGTCTATGGTTATAGAAGCCAATAGCTTGTCTATAATATCTATACTTCTCTACCTCCCCTCAGTCTATGGTTATAGAATCAAATAGCTTGTCTACAATTCAGAATAAGAGTGGGTTAAAGATACTGATGTCAATACCTCAGAATAGTCCTCTTTATTCCTATACCATTTCCCAGGGATTTAGATGCCACCTCTCCGATCCAATCTGTACCAGCGGTCTTAATGGAAACGGAGGCAGTCAGGAGAGAGAGAGAGAGAGAGAGAGAGAGAGAGAGAGAGAGAGAGAGAGAGAGAGAGAGAGAGAGAGAGAGAGAGAGGAGAGGAGAGGAGAGGAGAGGAGAGGAGAGGAGAGGAGAGGAGAGGAGAGAGTTAAATCTCTTTTTACCCTCTAGTTTTTACGAGTCAGCTACTTTGCTCGTAATGGTAGAACCAGTAGCGATACCATTTTTTTTTTCTTTTTGCTGATCTCACCCAACACGGAGAAGTTGAAGACATTGAGTGAAATTGATTTTACTTTTATATAAAAAAAAAGGAAAAAGAAAATATTGTATCGAAGATCTTCGTCCAGAAGAAATGTATCAGGAAATGATTTGTTGAAAGAGCAATCATTTTCTTATATCTTCCTGAAGAAACACGTACATTTTCTTTCCTTTTTTAGGCATGATATCAGCAGTGATGATGAGGATCTTTCTTTATCATTCACTACGGTAGCTGAAGATGACGAGAAAGCGCATGAGTGATGTCTAGATTATGGTATCCCTATGAAACTCAAAGTTTATCCAGGTATCAAACCTAAATATCTTCACTATATTTCCCACACGGTAAATTTCAGCCAGGTTAGTCCCCCTGTTAATGATCACTGTTCTTATTCTTAAAGATCAGTTCTCTCGTACATACGAAGCTTACGTTGCTAGATCCCTCTCTCTATCACAGCGTCGTCCCTCACTCTTCACACCACAACTTGTCCTCAGGCACTCTATCCCCGACACATCAAGAGGGTGGATGTATTATAGTGCCTGAGGACAATATATGGTTTAAGGAGGATTGATCGATCAAAGAATTTTATTTCTGTCTTCATCTGTAAGAATGAGTCTCAATCGTCATTCATAGGAATACATTTATAACACCATGAGTTGACCTCTCTAAATCTATCTTTCCAGACCACAAGAATGCACACACTGGGTCACCGAGGTCATCAGACACAAGAACGAGCTGTTCATTATTAGGCCAACTTTACTTTTCCTCACTCATAATTTCCACTTCCTTTCACTACATATTCATCTCTATCTTTTTTTCGTTCACAGTTTATCTTTATACACACACAAAGTACAACCCTTTAGCATCCTTGGCTACTACATTCGCAAACCCCTTTTGCCACCATATCCAACCCTTTTCCCACGATGCTCACAACATTCAAATATCAAGAATTAATCACTGTATACAAAGTTCATACCGTGTTAGATCCTAAGCTCATCATAAATCTATCATCATCATACCGTGTTAGATCCTAAGCTCATCATAAATCTATCATCATCATACCGTGTTAGATCCTAAGCTCATCATAAATCTATCATCATCATACCGTGTTAGATCCTAAGCTCATCATAAATCTATCATCATCATACCATGTTAGATACTAAGCTCATCCTAAATCTATCATCATCATACCGTGTTAGATACTAAGCTCATCCTAAATCTATCATCATCATACCGTGTTAGATACTAAGCTCATCCTAAATCTATCATCATCATTTCTCACCTTCACTTTCCCACGCTCAGGTGTCCAGGTATCTGCTAGGTAACTGGTCACAAGTGGTCGAGAACGAATCTTTTTTTCTCTTACAACGAGGTGGCGATGATGAGGATTTTTGTGAAAGACGTTGGCACTAGACCTCCGGCAGTTCATAATATCTGGTTTAAATGACTCTGAACTCTGGTGCGCTGTTGTAGAAGTGACAGTACAAGTGAACTAGGGCTACCGGACTGCTTCTTTTGTTTGTTCTCTTACCCACACACACACAAGGGTTCATTAAGAATCAGATCATATGAACCCGTTCCTGAACACTGTCATTAATTTAGTGCCACCCCTTCATGAATCTTGATTTCGTTGGAAGGAGGTGAGGTTCGAAAGTTGACGAAGATGATAGTGTATTTGTGTAGTTAAGGATCAGCAATTCATTGCATTCCTTAACTCTGTTTCAGATGCCTTTTTTTTTTTTTTGAGGCTTTAGATTCCACTATTCATTGCGTTCTTTTTTCTTCTTCTTCCCACTTGATCGTTTCATGGGTCAGGTAACCTTTAGTTAGAAGGCCGCCTCGCCAGAGTGAGTAGAGCTTGGGGAGGTACTTGACTAACAGGATGTCCGCCTACCTTCACCATCTGTTACTAAAGGTAAATAATAAAACGTTTCCATGGCAACCGGGACGACGCTCTAGTCCGGGCCAGTACTTGGACGAAGGGCGACACCCCCCTCCGGGGCGATATGGACCGACACTGCTGGTGTACGGAGATGAACGACTTCGATGGACCACACGGTAATGAACTTACCCGTTTGAACGTAACAGAGGCCATCCCATCCCCCCTCCCCTTCTCTCTCTCTCTCTCTCTCTCTCTCTCTCTCTCTCTCTCTCTCTCTCTCTCTCTCTCTCTCAAGGAGGTACAACCGCCTGGGTATCACGATGGTAGTCAGTGGTGCGATGTAAGAGCCATATTGTCAACTTGATGCAGGCTGCTGTTACTCTTCCTTTTCTTTCTGCCTCTACCACACGCGGGCCGCTGGCAGTCGGACTGTCCACAAGCACACACCGGGCGCTCCCCTCACCTAAAGCATAATACTTAACGACGCGTCACTCGCACGAATGATCATTCGCAACTTTAGATTATCCCGCGGTGAGCTCTACTCGCCAGTCCTGCTTTTTTTTTCTTTTTGTGAAAACCTCGTCATAGTTACACTGAAGAATGAAATCCGTCGACCATCGTAAGCCTGGGAGCCCTTTTTCCACCTAAATCTAATCCAAACCAGGCTACTGGGTTAGTCTGAACGTGTTCAACTACTTAGATTTCTTTTATTTACATGCATTTTCTTCCACTCTCTTTGTTTTAATCTATTTTTTTATGTAAGTATGGCAGAATCCAACGACCTTATGGTCACTAGTTCCCGGCATCACTGGGTGTCAGGAATATTCGGTTTCCTTCCTGACGCTGCTGCCAACGGGAAGGAAGGCTCGGGAAATATCTGTTACGGGTTCTCCCACAACCTTCGTCCCTGTAACAGATCTTAGTCTTTTTTTTTCCATTCAAGTCATCAATATTCGTGGTCTTTCTAGTAACCTTTTTTTCCATTGAATTCCATATGACTAGTGCCTCTCCTAATATCTTACTTAGGAGAGACTCACTCATTGTCAACTAATATTCCCTCCAGTGTCTCCATAACTATAATTCTAATTCAAGTTTCCGTTCAGAGGTGGTGTCTGCGATCACTTCAACACAAGTTCGCCAGTTGCACGCCATGAAATTTCTGATTATCCAAACTTTGATGTTACCTAGCTTAACATTCGTCTGCCAGCTAATAACAATTTCCTCTGCTTCGCTTACTGCCCTCTTAACAAATGATATATCTTTCTTCGTCTTTTAATTACTGCTGTGAGGCCGTGGCAGCCTCTCATCCTCAAGGTGAGGTTCTCCACTTAGGAGACTTCAACTTACATCATAGGAAATGTCTGGACTTCTCCCGTGCAGATAATGACGTGGAACAAATTATATCACCCATACCCTCTACACGTAAATATTGGTACCTTAATAACACTTGCTGGAATATCTTGCGAAAGTTCTTATTCGACTTTCCTTGGACAGATTACTGTCTCTTTTTTCCTTGGACAGATTACTGTCTCTTTTCTGGTGATGCACCTGTCCATGACGAACCCCTAGCAGAGGTGACTGACGCAGAAATGGAATCATGCATCCCCTCCTCCTCCCCTCAGACTACCTCTTCTTCCAACCTGATGTTCAACCATTCCTGTGCTGAGGTCATTCAGGCAAGGGACCCGTCGTATCTGGCTAAGAAAAGTTCTCTTACCTCCCACTCCCATATAACATTTACCTCCACCTGGAATAAATGTAAGTACGTTAACCGTGACGCGAAGCGTTAGTCAAAGAAAGTGCGACAACTTCTCTTCATCTGCTTAAAAGGCTTTCTGATTTTTAACTGAAAGCATTTCTGCTACATTCTGTCCCATTACCTTTCCTTCACTTTCCCATTTTGATAGTACTATTGTAGTGTCTCTCATTTACCAAGAAACTATTATTGGTTCTATTTTCCCTTCTTTAACTCCACCTTGGATGACTCTACCTTGCTCTCATTCCTTGATATTTCCTTGCTAAATCCTATGCCCCTAACAGTTATCTCTTTCTCGTACTGCCTGAGGAGTACTCTTTTTGGACACAAATAAAGTTCATGGACCAGAAGGCAATCATCCTCGTGTTATGAAAGAGTATGATTCTAAACTTGTCCCTTCGTTTGCTCGTCTGGTCCGCATCTACATAGAAAAATAGACTGGCACTGACAAGAAGGATGAACTGTTTTTCTAGCATAACAAGGTAGCGTCAGGAACAGATGAAGAATGGCCTCATTTGCTCACATCCACCTTCTTGCTGTCATGTACAGTTCACTGCAACCCCTTTCCATGGTTTCCCCTGGCCTCTCCTTATGCCGTGGTTCACCCAATTGACTGCATGTCGTCCCCTGTACACCACATAGTCCCAGTTTGTTCTATCCCATGCACACCTCTCACCTTCCTAAATACTGAGCCCACGACGGTTTTACATTCTCTTTCAATCCATCCTTCCATCTCGTCCTCCGCCTTTTCCTTCCCCTTATTCTCTCCATATCTGGCACATAATATTCTCTTAGTCAATCTTTTTCATTTATCCTCTCTATATGTCAATATACAAGGTACATTTCTTTAAATCATACTCCGCTTACTACCGTGCCTCTCTCTTTCCTTAATCGATCACCCCTCCTCACAACACCTCTTGTCATCAAATATTTCAACCCCAGCATATCCACCCTCTTCTGTTCCTCTTTATCAAGGGCTCGTGAATGCCACCCACGCAGCACCGGTGGGACTACTATACCATCAAACATCCCCATCTTTGCCCTCGCAGACAACGACCTCTCCTTCTACACACTCCACAATGCACACAGGACCATTGCCCCCGCCTCATCCATCCTACGGCTCACTTCAGCTGCCATAGCTCCATCCGTTGCCATGTCCACTCCCAGGTAGGAAAACGCTGTAAAATACAGTTAGCTGAAAGGCGACGGGCGTACAAGTGGGATGGAATGCATGATTGTGAGTACAGTCGAGGTCTGTCTTCCTGTAAATCTATGACAGACAGGCCACCCTTTGTCTTACCAACCACACATACGTGTTGTCCACACTAGTTTTCCCACCTGTCGTGATATGAGAATATAGAAATGAGACGAAACTGTAAGTAGACATTTTGGCTCATTCAATGCTACTCTTGTTTACAACCTACCAACTGCCGGCGAAGCAGAAGCACAGCCACTATCCTCCTCAGTTCGACTCGCTGGATGTATGTTAGCTCGACTCTCTCTCTCTCTCTCTCTCTCTCTCTCTCTCTCTCTCTCTCTCTCTCTCTCTCTCTCTCTCTCTCTCTTTCTCTCTCTCTCTATAGCGATATATCTTTCTTTTTCTTTTTTTTTTTTTTTTTAATAGGACCACTGCAGCTGTTTAATATTCATAGGTCTTGAGAGGAGAGCTTTAGGGAAGGGTCGGCGGTAGCGTGTTCGTGGGTGTTTTTGCAGGTGTCTGGGTCGCGGGGAAAGACGTGCCGGCACGATAGGTCACAGTCGAGGGTCAAGTTCGGGGATGCATACAAATGTGTTGGATGTGCGACTTCCCATGAACGCTGGTGGGCGTATGGTTCCTGCTGGCGAATCTCTACCCCTCTCCACACACACACACACACACACACACACACACATACACACTCACTCAAACACACACACACACATACACACTCACTCAAACACACACACACACACACACATACACACACACACACACACACACACACACACACACACACACACTCACACACACTCACACACACACACATACACATACACACACATACACACACTCATCACAACACATACACACTCAACACACACACATACACATACACACACATACACACACTCACTCACACACATATACACATACACACTCACACACACACACACACACACACACACACACACACACACACACACACACACACACACACACACACATACACACACATACACAAACTCACTCACACACACACACACTCACACACACTCACTCAAACACACTCACTCAAGCACACACACACACACACACACACACACACACATACACACACACACACACACACACACATTCACACACACACACACACACACCATGAAGGTCAAGAAATGCACTCTCTCTCTCTCTCTCTCTCTCTCTCTCTCTCTCTCTCTCTCTCTCTCTCTCTCTCTCTCTCTCTCTCTCTCTCAAGAGAGGTCATCTTAGGCTGGAGTACAACGGGAGATTATCATCCCCGCCCCCTCCACCGTCAAATGCATATAAACAAGTGATCTAGAACGATGGAGATGACGGAGAGAAAATGACGCGGTTACGAACCTATCGAGAGAGGCATTTACTGTGGAAAAAAAAAGTAACTGTTTTGTGCAACAATCAATAATGAAAGTCTTAAGAAATACGAAAAAGATAACTTTAAATCTTTCTCTCTGTTATATCACTGTCAGTGATGAGCTATCACTTGGCAGTAAAAGACATATGCCTTGACTGCCAGCGCCACTATAGTTTACAGGGAGGGAGGCATCTTGAGACGTAAAAGGATTAATTTGATCCCTATCAAAGATCAATTTGAGCATAATCAGTTTCGTGTAGGACGTTTGAAGCTGAGACTGTGCTTCTCAATTACTCGAGCATGATAACACCTGCAGCAGACAAGTTTCTACCTAGGAACCTTCTTCCAAAAGCTTCAAATTTGCTTGTGAGAACAAATTTGCTTTTAAGTAATGATAACATTTGTAGCCTTATCGAACAAGGCAATGATCTCTATCACGATGTGTTATCAATAGCGTTATCACAAGTGACTCACAATGTCAAGTGCCTGCGTCGTCACTGCAAGCGGCGGGAGGAGCTCTTTCTAATTCCGCCACCGTAATGGTCACTGAGGCTAAGTGCCTATTACAATAATACTGGAATCGATTTATGTAGCACGCTCAGGCGTCGACTGGTCTTGTAGTAGGAGACGTGTTCTTCGTAGCGAGATGCTATCGTACCAAGTCACCTTTCATAGTATTGTCGTACAGGAGATAGGAAAAAATCGTTTGACATTTTGTTGTGATGTTTTTGTGCAACGTGTTGGGAGGGGACGAGTCTCACTGGACATGTGGCTGACTATGTATTGTCCGCATAGTAGAATATCTATCATTACGCTTGTGATAAGGAGTACGTCGCCAGCAGCATGGCAGACAACCTTAACAGCGGATGTTTTAAAAGGGGAATACGTCGTCGGATGTGATGTAATAAGCACTGTGGTGTTGGACTCTATGATCAAGACTCACTCCATCCCTTGATCTTGCTGTAGGGAAGGGAACGTCAGTGTGAACGGATCAGATGAGTTACGTGGCATTCGGGCACATCCCCTCCTCCCCGCGTCAATGAGAGCTGATTGCCCCCTGGATAACATACACACCTCACTCTTCATTCAATTAGACCCAGCCACGGAGCCCATCAGGTAGGCCAACCATCATAAAGGGTAATTCTAGTGGTTGTATCAGGCCCATCTCCTGATCGTTTGTTTAGTAAGTGGTTACGCCCGAGACGCCATTTACGATGCTGGTCACTGGAATCGCCCACTGAGGCGGTAGATTTCCCTGAGCTAGTCCTCTCTCGGCCAGCCACTGTGCCTCTCTATATTCACCTGTAAAGTTAGCCATTCAGGTAGAGAGTTTAGGTCACTCACGGTCTCTCTGGTGTATGCTTGTGATAGATGGTGATATCTGGGCTAAACAGTGTGACGAGGAGGACACAGACCCTACGATCTTTTGCCACTTAGAAAAAGAGACGAATAAATAAATTCTGTTTCGATTAGACGGCTTCAAAGAAACTTTCATATATATATATATATATATATATATATATATATATATATATATATATATATATGACAAGAGACTTTTTTAAACCACCGTATGGTCTTATCTACTTTTTCATTGATACTTCACAAGAGCAGCCCCTTTGGCCACAAATAACGCTGCTATCTCAGGACTCTTCGTACTTACGGAGAGCCTCTAATCTAAATCGAACAGAGTAGGTTATATAGACTTTCTCCTGAGATCTAATTACTCACAGCTTATTACAGCGATTAACCCGATTGCCGCCAGTGTAGAAAACAGCTCCGGCGCTGATGCCTCCAGTGGTAATATTTTATTCAACTAGATTTCATCTCTTAATAGGTTGATGACGCTGTCCCGTCTCTCGAAAGCTCACCCCAGGTGCTAGCGCTGTTCTGTCTCGCTGCTGCTGTTGCATGTGCTCTGTCTCTCTACTGATGGTGTTCTGGACGAGAATGCCACACCGTTGCTCTAATAATCAGCGCTGTTTGTGGTTGCTGCCGACGTAAAAAAAAAATCATCGCTGTTGCCTTCGCTGATTGTACTGCTTGCTCGTGCTTCGCCGCCAGTCATCTCCCAGTGTCTTTAACGGCTTGACAGACAACACCGCTCCCGACTGAGTGAAGCTGGAGGTCCGTGTACCCTGATTTTCTCGACCCCTCTGAAGTCGCGGATCCTTATGATCCAGAACATGTACATCCACTGAATCATCCTCGAGGCTTTAGATGATCATCCAGCTCTCACGCGAGAGCTGAGAGAGGGTTCCAGTTTGCATCAGTATGCTCCAGGAGAGACCAACATGCCCTGGCCATTATTCTGCTGTGAGGAGCATTCTTAGTGTAGAGGCAACGAGGAGACGCCGTCAATAGCGTGGGGTTTTGGTTTATATCCAGTTAAATAACTGGATTATAATTGCTGTTCTTATTGGCGTAATTCACGGCGTGGGGTTTTGGTTTACGACTCGTTATAAATGGATTATTATTACCGTTCTTATTAACATAATTCACGGCGTGGGGTTTTGGTTTATGACGAGTTATAAATGGATTATAATCATTGGTCTTACTGACGTAATTCATTACCCGTTGATTGGTCAATGACTGTATATATATATATATATATATATATATATATATATATATATATATATATATATATATATATATATATATATTATGGGAGTTACTGAGTAACCTTTAGTAACGTATACACTTACGGTCTATGAACTATGCCTGTATCCGTTTTGTTATTTAGTCTATTGGATAACTGGTAAAGTTTATGCTTTTGTCTGAACTGCTCAGAATATATATATATATATATATATATATATATATATATATATATATATATATATATATATATATATATATATATATATATATATCTATGATAGATAGATAGATAGATGAGAGAGGGCGAGAGCAAAAGAGAGAGAGAGAGAGAGAGAGAGAGAGAGAGAGAGAGAGAGAGAGAGAGAGAGAGAGAGAGAGAGAGAGAGAGAGAGACTACAACACACGTGTCACCGAGAATCTACCTGAGTGCCTCACAAAAATTTTGCACACTCGAAGTCAACAAACAGACGAGGGAACATCTCCCGGCGACGTCTCGCCCTGTCAAGGTCGTTCGGGTATTGTGTCTTTGGATGCGCGTGAAAGCCGTGGCGGCGTCGCAGGAGGAGGAGGAGGAGGAGGAGGAGGAGGAGGAGGAGGAGGAGGAGGAGGTTTGCTGCCGCCAAGGTGAGGACTATGGACATTCTCCTCGCACGGACGATGCCACGGACGGTGTGCATCGTGAGCGATGTGATTACTACTGTGACGATCCTCCTCCTCCTCCTCTCGGCTGTATCAGGTTGATGTCTTTCATCATCAGCGTTCAGTAACGATATCTAACCTGAATCAAGCAGATACACATATATCAACCTCCTGTTCTTTACGGTAAAACAGCAGCTGTTATTGAGTTTTTTCCCCCCGTATAGTCAGAAGAAGAAGAAGAAGAAGAAGAAGAAGAAGAAGAAGAAGAAGAAGAAGAAGGAGAAAAGGAAGAAGAAGAAGAAGAAGAAGAAGAAGAAGAAGAAGAAGAAGAAGAAGAGGAAGAAGGAGAAGGCGAGAGGAATGATTAAAGGAAAGGGTAGAGACGAAGACTCTCTTCTGAGCATCGTTATTCCAGCGATGTAGAGCGGGTCCCGGACCTCGGCACCAGAAGGATGTATAAATTCTCGGCGCTTTTTGCTTTCATGAAGCACATCATCGCTTCACACAGACTACGATCAGGCGTCAGCGATAAGGCGCTACAGTTTAGGAGGTTGACACTTATTCAGTCACACACACACACACACACACACACACACACACATATATATATATATATATATATATATATATATATATATATATATATATATATATATATATATATATATATATATATATATCTTTTTCTTTCATACTATTCGCCATTTCCCGCGTCAGCGAGGTAGCGTTAAGAAAAGAGGAAACATCTTCATCCAGCCCCCTTCTCTGTTCCTTCCTTTGGAAAAAAAAAAAAAAAGAGAGGGGAGGATTTCCAGCCCCCCGCTCATATATATATATATATATATATATATATATATATATATATATATATATATATATATATATATATATATATATATATATACGGCTAAGGATATGAAAAACAGAACCCAGTGCAAGTAGGTCTGTTCAACAGAAACACTTGCCCTCATGCTTATCTGACCCTAACCCACTAGCAAGCTAAGGATCTTAACGTATTTGTGTCTGACGAAGTTGCTAACCTCAACCATAACTTCCACTCAGCCTTTAACTTGAATTCAGGTTAGGTATCTAAGCGTTGTAGATTGAGACAGAGGCGGCGGGATTAATGGCAGAGGAGACGACCCGTTCGACGGATGGAAGCGAGAGAGAATTAGCATAGTTATCGTGTCCGCGGTGCCTGGTACCACATAAAAGGCCGGGAGACAAGGCGTCGAAACCAAGCGACGGTGGCCTTAATCAGCGTGCAAGATAACGACTCGAGTTATCGGGTTCGACTCCTGTGCTTGTGGTCTTGTATGTCCCCAAGCTGTTCCTGTGCTTGTGGTTTTGTATGTCTTGAATCTGGCTCTGCGCTCGTGGCTTGTACTTCCTCAAACTGGTTCTATGATTGTGGCTTGTATGTCCACGAGCTGGCCCTGTGCTTGTGACTTGTAAGTTCTCAAGCTGGCCCTAGCTGGCCCTATCCTTGTGGCTCGTATGTCCCCAAGCTAGCCCTGCGCTTACCGCTTGTAAGAGTATGTCTTCAAGCTGGACCTGTTCTTGTGGCTCGTAAGTTCTCAAGATGACTCTATGCTTATGGTCTTGTATTTACTTAGGCTGTCTTTGTGTTTGTGGCTCGTATTCCTCAAGCTGGCTCTGTGCTTGTGGCTTGTATGGACTCAAAAGGTCGTTTATACTATGTAGAAATTTTGGTACTGATTACCTTTCTATATTTCTGTGTTCTAGATAATCACTCACGTGGATGGAAATAAGACGAGTGAATCCACCTCCCAACGCTTACAGCTGAGGTTTGGTGTCAGCTGACTCACTGTCCAATAATCTGTTCCTCTAATCTCCGGTAATTCGCCTCCAGTCACAAGGTTGAGGTGCTCATGGAACATCTTTGGGAACAGGGAACCCAAGACAGGACCATCGAGTCTGTAGGACTGTGCTTTTATTGCCTGATGCTCTGAAGCCTTCATCCTTCCTCATCAAGCTGGGTTGTTGCTCTCTCACGAGAAAAAGATATTTTTCTTGAGAAGCGAATACACTTTCCTTTTCATATATATATATATATATATATATATATATATATATATATATATATATATATATATATATATATAAATGAATTAAGAGAGAGAGAGAGAGAGAGAGAGAGAGAGAGAGAGAGAGAGAGAGAGAGAGAGAGAGAGAGAGAGAGATAGTAGATTCTTTCTACTTCATGAATTATTAATCATTTGCAACCTTTCTTTTTATTCCTTTTTCAACCTTACATTTACTCAGTACTGAGTGGATCAATATATCGTCAGTGGATGTGGGACCCGTAATCAAAATCCATTAGCAATTTCAACTCATGGTTATCTTGCAATCAGTGAATAATAAATGGAAATTGATCTAAACTTCCTTCGGTTGATCTGATGACCAGAATCATGTAAAAGCTTTCTTAAAGAACTTGATTGAAGACAATGATAATCCGATATCCAATATTGCCATTCTTTCTGTCTAAGTGTAATACTGGTTTGACCAACACTGCCTTTGGCTGGGGGCTGAACATACAGATCTAGTGGACAATCATCTTTTTTCTTTTTTTAAGTATCGTAGACTGGGTTCTTTACACTGTGTTACAACATTGTCATTGTTATCCTTGAAAGAACAATGAAAGTTCCTAATTCTTTTTAAAAACTGTAGAAATGAGGTATTCTTTAAATGACGTTAGTGCCTATGTGCTTTTATGTTATTAATTATTTTGGTTATTGTGAAACACTTTATTGAACTAATGACACGAGATCTTCCATTGCAGATAAATATACGGCACTGATCTCTTTTTCTCAAAAATCCAGATTCGTTTTTCGTGAAAGCACATCTCTTCTTGGGCAAGTGGAGTCCCGAACAATGTCAGCGTGTCTATCAATTTACTTGAACTTGCTTATTATAAAGATTAAAGTTAACAACTGATCCAATCATTCATGCATCAAAAAAAAAAAAGGCCATCATGAGCTTTTTACTTCAAGTTATATTTTGAATATTACTAATAGAGGAGACTTGATAAGAAAATTTAAGCGATGACGAAATATCTTTAAGTGCCATAAGAATAATAAACCATCAAGACACCTGTAACTTACATGTTACAATCGCAGGGCTGAAGCAAAATACGATTATAATTGAACTCTATTTACGAACGCTCTAGAATTATGGAAAACAAATGACCTAATAAAAAAAAAAAAGAATCTAGGAGAAGAGTGTCAGGCTGATGACTAAATCCTAACTTAAAAACGACTCATTATAGACCTTATGATTTCAGAGATCAAATCCCATGATACACTAAGCCGTATGTGTGTTTGTGTTGTTTGGTGTCATGGTGATCGACTGCACAGTCTTCAATAGCTATCAACAACTTGGTTGTCAGTAATGCCTATCCAATGCCTGGTGGTCATCAAATGCTATCCACTGTCTGGTGGTCATCAATGGCTATCCACTGTCTGGTGGTCATCAATAGCTATCCACTGTCTGGTGGTCATCAATGGCTATCCACTGTCTGGTGGTCATCAATGGCTATCCACTGTCTGGTGGTCATCAATAGCTATCCACTGTCTGGTGGTCATCAATAGCTATCCACTGTCTGGTGGTCATCAATGGCTATCCACTGTCTGGTGGTCATCAATGGCTATCCACTGTCTGGTGGTCATCAATGGCTATCCACTGTCTGTTCGTCATTATGCTAATATCTTACGTATTAAAGATACATGGCATCTTTTTCCTATCGAATATGTCTACCTCTATGAGAAAGAAAAATCTATTTTTGCTCTGTTACTTCTTGTCTCACATTTTTATATATTTTTCCTTTCTACAACCAACACCCTAACCCTTGTTATGATGTCTCTGTTCTCACCCAAAAGGGTGGAGTAATACGCATCTTCACCAAATAAGACGAGGTCAAAGACCAGTGGTGTTGAGGGTCTAGTGAAAATCGGGACGATGGGAAGATGTCTTTGACCTGACCAATGAGGATCAAATAAAACGACATATCTTCACTAAATAAGGTCAAGTCAGAGACAAGTGACGTTAAAGGTGTCAGGAAGATGAGGAGTGCTCCCGACATCATACGTAAGGGTTAAGTCAAAGGCCACTTGTGTCGAGGATGTAGTGTGAATGGCAAATGGTGATGCATGATACTGCTGAGGAAGATATCTTGCATAAGCGAAGATTACTGTGCCGCTCTTGTAGCTCAACAGAATTCATACTGTAGCTTCTCCTTTTTACAACCGTTGAGCAAAACTTTACTTTTATCAACATCAGAATCCATTTACCACCAATGATTCCAGTCCTTCAGTTTATCTTTCCCATCGTGCTACTGTACATATCTAATATCTATTGAAGCTCTATTCCCCAGCTAAGTCTCGTCTGCAGATTTTGTTATCATACTGCATAGCCTCTTAACAATGTCAATATAACATATGCGTCATAAACAGAAGTGGTTCCAAGAATGATCCCTGAGGCACGCCACATGTTACGTCTAACCATCCTGTGGTGTGGACGTTAATAACTACTATTTTTTTCCGGCCAATCAACACATTTTCTCCCCACCAGAGTACAAACTACTTATACCATGTAACGTAACTTTTGCTAGTAATCTTTGACGAAGGACTTTATCAAATGCTTCCTCAAAATCTAAGTAAATGATATCAGCTGCTTTACTTTCATCATGTATGTTGAATGTATCATTATCCAATCAAGTAGATTTGTCGGGTACGAATAATTTCGTTGATTATAATGCTGCATGTCGTAAACTGACTGGTGATCAATTTGTCTGTGATCATTTTATACCTACCTTGAATCCAACTATGGCATTATCGACGAGATCTTCGTCTGTAGCCAGAAGTAAATCTGATATATTCAAGTTATGAGTTGGTTTCACAATGAATTGCATTATGGCACAAATCAGACAAGTCCAGGTAGATTTAGATCCACCGCAACTGGAGAAGGGATCTTTCCAGGTTGATATTTGTATGTTAAAATCTCCCAATATTGTGGTCAAAACAAATTTCTGCAAACTGGTTATAAAGTCTTTCGGTGGAGGAGGGGCCTGTAAACTAATCCTACTTCAATTTTCTTGTGAACCTTATCTTATATCTACACAAATTTATACAATATATATATATATATATATATATATATATATATATATATATATATATATATATATATATCAATACTACTACTACTACTACTACTACTACTACTACTAATAATAATAATAATAATAATAATAATAATAACAATGACTTGTTTGTAACATTCTGTATGTCTTGTCCATGAAAGAAATTCTACACTCGTGGGCATCCATCGTTTTGAACTTTTCTCTACAGTCATGCAGATTTTAGACTTCTGTATACCGTCAGCGTTCACAGTTTCATCACTCAGCTGAATCCTGTCGACTACTGATTATTATTTCTTTACATCATTTTCTAACAATTTTCCTTTCTGATTCTATGTCATGTCTTATGAATATCCGACTTTGCATCTTTTCGAAAATCCTTTCACTGTCACCATCATGAAAATGGTCTGCAAATTTGTCCTCCATTACCAACCATCAACCTACAAGAAGAAATAAAAACTGATCCCTGCCTCGGACTTCGGGAAACTTTACTCATAAATCCCTCTCTTCCCTTCCCTTCCCTTCCCTGACAAACTCAACCATGACAAAATACATACAGTACACGTCGAGGTTATCCTACAAACACTAAACAACTGTCCTACCAAACCAAACATAGTAAGCAACCAGTTCGACATTCACTCATCAGAAACTACACCCCCTATACATGTACGGGTCACTCTCTCGCCTGTGCTCTCGTGACCACCCAACCCTCCAACATTCTAAAACACCGTTTTATGCCATACGACACCTTATGCCCATGATGAGACTACCACAATGAAGATACTTACACGGTTACTCCTCAATTGCCCTGACCTCACACATACCCATCACTACACTTTACCACCCGTAGTTCCGCCCAGTGGATGTGATTGGCTTCTTGAGCGCTATCAGAGGCCCATTGCAAGGACTCCTGGGGTAGGAAGGTAAAATATATATATATATATATATATATATATATATATATATATATATATATATATATATATATATATATATATATATATATATATATATGGTTAGCAATATCTACATGGCAGTAAGTCATTGGTAAATATATAGACCATATTCAGCTTAAGAAAAACAAACTTCGAAGGGGGTTTACTTAATGAACTCTGTTAGCCTATTTTGCTAGTCATATGGATGTTTGTTTACCTCTGTATCTATTAAGTAATCTGGATATCCTGTATTCTTTTTTGGGTGCCTCATGCCAAGTATCATCTACAATGTCTATCTGCTTATGACTCTTGCAGTTGAATATCCATAGGTCTTTTATTTTAAGATTTTTTTTTTTTTTTTTTTTTCATGTTTTTATTCTTGGAGGCTGTTAACTGTAAAGTTGTACTGATGAAAATCCTGCCTCTCGACTTTGATGTTTCTTGACGTGCCAAGATTTTGCTTTAAGTAAAGATGTTAACTTATTAGATTACGCTTTTATGATTAATTTTGAGAATCTCATCATTGTCAGTGCTCAAGTTAAGATTTTAAGAGATGGCCTGACATTTCTTAATGATTAACCCTGCTTAAAGGGAATGGTAGGCATACTATGCTGTATGTAGTTACTGCATCTTTTAGATTTCTATCATGAAAGGGCCACAAATGCCGCAGAATGAAGTAAACAGGACAGATCTTTATTTATGCTGTGTAACACTCTTGAAGTAGCATTAATTTCCCAGTTTTCACATGTCACATTTTAATTTATGGTAGATTATACTTTTAAAGACTTTCTAATTTTGATCAGCAGTTGCCAATTGATATCATGATAGCATGTTTAGTATTATCATGCAAAGCCTTTGGTTATTCTATATTGCCATACAAAATTTGTATGCTTTTAACTTTGACATTGAAAAACAGCATTTCCCTATATCAGTAAAGGTTGCTAGTTAGAGCACAGTACATTAGATAACTTAATAACAAGGCTTTATATCTGGCATCAGAAGACAGCACATGGTGATGCTGTTAGGTAGTGCTGTTTAAAGAATAGTAGATCGCATACAGTAACAACTAACTTTTTCCTGTGATATTGGAAAACAGTTCTCCAGACATTAGGGGAGGGGTAGATGTTTACAACATAGTTGATCAATAAGATTTCCTTAACTTAACCTTTTGCCATAGAAAGCAATTATCCTCTAAAACTATGCGAATGTTACCTTTAACATAATATATCCCTGGGGATAGGGGAGCAAGAATACTTCCCACGTATTCCCTGCGTGTCGTAGAAGGCGACTAAAAGGGAAGGGAGCGGGGGGCTGGAAATCCTCCCCTCTCGTTTTTTTTTTTTTAATTTTCCACAAGAAGGAACAGAGAATTGGGCCAGGTGAGGGTAGTCCCTCAAAGGCTCAATCCTCTGTTCTTAACGCTACCTCGCTAATGCGGGAAATGGCGAATAGTTTGAAAGAAAGAAAAGATATATATATATATATATATATATATATATATATATATATATATATATATATATATATATATATATAAATCGATCTGCTATGGCAAGAGAAGAGACATCTAACTCCAGTATAATCATGGTAGCCATGGTAAGAACATCATCTACGATGGACCAACCACAAGTGGTTTAGGAGTTAATCACCAACGCTCTACTACATCCGTGACGTTCAAATCACATTTCAGCAAGACACAATGTAAACCGATGTTCCCGTCTCTGCCCAGGACATTACTACTACCCAGTAGGACTAGAAATGTGAAGAACATTTCTTAAACAAGTGGTAACCAGAAAACCGAATTGAGTTACCAAACTGAAGAATTATGTTGATAAGATCTTACAAAGTGCTAGTTTAAATGAAGATATTTTTTTTCCTTCTGTGTGGCAAGTGACATGAAAGTTGCGTTTTATGGTCATGCTAGCTCGGCAATGAGGAAACAATTAAGAAAATCATTGAGCGCACGACTCTTGATGTAAATCCCTGGATTACATTGCTGGTCTCAGCAAATGTGTATCTTCCTTTACACGCTCAGCCCCCCCAGGCTTTTGTCCCCAGCGCAACACACACACACACACACACACACACACACACACACACACACACACAGTGACGTAATATCGTAAGCCAGATGTATGTGTTCTCAAACCTGTAGTTTCACTGTAAGAATTCATGGGTTCTCAGGTCTTTTATGCAACTGTACCCCTCTGTACGATCAAGCTATGCGTACCTTGGTAACGGAATACTCGCAAGAATTAGACACGCCACTATTATCTTTTTTTCTGGGGGGGTAACTAAATCTATGATATGGCACGAAGTCTTTTGTGAAGGGGAATTATACAGTACAATCATCATTCATCTTCAAAGCTTAGTAACCCCCCTTCCAACCATGAAAAATGTCATCAATATTTAAACAATTAGATAAGTTTCTTACAATGTGTACCTCCTCCTTAGTCTGGTTCCTTTAAGGTTTGTGTTTATTCAAACACACGAATCAAATCTGTGGTTTCTTCAAAGACTAGTTCTGATTGGCTTCTTCGTCATTACGTAAGTGCATGGCCACTCTCTATATAATCTAACTCTTTCAGCTTTTCTCAATTAAGAGAACCAATGATATTCTCCGTTGGTGGAGATAAAACGTTGCGATTGGGTACTTACTTCGCGATAATGTGTATCTATATCTCTCTTTTTTCCCGCCAGAATTCTCCAGCGCCATAACTCGATATTCTGTAAGCCTCTTAATAATAAGATTATAATTTCAGCTGATAAGGAAGTTATTTCAGAGAGAACATTGTGTTATCCCTGGGTATCGAAATCCTCACAGATCTACAATATTTACAAAGTTCGCTGCCAAGGTCTCTGAAAACGAGAAAAAAATCTAGAAGATAAACACACACACACACACACACACACACACACACACACACACACACACACACACACACACACACAAACCTTGCTACTGCCAGTACGGTGCGGCATCATCGTATCTAGGAAGAGTGATGGACTGTGTGTGTGTGTGTGTGTGTGTGTGTGTGTGTGTGTGTGTGTGTACGAATGTATCATATCAATGGCCTGGAGCCTCAGCAGAAGAGTTTTGTATTGGACACAAATTTATGAGGCGGAGGGAACCGATTGGGGAGGGAGGACTTGACGACCATACACTTAGCACCCGGAACCCCATCCATCTTCCAGCCGTCGGGGCAAAGATGGCGATAACTGAAGGGTATAATGATTGCTCCTCCGAATCGGCCGTCGACCTCCGCCCGGGGCGCCCCTGTCTTTTTATCGGGCTGGGAGCAAATCGTAGCTGATCTTGATGGCGGGAGAGGAGGATTCTCTCTCTCTCTCTCTGGATGATCAATTTTATCGGCAGCGTATCCGCCTCTCGTAAAATCATACCAATTATCTCCCAAAGGGGGGGAAAAAAAGGAGTCTAATGTCCAGACTGGGGGCGACAAAGCTGTCTTTAAGGTGTTCATATTGTGGGTCTCAGACGGCATAATTGTATACGGGCGTGATGAGTAATGATAACACCAAAGACAAGGAGGAGTGCCATGTTTACCTGCACCTTCAGCCGTGAGTGAGCTGGAGGCTCGAGACGGACTCATACAGACGTCCAACATACAACCTGAAAGATCCATCAATTGCAAGAATATATATATATATATATATATATATATATATATATATATATATATATATATATATATATATATATATATATATATATATATATATTCTTTCTTTTTCTTTCAAACTATTCGCCATTTCCCGCGTTAGCGAGGTAGCGTTAAGAACAGAGGACTGGGCCTTTGAGGGAATATCCTCACCTGGCCCCCTTCTCTGCTCCTTCTTTTGGAAAATTAAAAAAAATATGATGAGAGGGAGGATTTCCAGCCCCCCGCTCCATATATATATATATATATATATATATATATATATATATATATATATATATATATATATATATATATATATACTATCCCTGGGGATGGGGAAGAAAGAAGACTTCTCACGTATTCCCTGAGTGTGGTAGAAGGCGACTAAAAGGGGTGGGATTTGGGGGCTGGGAATCCTCCCCTCCAGTTTTAACTTTTCTAAAAGAAGGAACAGAGAAGGGGGCCAAGCGAGGATTTTTCCTTTGAGGCTTAGGCCTCTGTTCTTAACGCTACCTAGCTAACGCGAGAAATGGCCAATGTGTATTAAAACATTACACACACACACACACACACACACACACACACACACACACATATATATATATATATATATATATATATATATATATATATATATATATATATTTTTTTTTTTTTTTTTTTTTTTTTTCTTTTAAACTATTCGCCATTTCCCGCGTTAGCGAGGTAGCATTAAGAACAGAGGACTGGGCCCTTGAGGGAATACCCTCACCTGGCCCAATTCTCTGTTCCTTCTTTTGGAAAAAAAAAAAAACGAGAGGGGAGGATTTCCAGCCCCCCGCTCCCTCCCCTTTTGGTCGCCTTCTACGACACGCAGGGAATACGTGGGAAGTATTCTTAATCCCCTATCCCCAGGGATAATATATATATATATATATATATATATATATATATATATATATATATATATATATATATATATATATATACTTGCCATTTCCCTCGTGAGCGAGGTAGTGACAAGAACAGATGACTGAAACTTGAGGGAAAATTCCTTACCTGATTCCCTGCTCTGTTCCTTCCTATGGAAAGTAATACAAGAAGGGAGGATTTTCAGCCACCCGCTCCTGCCCCTCTTAGTCGCTTTCTACGACACCCGGGAAGTGGGCAGTGTTATTTCTCCCCTATCCCTAGGGCTAGTACATTATATATATATATATATATATATATATATATATATATATATATATATATATATATATATATATATATATATATATATATATATATGACGCTTAGTCCAAATGAAGTTAAATGAAAGATTTATGAGCTTTAAATCAAGATTTTACGTCGCTTTAAGAACTGTAGAATTAAGATTTCTTTTCCTTCGAGGCAATTCAGAGTTCAAGTATAATAGTTTTCCCAGCTGAGTGTGCGGTCAAACTACAGATCCAAAAGTCTAAGTGAGACCTGAATGCAGTGTCTGAGGCTACGATGAGTAACTTTTGTGATTTATGATTCAAAAATGATGAATGACTTCATGCATGACACTTCTATCCAATGAAAGAAATATACACACCGAGGTTCGTTGTTGAGCGGACCCAAGCGAGGCTTGATTTCATCACGCCGCAAATTTGCATTAATGAACGAAGGCCATGTTGTACCATCCCCGGCAATGAGTGAGCTCGCAGAATTCTAGGAACTGGAGCCGATGACGGAGTATCGTCAGTCACAGTCGCAAATGAAGTTGGACCCAAAGTACTTCCTTGCGGCACCCCCAATCTCTCTGAGGTAATGTAAATCTTACGTTAGGCACTGTACTTGATTAGGAAACTTTTTCTTAGAGAGGAAGATTTTGATGAAAGTTGTGAAACTTTTGTGTGCCATTCTCGTATACTATGTCTTCATGTAGTCCACAACCCTCATATCACTACAGCACTCCTTTATATCCTTTGTTTTTTTCAGGTTCTTGCTTAATTTCAAGTTATGTCTTCTGGTAACGGCCTTCCCTCCGTCTTTCGAAGGCCTGTTCACTCTCTAAGTCGACAGTTTGGTTTAAAATATTCAGGGTTCTGATTAGGCCACCCTTCACGCTTCCCTCCTCCCATGGTGGGCAATTGTGTGTATGTGTGTGTGTGTGTGTGTGTGTGTGTGTGTGTGTGTGTGTGTGTGTGTGTGTGTGTGTGTGTGTGTGTGTGTGTGTGTGTCCTGCACGACTCGGTTTTGGTCGTACATTACGCTCAAGATCTGTATGTCCTCAAGTCTGAGTTCATCAGTTCACTGGGAAGTCGGTGATACAGGTTGCACATCTCCCATGTCCTTAGATATCAACGTCTAAGTAGACTTGAGAAGAAAATCTTGGCACAGCTGGTGGAATGGCTGGGAGAATGCAACAAGCAGGTGCTACGAATGGTAGGAGGAGGAGGAGAAAAGGAGGAGAAGGGGGAGGAGAGGAAGGAGAAATGGGGAGAGGAGGAGAAGAAGGAGAAAAGGGAAGAAGGAGAAAGAGGATGAAAGAGAATATGATAAATAGGAAGTCAAAGAAATCAAGGAGGACAGTAGAGAAAAACTGACAAGGAGATGAGAAAAACAGAAGTTGAGGAAGGAGGAGAAGGAGGAAGAGGAGAAAAGGAAGACACGAAGGCGAAGAAGATGAAGAAAAAGAGAAGAAAATGTTAAGGGAGATATATTTTGAAAAAATGGAGAAGAAAAAGAGGAGCAGTACGAAAAAGAGGAGTTAGAAAATGCAGAAAAACAAAAACACACAGAGGAACACGTAAGCGAAAACGAGGACCATAAAATCCTTCTCTGTACAGAAACAATAATGACTTGTGTACACTGGCGCAAGTAATGGATATTGACCATTACATACGGCTAAGGCATGAAGAAAAGTGCACATAAAATAATCAATTTCTCTGTTAACACGCGAGTGCGACCATTTGATCTTTGGCTGAATGCTAAGTGCTGACGTTTCTTGAAGAACTTCACCAACTACCTCCCAAACTCCTCTGAACCCGAGAATAAAAGTAGTTTGAAAAAGAAAACATCTTTCGGAACGTTTTGCTCATCGCCTGAATGAAGTATCACATTATGTTCCCCTCAAAATATATTTTGCATGATTATAATTCATCAACATGCCATTGGCCATGATTTATCGCAGGTTTTTTTAATGAACATATTTTGTCCTGGTGATCCGTCATGACGGGTAGGGAGAAGCGGCGCTTGAAGTAAACGATGTTTTGGCTGGTCCTGGTGATGTCTCTTGTCAGCTTTCATTTGCGAGTGATGGATGTCACACTGAGGAGGAAATGCTAATAATGCAATAGGAGTTGAGGGGGTGAGGTGTGGGTATCCGTGTGGTGACTCGGTGGTACACAGCCACAAGCGAAGGTACATGTCTGTGTGCGTCTCCCTCTGCTGTCTGTGTACTTTTACTTAAATGTGTGTGAATGTTTTCTCAGAACAGTTTCATACTTTGGTGCAACTAATTGAATAATGCATTTATCATTACAATATACAATCAATGTCGTTATTATGATTATTACTGTTATCATTGTCGCTATACTGGTTCTGGTTTTTGTACATTATACATTACAGCTTCACATTGGATGTGAGCAAGTAAGGCTGTTCTTCGTTTGTTCCTGACGCTACCTCGTTAAAGTGGGAGAAGAAGGTTGGTATAAGGAATTATGATTATTATTATTATTATTATTATTATTATTATTATTATTATTATCATTATTGTTATTATTATTATTATTATTATTATTATTATTATTATTATTATTATTGACATTATTATCATCATTATCATCACTATTATTATTATCATTCTTCTTCTTCTTCTTCTTCTTCTTATTATTATTATTATTATTATTATTATTATTATTATCATTATTATTATTATCATTATCATTAATAATATTATCACCATTATTATTATTATCATAATTATCATTACTATTGTTTAGTATTATTATTACAATTATCATTATCATAGCAATCATTCTCATTATCATCATCATTATTACGGACACCTAAGATAATTTGTATCAGACCTCGATATGAAGGAATCAAACAGATATGAAGCTGAATGTCAGATCCTGAAACCATTGTGTTTCGACGTTTATCATACATCACTTCTGTCTCGCTTTGTAAACACCTATCTGCAATTACCATTTTCTACGAAAATGGGAGCCTCCAATTTTTTGAATTTCCCTTTGCACGACGTACTGAACACCATTCGAAGCGGCTTGTCAAGTGTCTCAGTAAACTGCTTTAGCACATATGGAGAACTTTCACCAGGACAGTGAGTCTTATATGCCCCAAAGGCCCTTTAGATGTTAGCGTGTCTTCAGTAGTCGTCAAGGTGTGTGTGTGTGTGTGCTAGAGAGCACGTCTTGGACATCAATTGTATTTCACAAGGCCAAGTTGCGACGGCAGAGCCGATCGCATTCCGACCTAACAAAAACCTCGGGGCGGTGTGAGAGAGAGAGAGAGAGAGAGAGAGAGAGAGAGAGAGAGAGAGAGAGAGAGAGAGAGAGAGAGAGAGAGAGAGAGAGAGAGAGAGAGAGAGAGAGAGAGAGAGAGAGGAGCGTAAGAGAGACATGTATATGTATGGCTGGTATACCATCACAGTGATGAGCCATGGGCCCACGCCCCTTGGGTGCACGGGGACCGAGCTATGGTCACGTTCTGCCTACCTGTATGGCGCTTAATTACTGCCCTCTGCAAATAGCTTCTCGCCCGTTTGACGCCTAATGGTAGGAGGGGATACCCTACTTGGAAACCATCCGAGTGAAAATTTCTCCCACGACTATCCATTTCCCTCTTCTTAAACGAGGATAAGACTGATTAAATTTCTATCATTTGGCTTCCATATATGTAATCATTCATTTTGTTTATTTGTTTGTTTGTGCTCTTGTGTGTGTGTGTGTGTGTGTGTGTGTGTGTGTGTGTGTGTGTGTGTATGTATGTATGTATGTATGTATGTATGTATGTATGTATGTATGTATGTATGTGTGTGTGTGTGTGTGTGTGTGTGTGTGTGTGTGTGTGTTCGCGCGCGCGCTTCATACCCTACGATTCACCTCTGGCACAAAGGTTCTGATGCTTTGATTAACAGTTCTTCTCTGTGGATCCTTCTGCTTCCGAGAGACAAAGAAGGTATAAACATTCCAATTCCTCTACCAACGTCGGGGGATGAGGTGTAAAAGCAGAATTCACTTACAAATACAAACGTGTCTCTCGTCTTTCTCCGCTGTCGTAGGGTCTGATCAGCAGTGCCTGTATAAATACAAGTATTTACTAAAGCTTCGACCTCCAGAAATCTTCGAGAATCGCCCGACTCACGACAGTAAAATTCATAAGCATTTTTGAGTCAGCTGGACACGTGAGGATAATGTTGGAATAGAACGGCCAAGTCCGGATCTGTTTATCCTCTCTCCATTTAAAGAGTATTTTTGAGAGATAATCATTCGGGGATATTCGATTAATCCTTTCGCTTATAATCACAGGTGGTTTATTTCAGTGTTTTCACCATAGGTTTTGTGCCTGGTTGCGTTATCTTGCAAATGAAAACCTCCTGACGTTATACACCTGAGCCATTATGGACGTCTGTCAAAGAATGTTTTATTGTTGGTCTTGGTGTAAGATGTGGCAAGCACATTCGTCACTCACTCACATGCTGGTTTTGGTTCGTCCATAGTCACAGTTTATATACTTCCATTATATTCTCGTGGATATAATGAGCCATATATATATGTGCCTATATAGGAGGCGAGTATATGGTCTTAGAATTATCCCTAACACCTCCAGATGTTGAAGATTTTTCGGTTGGTGGATGTAACTTGGTGTTGGACGTTCTTAATGACCCTAGTTGTTAGTAGGCCTGAATCCCACCTACCAACCAACCACAGCAGATCTACTCCGTATTGTCTATTTTTGTTGGTTTTCTTTTTTTTTCAGCCGCCCCACATCATGTCTTCAGTCCATTTGACAAGACAGATTTAGAAGGTTCGAATCACTCCCCCAACACATTTCTCGAACAGCGTACTATAAGGTCACTAGGATTTAGGGTTGGCAGGCCAAAACATCTCATATTAAAGTATTAAAGAGTTTGTAACCCTTAAAAGTCGGGAGTCATCATATGATGATTTGCGTAACAAGCGCCGGAGGGTCAACAAAAGAAGGCCAGTTTTCGCGGGGCTTACTTTAAACCACCCGTTCCTGTTTTGACATTTGCACAGCTGCTGTGTCTTGGTCACTGTAAGTCCTTACTACAGAGACTACCGCCCTTTGAAGATCATTCTGAAGTGTCCATATATATATATATATATATATATATACATATATATATATATATATATATATATATATATATATATATATATATATATATGACATATATATATATATATATATATATATATATATATATATATATATATATATATATATATATATATATTTTTTTTTTTTTTTTTCTTTTTTTTTTTGCTTTGTCGCTGTCTCCCGCGTTTGCGAGGTAGCGCAAGGAAACAGACGAAAGAAATGGCCCAACCCACCCCCATACACATGTATATACATACGTCCACACACGCAAATATACATACCTACACAGCTTTCCATGGTTTACCCCAGACGCTTCACATGCCTTGATTCAATCCACTGACAGCACGTCAACCCCGGTATACCACATCGCTCCAATTCACTCTATTCCTTGCCCTCCTTTCACCCTCCTGCATGTTCAGGCCCCGATCACACAAAATCTTTTTCACTCCATCTTTCCACCTCCAATTTGGTCTCCCTCTTCTGCAAATGAATGTAAGTGAGTGTAAAGAAATATATCTCAATTTGTGGAAATAATAACCATGAATAATGGTACTTAATGTAGGTCACGAATCTCACTCAACCCTGCCAGCCCCGTTGTCCCAATGCCCCTTACGCTTACATTGTTCTTTCATAAATGGTGATGATAATCATTATTAAATCTACGTCAGAGGATCAACCTATCCCATTTCCATTCCCTTCTTCTTCTTCTTCCACCTCCTCTCTCTCTCTCTCTCTCTCTCTCTCTCTCTCTCTCTCTCTCTCTCTCTCTCTCTCTCTCTCTCCGCCACCCCTCCTCGGGGATTTTACGTGTTAGCTTGAGTACTATTTACGACTATATCAGTTATGTCAGTCTACTCTTTTTTTCTTTACCTTCTTGGATATCCATTACTTTTACACCTAATCCTTTCATCTTAAAATGGGAAACATTAAATTTGAATACCTCGTGTTTTGACCATATGGTAAGTGATATTTACCGTCACCTAGGAGTTTCAGATTCATAAAAAAAAAAGAATCATTAAATACATATTGATCATAATTCTAACATCTCTTAGAATTATCACAGAAGAGTCGACTGAGGAAGAGATATGAGCATAAGATCTCTGTTGGGGGGCTTGTACGATGCAACCAAACCCTTACAGAAAATCGACACCTTCATTCAGGTCGCACACTGTAGTAGAAAACAGCTATGCACGCACCACGGCGCCTCAGGAGAATTGCCAGCACCATGAAAGCGCTGCAGAACATGATAAGGTAGGATGTTCATCACGGTGTGGTATAAAATGGCTTGCCATCCATATAATCTGTCCCCCTTCTCAAGTTGCCCCCAAAACTGGTTACATTGGGATGAACTGCCGGAAAATCGTTAAGTGACTATAAAGAGGCAAGAGTGCCCTTCATCTATCTGTTTAATTGACTCGGATGCCATAAAATAACGCCGAACGACGCCCTTCGGGGCCACCTCGCCCACCACTGACGCTCCTCCTTTGGCAGCCAGTTTTGCGCCATCCTTACCCGCTGTTGCCCGGTGTACCAGTCGCTCATTAACAAGCGGCGGTGGTAGGTTGCTGTGTAGCAACGACAACGTCCTACTGGATTTTACTGGCACGTATACAACACGGCCACTAACAGTACCATTAGTGGTAGGACCACCCAAAACACGAACGACCACTACCCGACACGAACAAACCACTTTGGACACGGCTCGTTACGGCGCAATCATATAGTTGAATCCATGGAAGTGGGGGGGGGGGGGGGGGAAAGGGTCTCTAATAGCTGCTTTCAGTTTAATTGCTCGTGGAGGAGATCAGTAATTAAGACCCAGTAAGCCTCTACAGCCACTTTCGTGTGTTTCGTGTCGGCGTGATGAAAAAAACGCTGGTGATTAATGATCTTGGAAGAAGCTGAAATTACTGGTGGGGGCCTTCCCACCCCCCCCCCCCCCACTCCTCTCCCTTTTACTAGAGAATAGAGGGGTGTGGGAGAGGGGTAGACCAGAGCCATTAGGCTATGACGTCATCTGATAAGCCTCTTTCATCCGTCGTCTTCAAGAGGATCAAACTCTATCCACTGGAAAATTGCTGAATCAATCTCGCATATCGATCGTTCGCACAGATGACTAATATAAATTGTTTACGAGGACCAACCATCAGTTTGAGACGGATTGATAAGACACACAACAGCGAAATTGCCTATTATGAAACCGTACTTATGCTGCAATTATGGCGGGTCAGGCCTTCGTGTAATCTTTTAAAACACACTGAAAAAGTGGAATGCAAGGGATCGAATCCTCGTGGTAGGGGGTTTGAATGCAAGAATGGACGATACGGCCACTGAGGGTATAACTACGAGACACGGGAGGTACGCGATGTGTGTTGAAATGGGGAAAAGATTGTCGATTAGTATGCTGAAAGAAGACTGGTGATTGGATATACTTGAGTTTCAATGAAAGATGCGTACATAAGTCTACATTGATAAGAGGGGTTGGGGGTCGACGAGCATTATTCTATTATATGCTAATTGACGGGCGTGTTAAGGGGAGGTCGTTGGATGATGTGAGTGTGACGTGCTGAGAAGGGCAGCTGGTTGGGGTGTTCGTTCATTTCCTGGCAGAGGCGAGTGTGAAAGTCTGGGGCGGTTTTAGGAAAACAGGATTTGACGTGTGGGGGGAAAAAAGTGGCGAGCTTAAGTGAGCTTAGAAAAAAAAAGGCCTATGTGTAGATGTACCAAGAGAGAAAGAGTGAAAAGTGGCATAAGGTGAGAGTAAATGAAACAAGGAGAGTGGACGAGGCGTGGAAGGTATCCAGGGATGGTGTTCTTCTATGTGCAGGTGGAGGGTGTGGTATGTGGAAGATGGGTGTGTGTGTGTGTGTGTGCATGAGAAAGGGTACTGAGTGGGGGGTTGAGAGGGTTGAATTGCTAGTGAAAGAGAAAAGAGAGATGTATGATCGGTATCTGCTCGGGAAGGAGCGCTAGTGTCTGAAAGATGTACAAGA
Source organism: Panulirus ornatus (assembly GCF_036320965.1). Taxonomy (NCBI): domain Eukaryota; kingdom Metazoa; phylum Arthropoda; class Malacostraca; order Decapoda; family Palinuridae; genus Panulirus; species Panulirus ornatus. Next base: position 15,951,477 of record NC_092242.1, on the reverse strand, counting down.
GAAAGTGGCAAGAGGTCAAGAAGAAGGTATGGCAAACTGAAATAGAGAGTGTAGTGGTTAGTGGTTGAAGTCACGCAAGGGCTCGCCTGGTTACGTATCGCGAACGCAGGTGTTCATCCTCCCATCGGGACTGGTCGATAAATGAGTACCTGGCTTAAGCTGGGTATACGGTAACGTATAAAGTTGATGGAGATGCTTTGTGGAAGATGTTACGGATATATGGCGTGGGAGGAAAGCTATTAGAAGCAGTGATGAGTTTTGACCAAGAGAGTAAGGCTTGTGTGCAAGTAGAGGAGAAGAGAGCGGTTTGCTCCAGGTATAGGGTGGTCTGCGTCCGGGGTGTGAGAAGTTACCATGGATAGTATATCTGTTTACGGATGGGGTAGCAAAGGAGGTGAATGTGGGGGTTTTCAGAGGAGGGGCGGGACTGCAGCCTGTTAGTATGGGGAGGCCAAGGAGGCGAGTCAGTTGCTTTTCGATGATAACACAGCCCTGGTGGCAGATTCGAGTGAGAAACTGCAGATCTTTTCATTTTCTATTTTGGGAGAGTGAGTGAAAACAGAAAGTTGAGAGTATATTGTATATAAAAAAGCAAGCAAGGTTTTTATGTTTAACAGTACAAAGAACGAGATGAGTTGGGGTGTGAGTCTGAATAAAGAAAACTTGGAGTGAGTTGAGGTGTGAGTCTGAATAAAGAAAACTTGGAGGAAGTGAAGTGCTTTAGATACCTGGGAGTAAAAATAATTGCGAATGGAACCAAAGGGAGCTGGAGCAAGCCATACCATGGATGATGGGGTGAAAGTCTTGGATGCAGAAAGAGAGGTCACTATCTGTGAGTGCAAAGATGGGCCTTGTTTGTGGTACAGAAGCCCCGGCGGTGTTGTACGGACACGACACATGTGCTCTCGATGAAAAAGTACAGAAAAGGATGAACGTGTTCGAAATGTAATGCCTGAGGACAAGATGTGGTGTGAGGAGGGCTAATCGAGTAAGACATAATAGGGTAAGAGACAGAGAGGACAACAGAAACTGCCAACACATTCACATCCCAATTCTGATGTTGTTGAAGGATCGAATATTCCTTCCTGATCTTTCAAGTGATGCTCTTTAAGACTCTAGTTTACCTCCTCCCCTCTTCTTTCTCCTCAATGACCCTTCGACCAAAAGATCCTGTTCCTTCCTATGCTGATGACTCACTCCTGCATTCTCACACTTGCTTTAGACATCCTTCTTCCTTCCTTGTGCATCTTATTTCTGATCTCATCATTAGCACCTTCTCTATTTCATAATCGAACAACATCCCACCGGCGGGTAAAGGTATTCTAATAAAATTCAAGGCTTCCAAAATTAAGTTTCCTCTCTCTCTCTCTCTCTCTCTCTCTCTCTCTCTCTCTCTCTCTCTCTCTCTCTCTCTCTCTCTCTCTCTCATATTCTCTCCCCGGTTCTCAGTTAACTTTGTTTTATATTTTGAAGATTCCGTTGTTCAACGCCTTCACTCCATAAATGTACAAGGTTATTATTTTGACCCGTAACCTTTCTTTGGAACTCATTATCACAGAAATTGTTAAGAACGAGCCCCTCAAAAAGTTTGGAATTCTTATCAGGTCTCGAATGCATTTCACCTTTAAAGCTTTTACTCAAGTTGTACAGAGGATTAACCCGGCTCTGTATGGAGTAACGCTGACATAAAGGTAGATCCGTTTTGACAGAGCCTCCAACGGCTCGACAGACTTCAGTGAAAATTAGCTCTCCTTATATACCTGGCCTTTTTCTCGACTCAGATTGAAACCTTTTCCACCACCTCTCTCTCTCTCTCTCTCTCTCTCTCTCTCTCTCTCTCTCTCTCTCTCTCTCTCTATATATATATATATATATATATATATATATATACATATATATATATATATATATATATATATATATATATATATATATATATATATATATATATATATATATATATGAATATACCTTACCTTCACGTATATGTCTTGGAAGTCATATAACTTAAGTGAGAGCCATTACTTAAGGAATTCAGTTGATAATATAATTAGCATAACTCCGATACAGTAAAACTAAAACTAAAACAATTAAACGAACGTTCTGCGTTCTTAACTTAAAGGGCACGGCTGCTGCCGCTCCCGTGTCGCTCACATACTTCCTCTATGTGCCCGGCCGTCGTAAACGAGCCGATGAGATCAGGCGGAGGTGGAGGACCACCCCTCCTTGTAACGAAGTGCAAACATGACGTTTTCCTTTTTGAAAATACCTTTCGGAAGCTTTTCTGTAATCAGGTGGCAACTAAGACCCCTAAAGGCAGCGGGAGGAACATGCTCATGATTCTTGGGCTTGTCGTCTGAGACATTTCATGGCTTCCTGACGATGTTGGCAGTCTGTAGATTCTCTTCGTGCATGACGCTGGTCAGATACTGTCATCTATATTCTAATATATTTTCTATAATACACATCAAATCAAAGATGTTCTTTTTTTTTTCCAATATAGGTATATAGGTATCTGCAATCCTTTATCATGAGATTCAATTATAACTTCAAGGGACTCGTATTCTCAATCCCTCGTCTTCCAACCTCCTTGTTACACGGGAATGTCGTTCATTAGCGGGACCGAAATAAACATAACTTGGACGCCATAAAGAAGTCAACAATGTGTCCAGTCACTCCGATCCTGTCGCAATCATAGAGTCATCAACGTGTCGCGCGTGTGTGTGGCAACATTACTACTCCTTCCCTCCTCCCACCGATGGTGACTGGCTCAGCTCCACGCTCCTGAGAGATACTTTCAGCCCCCTGCAAGAAGGACCATTCCACAACATGGCTATAAATGAACCGGACGGTGTTCGAGCCACGTATCTGCAGGATACACGAACGTCCGGGTCATTACCTACGAAGAAAGAACGCATGTACCATTTTGTAATCTTCGTTAATACCTTTTGTAATCTTCGTTGATACCGACCGGCTGTACACACCAATGAGGAGGGAAGAATCTACGACATCGGTGGAAAAAAAATATATATCTCGTTCGCCGCACACGTTTCTAAATCAGTGTTACACAGTCGGGAAATTTGACTGTTTCCCTTGGCTTATCAATGTCGATGTTGCTTGAGAACACCTGATCTCATTCCAGCCAGCCGACGAGACGTCTCAGCGACAGGGACGCGTGATTAGCACCCACGAACAAGGCACGCTTATCTTGTCACAACTGATAACGAACGTGAGGACAATTCGCTGCGCAGTTGTTCTTTCCATCAGTCTGACGACCCGGAGCCCAGAGATGCGGTCAGCATTAATACTGCTTTAGTGACCTGCCTTGAATTATATACATGTTGACCCAATTTTATGTTTGTAGTGACTGACTTCGTATTCTTCCTTCATTGTTTTTATCGTCATTATGTTCATATATTCATGCTGAAGATAGCGTTGTGTTCATCCTCAAAAATTCCATTTTCTACATTTGCTTCAACAAGGGTGGGTCATTGGCATTTCTTTCTTAACTTTTGTTTAATTATTTGAATTACGGTCTTTCCGAGAAAGTTGAGGAATGAATTTTCCTGGTGTGCTGCCAACATTATAAACCTTCCATACGTTGATTACTTCAGTGCAGGCAAGTATAGATATCTCCAAAGAGAGCGTAATAAGATACATTAATCACTGGTAGGGAAAGTTCGATGGTGACTTCAACTCTTCTCTAAGTACAAATCCATTCTTTTATTTTTTTACTTGTGCCAATCACGTACCTTTAAGCGGCTCACCTCAGTACCAACACCACAGATACGATTATAAACATACTTCAAAACATGCCACTAGTGTAACGTTTCAAAACACTCAGGATTTTCTTTGCCAAATTCAATCTATAATCAGTGGGCTTTCAATTTCATACATTCATTCCTGCGCCGTGCCACCTGTGGTCGCGTATCAACTAAAGCACCCGGGGATGTCGTTCACAAGCCATCTATTATCGTTTGGTTGGACCGACCAAAACTCACACCAGTGCAGGAGATAAGAAGAGGAGGAAAAAAGTCGGTAATGATGGGGCTTTCCTTGCCCACAGTAGTGTGGAGGGCGTGTCGCGGCCGTAGCCTGCAGGGAAGCGTGGCAACGGCAGCATGTAGGGGGCGTGAGGGTCGTGTCCACAGGACGGCAGAGGGGTGGGTCCTCGCCAGCTGGACTTTTAAAGTGGCGGACTCGTGAAGCGTTAAGTTAATGAGACGAGCCTTCGGCACGCAGCGGTGGAGGGGAGACAGGAAGAGGGGAGAGGGGAGGAGGGGGGAGATAGTTGTGGGAGGCTAAGGGAGATGAGGATGAGAGAGAGAGAGAGAGAGAGAGAGAGAGAGAGAGAGAGAGAGAGAGAGAGAGAATTGTAAAAGTGAAAGACGACATGAACGAAGGGAGATGGGAAAATTAAGAGGTTCGAGATACTGTAAAAGACTGAAACGCTCAAGAGATCATGAGCTATACAGAAGTCTGGGTCGACTAACTTTTAATAACCATCCTAAGGTAGAATTACGACCCTCTACCCATCCCTTTAACTTACGACTCTCTACCATCCGCTCGACTTACGACCTTCTACCATCCCCTTATATCTGCATGAGCCTATGAAATAATGTATTGACTGTGATTACTTTATCACCGCACCTAAATTATACGACTACAACTTACAATTCCATGACAGGTGGCAAGGGAATTGCGATGTAGTCCGACTCAAATAAGTTATCAAGTAGGCGTTTTTAACAAGTACAGAGCATCACGGTCGGTGAAGGGCGCCGGACCGTGTATAATAATATAACCCAAACCCTATTTATGTTTAGCTCCGCCCCATGTCTGTTGGCTTAGTCTCGTTCCGGTTAGTCCTGCTCTAATTCTGTTTGCCCGAGCCTATTTCTGTTAGCTCTGCTTCATTCCCATTAGTCTTGTCCCATTCATATCAGTCCTGCTACATTTCTACATCACATATCGAGCTCAGCCCTAGTCGTGTTTCCTTCGTCCGTCCGTGTTCGTTCTACTCCGCTCTCGTCCCGTCTCAGTACTATTAGCCAGAGCCATTTCTGTCTACCCTCCCCACCCCTGTCATTTCTATCATGTTACTGCTATGCTCTGCCTAATATTGGTAGGTCTACCCATTCTTAGCGGCTCCGACCCAAAACATGCGAGTTCCCCTACATATACATTAGCCTTAGACCATTCGTGTCAGCTCCGCCCCACGCCTGTTACTCTTTTTTTTTTGTCTGTAAACTTTGCCTCATTCCAGCTAACTCCACCATACTCCTGCCTTTCTTTTCCGATCTGATTCCTGTTGGCTTAGCCTTGTTCTCAAGAGCTTCGCTTCACCTCCTGTTCGCCCTCTCCCTTCTCTTGTTAACTGTGCTTCACTCACACTTGCCTCGCTCCCTTTCCGTCCGCTAAACATGAGGACTCTTCGCTCCACTCCAGTCTTGTTTGCTCGTCCTCTCTTTACAATTTCTCTGGCTCTTCTCATTCCTCTCTCCTGGATCTGCTCCTCTCCTTCCACAGTCTCTACCCCCCTGGTAATGGTGGCGCTGAGAAACGTGATTTTGCCCGCTAAACGGCCTAATGAGGAGAGCCTGAGTTGCACGACTGCTTTTCTCTCGTGATGAGCTCTGTGATGAGTGTAATATGTATCTAATGGATGATACTGGAGGGGAGGGGAGGAAGGCGTGCAGACTTTACTGAAGGAAGAAGGTTTTTATTTACTTTATGAAAGTATGTTGTAATTAATTGGTTACTGATGACTTCTTATCGAATTGTATATATGTATTGCGACCGTTCTTTCAATGTCCTGTGCCGCGCACTCTTGTACAATTGAACGTTTAAGTGCTAAACTAAGGCGGGACTCGGGTTAGCGATGGTTCCCGCTCGTCTGAGGATGAGTGAACTTCGTTAAACGCTGGAGAGGTGCGGGTGGAACTCCACGCGAGGCTTCGATTCAGGAACCACAGGCTCGCACGGTGACCTGATGACACCATCACTGGATCCTCTATCATCTCTCTCTCTTTGTTTCTCTCTCTCTTTGTCTCTCTCTCTCTCTCTCTCTCTCTCTCTCTCTCTCTCTCTCTCCCGTCTCTTACCATCAGAGGAGCCAAGCAACGTTAGGTCTGGTTTAAAGCAGTTGAATGGGAGGGCATTTGGGAACACCAGACGCCGTTGGGGTGTGTCCCATGAGAGATACGAGTCAGCTTTGTCAAATGAGATAACGACGTAAGTACACACACACACACACACACACACACACACACACACACACATATATATATATATATATATATATATATATATATATATATATATATATATATATATATATATATATGTTCTTTCACATACACACACAATCTCTCTCTCTCTCTCTCTCTCTCTCTCTCTCTCTCTCTCTCTCTCTCTCTCTCTCTCTCTATCTATCTATCTATCTATCTATCTACCTATATGTCTATCAATCTATCTATCTATCTTCACTGACATCATGCTTACACTCTGTGTCCCAACAGTAAAGGTTTCTAAGCATCACCAGAGTCCGGAGAAACACACAGACCGCACTAACAACAGAGACAGACATAACACAGGGTCCGTATACCTTGAACCTGAAATATTTCCACGCAGACTCCCGCGAGGTCAGATTACAACCTCAAGCCTGGCGTGTAAGTCTGTCTGAACTCCTCGGGGTCAACTGTCAGATGGGCGGTGGTAGAGAGAATGCACCAGAGATGGGGCTACATTATCACCTGGTTGCCAAGGGTGAGTAATGTATGCGTGGTGGTGGTGGTGTTGTTCTTGCACTCTCTGGCCATCGAAGGCTGGATGGTCGATCAGCCAGAGACTCGTAATGCTCCTCACACGTAGGAAACATATTCTTCTCTTCTTTTCTCCCCTTTGTATATTACCACCGTCACTACCCCACAAGACGCATGCTAAGGATGAGAGAACCACGCTACGGAATTCTATATTTCACTATGGACGGAGGGATTTGATTTAGGAACGAGTTAATCCCGAGATCATCAGCAACCCTATCTACAAAAATGCTCGTAGTTCGTATAAATTTGGCCACTTGAGCCTGATCTACGCTTCGGGGGAAACACATGTTAACTGATGTATGACACTTTCAACCAAACAACTGGCAGCAGGCCGACACGAGCACAGCTGCGATTACTATGGTACGATTAATTTATATCGCATCCCTCTAAAGAAGTGACGGGAAGGTAGAGGTGGGGGGTTATCCTCTCAAGAACCACACAGATGGGCCCACAAGGGACACACAAAATGTATCTGAGATCGGGCAACAACTGCGTGAGGAAAAAGGAAAAGAAAAACAGACAGATAAGACAGTCAGTCCACAAGGAAACTCTATGAAAGTGAAAATAAGACAATCCGTGTTGAAATGACAGTATGTAAAGCACAGGAACTTTACCAGATTTAAATGATAAAAAAGAGTCATTCTTTTTTCGGTAGAACAGTTTTCCCACATAACACTGCAACAGAACACATAACATGCTAAGATCTCAAATTTACATCTATATCCAGGTACGATTCCAGCAGTCCCGTAATTCGTTTGGAATATCTTGATGTAACCCGGATCTAAATAACCCTGTCGGATCTTTATTCTTATAGAGGAGAGATTAGTTTCGTGGCAGACCACAGATTGGGAGTGAAGTCATAAAGCCTTGGGGTTGATTTGCCTGCGTGAAGGGTATAATTCCCTGGCATGAGAGTAAGATAGGGTCCAGTTCTCAAGGTATGCTATGTATCTACACTAGGACGATGCGTCTTCAGAGGGCAAGAACGAACGAACCGATCCAACAGCCAAACGTAAGAACATAATGTACCCAGCATGAGCATTTTCCTCAGACATTTATTACATCAAATTACATCTAAATTTAAAGTTTATTCCATTAACTCATTTCAGGCAGCAATTAAGGTAATCAAGGTAGGTCAAACTAGGGCAGATAACCTCCGCGTGAGTTCTGAGTTATATACTGGAAACTAGATGACTGTGTACAGATAGAAAAAAAAAAAAGGTTGTTTGCAACCTATACTTATAATGGTAATTGTTGTCAAAATGGTATTCAATAAACCACTGAAAGGCAATGCTCTCCACCGCTGAAGAGAGGTTAAATCCTCCTTTTTTTTCTTTTTTTTTTAAACTCATGTGGGTTTTGTTTCTTCGACAGACTCATGTCAATAAACCCCAATCAGTTATATCCGATTGCAACATAACACACGCTCCAAATCAAGCACTTTTCCAATATGATAAATTTCGTATTATATATATATATATATATATATATATATATCTTATATGATACATTCATGTGTAATTTGTATGTTCCATTACGGCACTTCCATTCAACCTGCATTTTCATTTTTTCATAGGGACATAACTAGCTCTGTTTCCATCTGATAAAGAAAAATATCTAAAGAATCTTAATCTACCAAATCATATCTGTATGTTTTCACCAAAACGTCAATGCGAAGTGATGGTTGTGTCTCTCCTGCTTATCAAACACTGTACGAGAGGTAATGATACTCATTATTACCCGGGAGTGCCAAGGGTAACTAAAAAAGTTCCTATCTGTGTCGTTACCTGTTAGCTGATGTATCTATCAGCTTGTATCTTTGTCTTTTTAATACCCCCGAAGACTTATTATCTGCTCATCACGACATTCCTCTCGACTGAATTATATGAGCGTCGTGTCTGGCCGGGAGCAAAAGCCTGGTACTTGGAGCAACACTCAGTCTTGTGAGTTCCGGGTCAAGCCCCGTGTTGAGGGGCATCTTCCCTTGCAAGTATGTTGACGAACGCTCGCTCGACTCCCTCTGAAATACGTGCAACATACCGCACGCCTACTCAGTCGTGCAAGGTATCAACTATTTACCCTCCATTACGTGATGTACGAGTTATAGGGTTATTACCGTGTATGACACACACACACACACACACACACACACACAATATCTCTCTCTCTCTCTCTCTCTCTCTCTCTCTCTCTCTCTCTCTCTCTCTCTCTCTCTCTCTCTCTCTCTATATATATATATATATATATATATATATATATATATATATATATATATATATATATATATATATATATATTTGTTTTGCGGGAAGCGATGGAAGGTCAAACAGGAAGCGAATGGAAAAGGCCGGGGAGAGAAGTGCTCCTTGGGAACTCTCTTGTGGAGCCAGAGGGTCTCGGACGAGAAGCCTCTATGAGTGGAGGGTAGCTATATGCCGGCAACTCTATCATTATAAAACTATTTCCTCACATCTATTCATAATAACTAATAACGTAATTTACCTCCCGAACAACTCCCCTGCAGATTGGAGTAGCATTGTATCAACTCCTTACGTTCCTTTCACGTGTTAATTCTCTGCATTTTGTTTCCTACAACATCCTTTCGTTTTGTCTCACACTCAACACCTGAAAATTAGTTGAGTTGATCTTTACGAGCCTTGCATTAACCGCAGACAAACCTATCTGTCTGTATCTCTCTGGTCATTCTGACAGCCCACGAGACATATATACGCTCTTACGATTTTACCAACACCCAGAAACATACTGAGCAATAGATTCAGTCATCTTGGCAGGTCATGAGCGTAATCAAAGAGCAACAAGGTCCTAGGGCCTTGCCCTTTGGAACCCTACAGTCTCTTGATGTGCTTCCGTTGCCCTCTTTCATTTGGCTAAAAATCTAATTGGCTACAAGGATCATCCCTACCATACCTATCGATTTTTCGATCAATAGCTTGTGGTGGACATTATCAAAGGTTTCCTGGCATTTCCGAAACGCATAATCCGCCCTCACATCTCTTTTGTCTTGGCCAGTGCACATCGTATCGTAGAAGTCATGTTGATTTATTATACCCGACCTCTTGCCTCTAAACCCACGCTGTCTCTCACTTAAAGCCTCCTTTTTTTGTCGACTGTTTACTCCTTGTTTTCTGACTGTCATTTACAGTGTTCTGAAGACTGTGTCCGTCAGAGATGGCAAGCTCTATAATAAAACATAACGTGTGCGCTTTCTGCCACTCCTGTGGGAGCGATCACCTCTTTCCCTGACTCTCCGACCAACAACCAGAGGTAGTTCTGTCTCGTGTACACACTCCTTGGGTGAATATGGCCAGCCAGACAGACGCCTTACTCATGTCATGCCTAAGAATCTTGACATTTTCCACGGTCTTTCTTCGCTGGGGTTACTTGTGTCCTCCACTGTGACGACAACGAAATCTTTTTTATTTAGCTTCTCTGTTTTTCAAGACTTCTCTCTCTCTCTCTCTCTCTCTCTCTCTCTCTCTCTCTCTCTCTCTCTCTCTCTCTCTCTCTCTCTCTCTCCTCTCTGCCTCTGCGAGTGCCCGTGCTGCGTTTTTATCACCTTGGCCGTCCCCAGTCTATGGTTATCACCACAAAGCATTTAGCTTACACCTTATCTCTTCGCGATATCTTTCTAACCGGTACAGCCAAGGCAGCCACCGGCGAGAAACACTGTACTCTTTGGTCTGCTCGGAGCAGCACTATCATTTGCATGTTGGTACAACCTGTAATGATATAATCTGATGAAGTCGGAAGATTCGGGGAGACTGACGCTGAGCTCAGGCGGTAATACAGTCATCAGTGAAATCACAGGCTAACTGTCGAGGGGAGGAGAGAGAGAGAGAGAGAGAGAGAGAGAGAGAGAGAGAGAGAGAGAGAGAGAGAGAGAGAGAGAGAGAGAGAGAGAGAGAGAGAGAGTTACGACGGTTGATTATTTCACAGTGAATGAGGTTCCAATTTTTGACCCGGGGGCTGAGGAAATACACGTTACACACCACCGTTCAACATGAACAAGTCTTTTCTTCTTCATTTTCCGTCATCATCGTAAATGGGAGTTTGATCAAAGTAAATCTCGTAAATACTTTGGTAAACAGATATGAGCAGCGTAAGACTAATAGTTGAGTTATAAAAGAGAAAACACGATCATCGCAAGAGAAAATTGTCGATAACTTTGTTATCTTACGAGTACACAGATCTGCTTTATTATTTACCCATCCCATAATTTCTTGATTTTTCTCCTCATGAAGTTTTCACATGAGGCAACTCTCTCTCTCCCTCCCTCCCTCCCTCCCTCCCTCTCTCTCTCTCTCTCTCTCTCTCTCTCTCTCTCTCTCTCTCTCTCTCTCTCTTCCTAATTGCCACGAAGTACTTGCCCGGGGATGATCGTTAGAGCTGTTAAGCGAAGCTGGAAAATACACTTTAGAAGAATGTCCTTCACCATTACCCCGTGAAGCATCGACGGAGTCGGGACATTATCATAACTGATTGCATCCATTCCTCCTCCACTCTCGACTTATCGGCCTGGCAAGCTATTATTTTGGACTCATTTACGCCGACGGGCCATAACGCTAGTTGGGTTTCCAGCTCGGGGAGATTCCCTTCCTTGCCTGCCTACTTGGAGGAGGAGGAGGAGGGAGTCGGCACTCTGTCCTTCGTGAAGGGAGTGGGTGGGTACCCTTAGTGCATGAGCGTTAACAGCGCATCCGATCCAATGCTTCCTGAAGGTTTTATGGAAATTTATGGGAGCGTGTGTACCAAGCGCGGGACCGCGAAGATGAGGGGAAGGCGGGAGGGCGGTGGAGATATATGCAAGAAGAGATTATAGCCAATGTTTTATGGCCACTGGATCTGGTGGGTTCACGGGTGTGATCCCGTCCCGGCCAGTGGTATACGTCGAGAGGTGAAAAGTGAGGTAATGGGATTATTACGGAGGAGGAGGAGGAGGAGGAGGAGGAGGAGGAGGATGCATAAAGGAGAGAGAGAGAGAGAGAGAGAGAGAGAGAGAGAGAGAGAGAGAGAGAGAGAGAGAGAGAGAGAGAGAGAGAGAGAGTATATATGAGAGGCAGAGGTCTACACGCAACTAGAAAATACGAATCCAAATCCTCGAGAAAGATGGACGGACACACACACACACACACACACACACACACACACACACACACACACAAAGACACAACGAGCGAGACTCAGAATGCTTCCCTCCTCCACCCCACCCCACACACGTATAGCATGAGGACTGATGGAACAATAAGCAATATACAAGGATGGGTCTGTCTGGGGTCCTGGAGATGGTATCAGCACTTCGCCTGAGATGGTCATACTGATACCTCTTGCGATGTCTTGAGGTTTTTCTCCTTCTTTCTCTTATGATTTGTGATTGCGCATGTTGCAAGGCTCGAGATCAATGGTCGGTAAATATTTCTCCCACACACCCCCCTGATACTAGTAGCGTCTTCATAAACGTTGTGCCACACACTGTTCTCATGGTTTATGTGCATTTAATCAGGCAGGTGACGAAAACCATTCTTTTTTTGCCTTTCAGATGAAGAAGCGTAATTTAGGTAGATTCTCACACGAACCTTTCTGACGCCTATAATGAATGAGACGGAAAGGAGAAAAAAAATAATCATTAAAAGGTGCCAGCATTTGTAATATATAATTCGAAGTGATTATATCATGATGGAGTGTAAAGGAAAGATCCCTTCCACCAACAATCGTTCCGATACGTCAGAAATCGTATAATTCACGGCAAAATAGCCTCATTTCCCTTCCCATATTTTCGTAAACTTAAAAAAAAAAAAATCCTGCTGTAATACAGACTTATTATTACTAATTATGTGTATCCCTTTTACTGCATAAGATGTGGTGAAGTGATTTTTTTTTGTGTGGCATTTAAAATCACGTGCATTAGAATGCTTCCTCGAGTGCGGTGAACCGTATCATGCCATCGTCTTTGGCCTGATTGCATGCCAAAGGCAAAACATCTCCTGAGGGCACTTGCATCTTTATGCATCTCGTACCTGTGCCTCAGTGCGACTCTTGTGGCTGAGCAGCCAGTGAGAAGGCTACCAGACGACATGAAACCTCGCGCGTCTGAACACGACCGGAGATACGATAACAGATCTAATATATATATATATATATATATATATATATATATATATATATATATATATATATATATATATATATATATATATATATTCTTCTACCGTTTACTTTCTCTCTACTTTCCCTCTGCCATCAAACGCATTTTCTACCCAAGGCTTCCACTTCGGCAGTAACCTCACCCTAATAAACACTCTACCTATTTCTCTTCGCATCGTCATCCGCCACCCTTCCTCCTCACACCCTTCTTCATCCGTCATTTTCCCTCTCATCATCTTACGTCCCTCTCTCCATGCCCCTCTTTCGATTAATCTTCTCCCAACTCATCTCATCACAGTAGTTCGGCGTTGGCCCGCGACGCACTCCAAGAATGAGCTGATAAATACTTTATGTCCTTAAAGAAAAAAAAAGTGCTCCTCCCTCACTCCATCCTTACCTCCAGAAGGAGTGAGCTGTGCGTTGGCTTCTACTCGACGGCACAACAGGCTTTCCTCCCTTGGATATCACACACCGCGAGCCGTCAGTTGTCAGTCCATGTGAACACAATGCGCCGGACGCCGACGCAGCCATCAACTAGAAGACGCAGATTATTTTCAGCGAACATAATTTGAGTTCCGCTCGTTTATTAACAGCCATCGCGCCAGGGTTTTATGCCGAGGTGATGATGCGCCGATGTAGTTAAGATCAGATCATGATAAGATTATTATAAGATGCTGGTTGAGTGTTTCTTACGGCTCGTCAGCCGTGGTGAGGAGGAAAGAGGGAGAGGGGAGGGAGGGTATCGAACCGGCGACTTCATTAAGGGAGGTGAACGTCGTACCGGTGGGCCGGATAATGTCCTCGCTGATGGACGAAGAGCAGCTCTGATCTCTCTTATCCTCCGGTGGTCATATCATTACCTAACCCACGCTCGGGAGTGAAGTACCGGCCTGGTTTTCCCTAACAATGTGAGAACACCACTACGTTCTTCTCATCATATTTCACGAGATCAGAACATCCACGATCGATAACATCTCGACAGTATGAGATTAAGTTGAGGCCATGTCTTCATTACCTGTCCCCCGTAGGTTCGTGTGTTATTAAGACTTGCTCTTCACCCAGCAAAAAACATGGCTTAATTGAAAGTTTTTTCCTTCCTTCTACGCTTTTCAAGGCTTCTGTGTTCATTCTTATACGTCAGCTCTTATAATTGCGAATAAATCGTATCGAACTTTGTGAAAACAAGTCTTGTACCTCGAACGTGAACTACTGGGGTAAACCGGTGATGTCAACCGTTGATGTGAACCACTGGGGTGAATAGTTGATGACAACCGTTGATGTAAACCACTGATTTCAACTAAGAACATTAACCATTTATGTCCACCAATGACATCAACCACCTTAAGAGATAAAACTACCCTCTGGTGCCTCTTGAAGGTGCCATTCTAGGCCAAGGTGGACTGAACGTTCATCACTAAGACATCATCTGTCTTGTTTGTCCCCCTGAACATATCCCTGGTAGAGAGATCTTATGTAATTTCGCACTGTATATCTTCCTCATCTCGTCCACACTGAGTCTGGTGCTGTCTTGCAGTGAAGTCGTGACTCTCATCCAAGCAACGATGATTCCTCTCTTTCCTTCTTCTCTCTCCCGTTTTCTTATTTCTTTTCCTCCTTCACCTTCTATGGCCATTTAGATTATTTCAACCACATGGGAGTCAATTTACTGATTTAAGGAATTTCATTGTTTAGGATTTAGGAGTGAAACTGAACCCTACGCGTGAGATTATTTCGAACTATTCGAAGCTTTTGAATTACCCCAAACCTTTAAAATGACTTGGAGCCAATGATACTTAAACATGGAATTACACCAAGCTATTCGAACCTACTGGCATCAGAGAAACTTTCACAATATTTGGAATATCGCAGAAAAAAAAAGAAAGGGTCGTGAAATCATTCGAAGCTTCGGCTCGATGTTAATACGGAGCTTCGTATCGCTATTAACCTCTGTATTCGAAATTATGACATGAAACTCAACTTGGCAACTCTTCTTTTATCTGCAGCTGGATCTGAAAGGAAATTTTTTTTTTTCATACTTTTCAGAGAAGTGAACTTTGGGTATAAGAATAAAGTTATTTGAGTTTCGAATGAAAATTAAAGTCAAAAGTCTTTTATAAACTTACGAATATCATACAGTCATGATCAAAGGATCGTTTGTTTAGGAAAACAAAAGTGCCATCGGATAGTAAGGTTTAATCTTATAACTCTCATTGTTAAATTTTCAGAAGCTATCAGATATTGGAATCACTATGGAGTCATCTTTATAAGGGTAAGTAAATATCGTAATTGAAATCGCTTTTAAAAAGATGAGGTTACAATTTTTTAACGACAAGTGAAGAACATTAATTTTCAAAGACAATAATCAATTATATTTAGTTTAGACAGAAATTAATTACATTCACTTTTTAGGGACGGTAAGAATTTCTGGGAAAGATGAAACTATATAAGGACGTATTACTGGTGTCTGCCTCTTATAAATCGCTAGCAATCGACCTTAGGAGCCCCCACTACTATCGTATCGCAAAAGCTTAGCCTCTAGCTATTGTTCGTCATCAGCAATAAAGACTAATCTTCTAAATAAATATAGCTGCCAATCAACGCTCTAGCCAAGTATATAGCTACAGTAATCAACGATAAAGTCTACAAAAAACCTCCTTTCTGAATCTCATCAACCGACAACGATACAGTCTGGATCTGCTATATCGCCAACAGTCGTCGAAAATATATCGTCTCTATAGATCATCAAGCGTTTTCGATCACTGTCCGAAGCAACGCTGTGCAAAACCTCCCTTAACCACAACAGTGCGGTCGGCCCGTAGAGGCTAGCACGTCATATTCAGGAGATACGAAGCGACTATTGAATTAGTACGAACAAATATCCAGTCCACAGTGTGATGTGGACGCCTCATCTGGGAGTGGCAGGCGACACCTTTCCCCCGCGGTGCTTATAATCTGGGCGGCGTCGCTGTTCTGTCTGGGGCGCGCGTGAGAGCTGTCTGTTACACACTCCCCGCGGTAACGTGAGAATGAAATGTGATTCACCTCCCATACGGCCTCAGCTTCGTCCACACGGTCTGAGAGAGAGAGAGAGAGAGAGAGAGAGAGAGAGAGAGAGAGAGAGAGAGAGAGAGAGACTATCTACCCACGAGTACCTATGAAGAGGTAAATTTCTTTCCCATTAGGAAAAAAAAAACGGAAGATAAGGAGAGACAGAGGAGCCTTATTGAGAGAAAAAAAATCTGGGAGTGTGTGGTTGATGATAGGGATGAGGGATGAAGAGCACACTTCCTCGTCAGCTAAAGTAGGATCTAAGTGTTACCTCAAAAAAAAAAAAAAAATCTGGACATAACACATTATCGTAGATACTTAAAGAGACCTGATACGACAGCTACTGCGATGTACCGTCCTTTCTGGCGTGCTGTAACTTCGTAACTGTAAACCTTGTTTTTTTAACTCAACAGTGTCCGACCACCATTTTCTTTACGTCATGTCCTCCGTGACATTAACTGGAGCGACCTTCCTTCCACACTACATCCACCTCCTCGACGATCGGTTGTGATCCACAAGCCATCCAGCTCCAGAACTTAAACGAACCATCCACGCCCACATGAACTTACTGCAGCAACAGGACGCACCCTGATCAATGCACAGGTGGGGCCAACACAATACTGGCCTACCACATGCATCGACAACACACTCCGCTCGTCCTCTCCTCTCCTGTCATTCCGCCCATGATGCAGAGCGGAGGTGGGGCAGTAATGAATGGCCTCTGCCACAGCATCCCGGCTTGAATGCACCTGTACTCACATCATCTAAGGAGCTGAGGAGAATTTCGTTTTCAGATATCACAGTGACGGTCGATCTTCTGATAATTATAGCGAACCTTCTCCCGGAGTGACGTACCGTGTTACACTGAATTACATTAAAAATGCAAATTGGAGAATTACCTTTGAGGGAGCACAAAAACCATAATTCAAGCCAAAGGGCGCTGTCGGTTAGTTTCCCAACGCCCAAGGATGAGTGACAGGTTGCAGCATATGTATTCTTCCGCGTAAATTCAGCTGACGAGTGCTTGATTTGGCACAAGCTGTTGTCGAACTGATATCACTTACCGAAGTTCCCAGTCCAAGGTTCCGTCAGGTCAACCTCCCTCGTCTATGATCCTCTTTTGTCTCTTATCTACAACAGGATCTCATTACCGAGATGACGAACCTGATAATGATTCTTCCTCAGGTATCTTGATGACCCCGAGCAATGCACGGACGGACGGACACAAGGACAGAGGACACTGACGTCGACATACAACACTGACGTTGAAGAGGTGATACTGACATCGACAGACAGCGACATCGATGTGATAAAGGATACATGTTGATGGAAGACACTCTAACGTCGACAGATCAAACCGACGTCGACAAACGAAAATGACTTCGAGAAGCAACACTGACGTAAGTTGCCTTCCTCCTGCTATATAGGCAGAAAAATATATTTTTTTTCTATAAACTTATATATTTTTAATTACATTTTGACTTCTTCAAAGATCACCGTTTACCAAAGCAATGTTACGCGTTTCTGAAGAAGCGAAAGAGACAGTTTCCTAATGACTTCATGCAAAAGATCAATGAATCATTTCTTTCTATTCATTCTATATGTCTTGGACAGATGTGAGCATCTGCCAATTAGTTACGACCCTGTGTTACGCACTGCACATGTCACTGCAAACACAAATAAAGGTGTTTCCTCCAGGCTTTATCACGTAAGCATCAACGTTCACGCCAGCGCTCCTTTCTGGACTGCACGACTCGTTATCCAAGCGGGTCATAATAACAGAAGCAGAAGTGTCTGTGATTAAAAAAGCTGTTCTCCATGACTATACTTTTGGTTTGTCTGTCAACCTCTCTCGCGGAGAGGAGCAGAGGAGAGAGAGACACACGTGGACACAGTGTAAGTTGAAGGAGCAAGTTGAGACGGAGTGGAGTTCAAAGCTTCGCATTATATGCGAGATGTTGGGAGCTTCGATCGTAATCTGTGATAAATGATCTGTCTGCAGAAGGGGATAGCAATCTGTACGTGATATGCTCGACAGGGGACGCCACTATTGCGCTATATATTCCTCCTCCACTCTTGTGTCTTCCTCCTCTGACACGGGTCGAAGTAAGCCCAAGGATGAAGTGAATCGGATTACTGTCAGCGAGGGGAGCGGCTCGGCACACTGCTCTCGCCTTTCTCTTGAAAAGAATTTTCCTGAGCAGCGAACAACACCGCCCACAACACGTCCTTGTGTTCACATACTTGAGGGACCTGAGGTGACGAATCCCCGTAGAGAAGCTATCAGCATGACGACTTGTTTGATTTACTTACGAAGGATCTTATCACGTTATCTGTTCCTCAGTGACAACAGCAACTACTAAGAACATCAGATAACATCGACTTCGGTGCAAATTATTGGTATCAGATCCTACTCGCATGTAAAGGTGCATCGAAGAGCCCAATGGTAAATGGGCCACAAGATGTACACTGGGAGATCACATGCTGATGAGAGTGAATCTCGTCGGAGACAGGCGGACATGGCGAGGAGTGATCGCTGAACACATAGTGAGTCAAGGAACTACTACTGAGGCTGTGGGTCAAGATAGTGAGACGAAAATTAAACTTAAGTATAAATACATCAAACAAGTCTTGATATCCAGTACACGGTATATGATTCGTGTATATATACCCACACACACACACACACACACACACAGACATATATATATATATATATATATATATATATATATATATGTGTGTGTGTGTGTGTGTGTGTGTGTGTGTGTGTGTGTGTGCTCTAGTAAGCACACTGTTCATTCCCAGTCGCTCCGGCCTGACAGTCATCTTAGCGGCTACATTCAGAGACCAGAGACCAGTGTATATAAAATTTGGTCAACGACCTGAACCTTGCCCAGTATCATAGAGGGTGACGCATACAGCTACAATGGACGAGATCGTGTACGATCACACCTGACCTAGAGAGAGAGAGAGAGAGAGAGAGAGAGAGAGAGAGAGAGAGAGAGAGAGAGAGAGAGAGAGAGAGAGAGAGAGAGAGAGAGAGAGAGAGAGAGAGAGAGAGGACCAAACCAGCATTTGTTGGTCACATATTTCACGTCGAGGATATATAAGCGGCAGCGGCAGGCAGGTGTCTCTAGCATCAGTGTGTGGGGGGCACACACACTTGACCTTCTTGGGGGTCGGTCATGACAGTTAATCTTCAACGCGACCCTATTCTTGAGGTGTTTGGGTAGGGCGTTCCTGATGGGGGGTCGCCCCTTGTCCCTTGTGTAAAGTCGTGTATTTATGGTGTCAACGTGGGGGTGGACCATGGTCTATTCTCTCCCCACCGCTACGGTAACGAGGTAAAGGTAGACGCAAATCCCGGGGGGTTCATGAATAAACCAAGCCAGGGGTGTCCTGTTTGGATAATCATAATCTACTGCTTGGAAGAGTAATGGAGTGGCATCTGGAGGACCCGAGGTGCCGTGAAAGCGATGGAGGTGCTTTGAGAAGAGCGTCAGGTGATATTTATGTAGTGAAGAAACATGTGCACCACAATGGGACAAAGTCCTCTTTACTCTCGCCTTGGGTCGGTGAACAGCTGCCGCTCACACCTGACGTAAATATTGTCTCACGTATTTCTTGGACATCGAGAACCTAAAGCTGGCACCGAGAATTCTACCGTTAACTGCGATTAGAAGAAGAGGAAAAAGAAAACGAAAAATATACTACGATTCCAGAAGTAAAACGCATTAAAGTCCCACCTATTTCCTGTAGTTATGTGAGAGAGAAATGTGAAGGGCGAATCTTCGAAAACTGAATAAAAATTCGATTGAAGGAAAAAAGACAACGCCGTCAGACATTCCAAATCTCGGAAACCTGAAGGAGGAGGAGGAGGAGGAGGAGGAGGAGGAGGAGGAGAGGGAACGAACGACCTTCCGAGAGGCTTAAAACCCCACCAGGGAAGGTTCCTAGTGCTGTCGAACTACTGCCAACACCTCATGTGTAAAGAACCAGAGATCAGCGACCCTGTGGAAGACATCAGCGAACACGGTGGAAGAGCCCAGCAAGCCTGTGGGAGAAAATGTGCGAGTTCATTGACAGAGATTACCAAGTCTCTGGGAGACATCAGGGGGAGAGATGAGAGAGCTTGTAAGAGAGATCAACGAAGCTGTGGAAGCGATCAGTGAGCCTTGAGAGAAGAATTGCAAGCCTATGGGAGAGAGATTAGCAAACATCAGGGGGAGAGATCAGAGAGCTTGCGGGAGAGATCAGCGAAGCCGTGGTAGAGATCAGTGAGCCTGTGTTGGAAGACAACGAGCTTGTGGAAAAGATGAGTGAGGCGGATGGGAGAGATCAGAGAACCTGAGGGAAAGATGAGTGAACCCTGTGGGAGGGCTTACCGAGACGAGTGGGAGAGATAACAATTCTACAGGGGAGGAGAAACCAATGAGAAGGAGAGAGATCAGCGAGGCAAGAGATAGTACAGCGTAACGGTGAACGTGAGGTAAATACTTTTTTAAAAGGTGCGAGATGTCGTCGACGTTCTTACCCTGCACCATTCCGAGACAGGCGGCGAACGGTTCCCGAGGGGCAAGGGAGGGGATCGGGGAGAGGCCATGATTGCGTCTTCTGGTGTCGTAAGACGGGTATTAGCGTAGATTTTGCGGGATATAATGAAAGTTGGCGTGGGATTCATGGCCGAGATATAGATTCGAGATATGATATCCGATGATAGGTCGCTCCGAAGAAAAGCGGATCATGACTGGGACTGTCCGAAGCCTCATCCTGAGGTTCGGTTCAAGACTCAGTGAATGAAGCTTCATTCACATTCTCGCAACATAGCAGTACAGTGGATACGGTAACTGATTTATTTACACCTCTCTCTCTCTCTCTCTCTCGACGAAAAACAAGCAAGCTTTCCTCCAGCTGTTGATTACACTTCCTCGGCGATCGAGTGGAACAAAGACAGAAGGTGCCGTAGGGGAGATACCTCTCTCTCTCTCTCTCTCTCTCTCTCTCTCTCTCTCTCTCTCTCTCTCTCTCTCTCTCTCCACAACTTCCCAAACTCAAACTATTTGTTTCTGGCTGAGAATTATAGGGACTTTAAAAAAAAAGATTCTGTGTTTTTTTTTTTTTTATTCGGCGTGGTTGAACCCGGACAGATGTAAGCTGATAATTTGGAAAAACTATAAGACATTCTCAGTGTGAAAGTCATGATCCTCTCTCTCCCCCTGTTATTTGGATTCGTTCTCTATACTGTGTTAACAACTTTTTGTGCTCTATGTTCTTTCTCTTTCCTTATCTCCTTGTTTTTTGGGGTTCTCTGTCTCTCTCTCTCCCTATCTCTCTTTATCACGATTATTTCTTTTTCACTTCCGTCTTTCTATGTCTCTCTGCCTTTATCCCTTCTTTTCTCATGCCTTCACGTATTTCTACATACCTCTATTCAACTCCTTTTCCAAAGAATTAGGTATTTCTACATACCTCTATTCAACTCCTTTTCCAAAGAATTAGGTATTTCTACATACCTCTATTCAACTCCTTTTCCAAAGAATTGGGTATTTCTATATTCTGTAGTTGGTAATTATCCTGCGCAGAGCATCTGACGTAATGACCCATGCGAATGTAGCTTTGGCAAGCAGCCGTTCGACATGCGATAATATCATTCGAGTCAATGAGCTTTTGGAAATCGGTCTGATGTATGATATATATGATTCTTCTTGCGTGTGTAGATCTGGGAAACATTCTGATATCACAATCCGTCATAATGCTCAGAAACAACAGTTTGATTTACGATAATCTATAGTTATCTGGGCATATAGAGCTTTCGGAAACAATAGGACATATGATAACTTACATGCATATGACTTTGGGAAGCAGACTAACTCATGATAATGCATGAGTATCGACATCAGGAGAAGTCTGACGAGATAACCCATGAGTACGTAAACGATGGATAAAAGGGGCATCTCTGTAGCGCTAACTCGAAGCATTTCATACCCACTTACATATACTTGACATTCCCCCTATCACTAAAAACATGGAACACCCCACCACCACCCACTTGAATCGCACGTTACTACCCACTTACGTAAACTGCACACCATCTTCCAACACAACACCGCCACCTGTATCGCGCACCATCCTCACTTATAAACCCCATATCATCACTCAATTGCAATCCATAGCATTACTCACATTCCATGCCACCATCTACTTATAAAGAGCACCTACTTTCACTCCCAACCATCATCATAACTTATCCTTTTAATGGTCACCACTGCATACTACCTCCCACTCATACCATACTCCGTTATCTACTTAACACAGCTCATCACTAAGCATTTACCCTTCGCTACACCGCTTATACTTCTAAGCTAACACCCTCTCACACCAAACACTACTACCACTCTCAGAGCACACCATCAACACTTACACTGCATACAAAAGGCTACTCATACCTCACGCCACTATCATTTAACATGGAATACTGCCTACTCACATTATGAATCACCACGCACTTACACTTTACAGCACCGTCCACACGACTACCAGCAACAACTTTAACTGCACACTCCTTCTCACATTTTACGGCATCACCCACACACACACGTCCACTTAGCTGAGAAACCACTCATCCCCAACATCCACGCCACATCACCATCAACCTATACCATCGCATCACGGACATGCAGCAAGCCCGTGCACCCTCACATTGATCATACTAGGTCAGAACCTCCACACATCTGGTCGAACGCCCTCACTACAACCACCACAGTTCCAAGATAAGCTACATCTCATCACATTAACACACACACACACACACTACCACAGGATGGCACCTCCTCCTCCTCCTCCTCCTCCCCCCGAACCGTTCACACTCAGGCAACTGAGTTGCCGTCTTTGGCCGGCTGGATCGCTCACAACTCAACCCCAACAACCCCCCTGCATACTCAAACACTGAACTTGCCTGCCGTCTGTCACACCTCAACCCTCCCAAAACCTTTTGCACACCCTCGCACTCACACCCTGGGGTTACCGGATCTGGAACGGTATGCTCGGTTTAACGCCGACTGAATTACACGGCTCCTCTTGCTCCAGTACAGCTGACAGGGAGAAAAGCAGAGGTGGGTGGTACCTGTCCAGCCCAGCTGTCAGGGAAAGTTAAGAGAAGAGGGAGAGAATACCAACCTACCTACTCACCTTCCTACCTACGAATACCCTCAACGAGACTTGGTATTAGGTACACCTTGCGCACAAGTTAGGAATAACGAGTCACTTGAATTAAGTGTTGTCAAGTTGTGTGTGTGTGTGTGTGTGTGTGTGTGTGTGTGTGTGTGTTAGAGGAAGAGAATGTGTGTTTATGGACTGAATGCCAGCAACGAACGTGCGGGTGAGGCACAATCAAAGGGCAGCGACTCGGGCCAAGGATGGAAATTCAACTGCCGCTGAAATCCTAACTCACTGCGACGTCCTCTTTTACCTTCCCAATACCCGGGCGGCAGTACGTCGGAAAGCATATCCCACGCAGACGCTCGTCTTCGTGATCTAAATGTACTCTTTGTGGTCAATCTATCCATCCACTCCTTGCTAGTGAAGTCTCCTATGTTCTGGGAAGGAACAATTAGCTTCCAGATAGAGACAGATAGACAGACAGATAGATAGATAGATAGATAGATAGATAGATGGAGAGAGAGAGAGAGAGAGATAGAGAGAGAGAGAGAGAGAGAGAGAGAGAGAGAGAGAGAGAGAGAGAGAGAGAGAGTTTGACTGTGGCTTAATTTTGTGCTTTTTCACAGGGCTTGTATCATAGCGTCCAAGCTGTGCATCTGTGCACACATCTGAGGAAGTGTCTTCAAGAGTACCTCCAGCCTTGATGTACCCCACATGTGTCTTGTTTAACAAGTGTCCATATTTCATCTTTTTGAAGAACGTGATGACTATGTGTACTACACGTGTCTGCGAGACTCTCTCTCTCTCTCTCTCTCTCTCTCCCTGCAGTGAACTGGTTGTAGGTGGATGGGAAACTCTGTGGTGCGTAGTTTATAGCACTGTGTCTGTCCAGTTGTCGTGACGCTAGACTAGACGTAAATTACTTTCCGACGACGCAGGGGGGATGGGTACTTTTCGCGCCGTCGGAACAAAATGCTTTCAGTAGGTTAGGAAAGCATGTGGTAGTCTTCTAGAGGTCGCGTGTATAAATTAGCCTCCACTGGCTCCGTTCCTCTTAAGATACCAAAGAAAAAAAAGATCTCTCTTTCGAAGTATACCACCGTCATCTCATCTCGCACACCAGTTCCTGCAGCGCCACGCTCTATAACCAAGTTCAGAACGGGTTTACCGACACCTACTCGCGGCAATCATCTGATAAAATATTGAAATATTCAATAGTAATTCTAACTCACCGTGTAATAAAATCCCTTTACTTATCGGTGTAAACACAGGGTGTTACACATGCCACACCTGTTGGCCTCGCATGATTCCTATATTCTGTTCGTGTATATATATATATATATATATATATATATATATATATATATATATATATATATATATATATATATATATATATATATATACACATAACTTTTGTAGCTATAGCTATAACTAGTTCAGGTGATTCAAAATGACTATCTTCTCAATGCTTCACACTGCTGCATAAAATTGAGCAGTGGCCATACACGTGCAGCTGTGCTGCGGTAATGATGCAGCAGGAGGTTTACCTCTCATTGTCTCATAGTGATGCAACGGTCAGACCTCATAGCAGCTGATCCAAAGACCCCCATTCTGCAGCTAACTGACTGGAGACACCAGCTCCGCTCTCCCAGCCGTCAGATTAACGTCATAAACAGCCTTTATTCGTATAACGAGATTAAAGGTCCCTCCAATGGTAGGTGGTTACACATCTCTGATCTTCTAAATACAGAGTGGAAAGTGCGTGTCATTAGAGGCTTTGGTTAAAGTCATCGTGATTACACGTACTCAGGAGCTTACTCAAGCCAAAAGTTGTACTTAAGCTTGTGTGTAAGTATAAGTTCGACAGCAATAACACTTCCTCGCTGTGTTTACTCTCTCAGACAAAGGTACGGATACGCATTATATAGTAGAGCTTTCACCGACTTAAAAGGGTGTTGTATTAACACTTGACCAGACTTGACCTCACAAGAAATAAACATAGTGTGTGTAAGTAACTTTACAGGAAAACTCTGATAAATTATCATTAATCTCCAATGAATATATTGTTTTTCTTACGAGTTCTCATCGAAACAGAAACTCATTTGCAATACGATCTGGGAGAGGTAAGGAGGAGGAGGAGGAGAGGAGGAGAGGAGGAGGAGGAAGAGAGGGAGGAGAAGAAGAAGAAGAAGAAAAAGAAGCGAGTAGGAAACGGTATATGTCACATGCCTATCTTTAAAACATAAGATCGGGAAATTGTGCTATGGTGAGCGAGGTCAAGATCATGTCAGTGTTATGGAAGAACTTAAGAATGGTGAGGACTGCACCAACTTACAAAGGGACCTCGACAGACTCCAAAGTTGGTTTGATGTTTGGTTAATGAAATTCAACCCGAGAAAATGCAAAGACATCAGGATTGATCACAGTGAACGAAGGCCTCGATCCGAGTACTAGTTAGCAGGAGAAGGCCTACAGGGATCCGTATTGTAAGACAGACTTGAGGAGTCGATATTACACCTAACATGTTGCCAGAGATCCACCTCAGGAGAACAGTGATGGAGAGAGAAAAAAAAAAACGAAATTATTATAGACATTTATTTGAAAAGATGCAAAGGAATTATTTCATAGTATCAGAGAAGTGAAGGAAATGGAATACGTTAAATGATGAAATTGCGAATGCTGACAGTTTCATAAGTTGGTAGAGTTGTTTGGAAGAAGAGGAAGTTCAAGAGATGGGGTACTGTAAACAGGTAAATAAGAATAGGAAATTCCATACACTCACACACACACACACACACACACACACACACACACACACACACACACACAACATACACCGCTTAGACTAGGATAAGAGGTATGCACACATAGGAGTAAAGACATAGTACATATACATAAGGATGAGAGACGGGGCAACACGAGTGTCAAACGCTTTCCTCGTGAGACACAGACAGACAGAAACACAGACAGACAGAAATACAGACATACATACATACAGACAGACAGACAGACAGACAGACAGACAGACACACACACACACACACACACACACACACACACACACACACACACACAAAAGAGTATAAAACTCTCTCCCCGTAACACACAAACAGTAATCACACACAATGGGGCTGTGTTGGAAGCGTACGCGACGAAGACAATGATGCACGCACTACCCTTCATGCAAATTTCCACCTACTTAAGCCAAGGAGACAACTGACAGGGGTTTGCACGTCAGCACAGAACACGATGCTCACTAGGAACACATTGTCAGCCTCGAACGAGACGCCTCCCGAGAACAAAGTGTTGGCTTAAGAACGCGACATCAAAGAAAAACACGTTGTGAGAGTTCGCATCTGTGTTGATGTATTCCAAGAGAGAGAGGTCGAGTTTCTTTAAATGTTTACGACTTAAATATATATATATATATATATATATATATATATATATATATATATATATATATATATATATATATATATATATATATATATATTTATTATTCTTTTTATACATATTTGCCATTTCCCCGCGTTAGCGAGATTGCGTTAAAAACAGAGGATTGAGCCTTCGAGGGAATATCCTCACTTGGCTCCCTTCTCTGTTCCTTCTTTTGGAAAATTAAAAATGGGAGGGGAGGATTTCCAGACCCCCGCTACTTCCCCTTTTAGTCGCCTTCTACGACACGCAGGGAATACGTGGGAAGTATTCTTTCTTCCCTATCCCCAGGGATAATATATATATTCATATATATATGTGTGTGTGTGTGTGTGTAGATATATATATATATATATATATATATATATATATATATATATATATATATATATATATATATATATATATATATATATATATATACGTATATATATCAGCACCGCACAACATGGAGCCGACGACAAGGTCTTGGGTGTGTCAAACACGGATTTGCAGAGGAAAGTCGACACCTGAAGACAGACAACCTCGTCTTGCTCTGACCATCTTCAGCTAGACTGAATAAAAGAAAATATTCACCACCATGATATATACTGATATATACTGACGAAGTTATGGCATTATTGGTAACCACTACATGTAAAATATACGAAGAAGGAGTAGCCAGTACATCGAAAACAGTGGTAACCACCACATGTAAAATATCGTACGAAGAAGGAGTAGCCAGTCCATCTACAGCACTGGTAACCACCACATGTAAAATATCGTACGAAGAAGGAGTAGCCAGTCCATCTACAGCACTGGTAACCACCACATGTAAAATATCGTACGAAGAAGGAGTAGCCAGTCCATCTACAGCACTGGTAACCACTACATGTAAAATATCGTACGAAGAAGGAGTAGCCAGTCCATCTACAGCACTGGTAACCACCACATGTAAAATATCGTACGAAGAAGGAGTAGCCAGTCCATCTACAGCACTGGTAACCACCACATGTAAAATATCGTACGAAGAAGGAGTAGCCAGTCCATCTACAGCACTGGTAACCACCACATGTAAAATATCGTACGAAGAAGGAGTAGCCAGTACATCTACAGCACTGGTAACCACTACACGTTAGATGAGCGAGAGTGGCGACCTCTAACGTGCATTATGTGCAGCAATGGTCACGGCGACCCGTAAATCAGCACGGCGGGGAGCTGTGTGTGTGTGTGTATGTTAAGTTTCCTCACATGTTAGGAAAGAATAAGAGGAAAAAAAAAAGATAAATGACAAGACCTGAGTGCATGTGGTTTCCAGAATCGTGGTTAATGTACATGACTGAATAAATATAAAGAGAAAAAAAAAAAGGGGAAAGAAAAGATGTACATAGTGGTGTTGTCTTCGACATTCTTGAAGTGAAATTCAGACAGACTAATCTGCGGATATCATACTGATAAAGTCTAAGAATAACTAAATGAAAACATACAAGCAAACTCAGGTAGCAGTGTATCAATTTAAAAAAATAATGTTACTTTACAGTAGGAGAAAAATCTTAACGGAGCATTTGGTCGAATCGCTGAACACTTACTTGCCTAAGACCCATCTTGCCATTGAGTGAAAAACGGTAGTAGCATTAATGGAGAACTCACTCGTCTGAAAATATCAATTTCGTACTTATGTTCTGTGGAAGATGTTCATACATGTGTGTTAGTAGCTATTCATCGTTTACGTAGCTCGAGAAAATTCTGATCTTCGGGAAAACATTAGAAAACTTGCATTTTCTCTACTGGAGAGCACGCGCATGAATAGTGTACTGCTTCGTATTCCATACATCCACATGCTTCGTCGTCATGCACACCCACATACAAGTCAAGCAGCCGGATGCAAATTCCATTTGAATATCCTCCATATCTGAGCAACGATGCCGAAACTGTTCTGAATTCATTTGAGACATACTTGTATTGGGTTCGCGAGGAGAAGCGTGTCTAAAGTTCTTTATTTGATGAAGCTGATATATAGTTCATAAACTTTCATGCCCCTCGTCAAAAGTGAAAATAAAATACCTTCAGAAATGACCAAAGGTTAACAGCATTTATTTTTGAACGACCCCGTGCATGTTTTTTGGTATGAAATGACGTCAAATGAAAGATAAAGTCATGTCCAGACAGGACAGCTTCAAGTACGAGCTTTTGTGAGCGTCAGCTGGGAATGTATCACCTCTACGTCATTGACTAACGTCACTTATGTAGAAATCAGCTAAAAAAAAAAAAAAGTCAGTTATCTATACATTTGTTACGTACACATCAGTTAACAACACGTCAGCCAAATACATATCACTTTCGCACAAGCCTAGACACCCTTGGAATATATATGAGCTGTGTGTGGACATGTTAACTATAAACACGTCGACCATGAACTCGTTAGCAAGGTACAGCCTATCGTAACTACGTTAACTTAATATGCATCGAGTGACCGTCGGCATCGTAAGGGGTCGGTAGTTTTTTTTTTTTTTGCGATGACTTGTTTCTTTTACTACACCGCAAGCCTTTGAAATGTCCTCACTCCTCATGTCTGTCTTAGCACGTAGGTCCTTCTCCCTTTTCAACAGCCAGGTCCTTACACCTCCTTCAGAGAGTTTAGATTCCTCTTATCTCTCTGTCTCTTTAGCCTTTCCTGCATTTCACGTGGGACCTCGACGAAAACCTTTGATCGCGGACGGAGCTATATAAGTCCGCCTTTAACACTACAAAAGGAAGGGCGTCATCTAAGAGTTCTTCAACTTTGCAGACGTCGGAGTGAAACCACGTCAGCTTGCAACTCGTTGTCAGCCGGGAACACGGTGTCAGCTGGGCAAGAAAATACATAAGCTGTCAAAGAACACGACTCCCGGACGCTGGACGAGGAGTGGATGCGTACCCCGCCGAAAATAGCATGGAATCTCTGTCTAATCAATCAGGTGTCAACCAGAAGGCTTTCCTGGACATGCTGACCGGGGACGTAAACAATCATTTATATGACAAGCACTTTATGGTTGGCTATATTGTGGTTCGCGATGATCATAAACATACGACCATCTCCTTTTAAGGGAGAGAATAATTACAGATCATTGTATCTCACGAGGCAATCTTCAGTACTGATATTTAATAACAATTAACCATAATTAATCCTCTAGATCATTCACGGTGCTCGTAAACAGTCTAATTAAGTAACGCTTCCTCATAATCAAGAGGTACGAATTATCGACCATAATGAAAGACAAACAAAGAGACTATAATAGCGGTCGTCACCACACTTTTCCTCGTCTAACCTCCGGCATGAACTGCTGCCGTGAAATCAGAGTGTGGGCCAGCATATACCAGTCAATTACTCTGTCAGTAGGTGTACCAAGAATATATACATATATATATATATATATATATATATATATATATATATATATATATATATATATATATATATATATAGTCTATTGGTCATCATATAGTCCTTCGCTGCCTTGGAGGTGCTTCAAGAGAAGTGGATTAACGTCTTGATAGTAGTAGTTTCCTTGGTGCTTGCTGGAGCACCTGCTGGTCACTTTCATGGCACAGGGAACACACTATGCGCTGGTGTTGGGGAAGTGTGAACCTGGCCAGACGTAAGGGCAAAATGAGACAGAAATAATAAGCCATCGGTACTAGAACAGCTTGTCACCGATACTGGAATATGACATTCCTGGAACGATATGCCTCCCGCACTGGAACACTATATCTTACGATATTAGAACTTTACGTCGCTGGTACTAATGCTGGAACACTATGTTCATCCTACTGCACTACTATATACAACTGGTATAGGAACATTATCTTACTGATACTGGAAAAGCGCAACTTGGTACTGGAACACCTATGATTCCAGCACTTGATCATGCTGTTTCTAGTTCACTAAGGCTCTCTCTCTCTCTCTCTCTCTCTCTCTCTCTCTCTCTCTCTCTCTCTCTCTCTCTCTCTCTCTCTCTCTCTCTCTTCGTCATGGGCAGGTGATCTGAAAAAGGCAAGCTGGGAGGTGGAGGGAAGCAGACCTTCCTTGTAAAAGGATAAAGACAGCATCGTCTCCTGATCAAGATGAGAATGTCCAACTACAAGATATCGGTTTTTTGCCTCCATGCGGCTCGAAGACAAGATTAATGACCAGAAGCCTCCCCAAATGCCCGACACATTTTTGAAAGTAAAGAGATATTTCCTCTTAAAACTCAAGTACAGTTCTTCCTATTTATGGAACATTCATTAAACTTTATCATACTCTAGTTATATCTATCAATACATTGACGTTTGCGATGTACAGTTCGGTTAAAAACATTAAAAATTTGACTGTTCATGTTCAATCTCTGGTAAAAGTATGCTAGACGGGTTTAATCTTTGCGATTCTCACTACACATATTTGACTGTTGCTTGTCTTTCCTCTTCAATATATAAACTCGAACTACATTATGATTTCCATCCTGTGTACCCCGTTCTGCCTCTCTTACTGTTTGTTATTAGTTGAAAGATGTTTTGTAGGCGTTTAAAACAACTGAGAGAATGGGATACTCAGACGAAAGTTTTAAAACAACTGAGAAAATGGGATATTTAAACGAAAATAAGATTACAGAATCGTGGTGAAGAGGAGGAGGGTTGTTCGGCAGCTTGGATACACGCCTCAAAGACTTTATATATTTTCCTGATCTGGACGAGTCACTGGATGGGAAAAACATACACGTTCTTCTGTGCGCGTCGCATGCATAATCATGATTTGGATTATCACGGAAGAATGTTCTATTAAAGCGTTTTGGAAATGTTTCAGCTGCTGTGATGTTTTAGGTTAAAGCCCAGTCATTCGTGACAGTGGATGTAACATGTTAATCAAAACGCGATCATTTTCTCTTTCAAACGATGGATTTGGGGAATCGTCTCGTGATGGGTATTTGTTATCTTACTAGTTGAATCTGAACCTGTTTGGTCACTGTTAATACAATCTAGTACCTCTTCACATCAGGGGAGCTTACCCCACCTGACAGAACAACTGGACGTTGCACCTTACATATACACATGCTTCCCAACTGGTCCCAGTCTGACATTATGATTCGCTCTGTTATTTCTACCAGAATACATGTAGAAAGATATTGGTAAGACGTCATTCCTCGCCTCTATCCACGAACGTGTGGATGACTACGTCTGCTTGATCCCAATGAATTTCGAAACTGTGGTACCCACGTGAAATTCATAATTTCAACGACTCTTGTTGTCGACATGAACGTATTCCTCACCAACCCACAGCAACACAGACAAATATAAAGATACTTCCGGTTTCCAGAGGGGCAGTCAACATTCAGTGATATATTTCCACATTTGCAAAGGTGACGTGGGTCCGGCCGAAACCCATATATATATATATATATATATATATATATATATATATATATATATATATATATATATATTCCTACGAGTCCACGGGGAAAATGAAACACGAAAAGTTCCCAAGCGCACTTTCGTGTAATAATCACATCATCAGGGGAGACACAAGAGAGAAATATAACAGTCAGTTGATATACATCGAAGAGACGAAGCTAGGACGCCATTTGGTAAACATGTGATTGTGTCTCCCCTGATGATGTGATTGTTACACGAAAGTGCACTTGGGAACTTTTCGTGTTTCATTTTCCCCGTGGACTCATAGGAATATCTTGATCACGCGCAAAATTGTGATCCTTTCCAATATATATATATATATATATATATATATATATATATATATATATATATATATATATATATATATATATATCTTCTTCTTCTTCATACTATTCGCCATTTCCCGCGATAGCGAGGTAGCGTTAAGAACAGAGGACTGGGCCTTTGAGGGAGTATCCTCACCTGACCCCCTTCTCTGTTCCTTCTTTTGGAAAAAAAAAAAAAAAAATGAGAGGGGAGGATTTCCAGCCCCCCGCTCCCTCCCCTTTTAGTCGCCTTCTACGACACGCAGGGAATACGTGGGAAGTATTCTTTCTCCCCTATCCCCAGGGATAATATATATATATATATATATATATATATATATATATATATATATATATATATATATATATATATATATATATATATATATATATATATATGCACATACACGGGTGATCCTTAAAAACTGTTCATTGTACCGGAGTTGGGAACAGATTCTCAAGATCACCCACCCACCGTCACCTCATCGTCAACATGTGTGGTTTTAAACTGTGTTATGACACACTAAAAGTATCACTCACTCACTCCTTTACAAGGAGATTATCTATCGAAAAATGATAGACAAAAAATTATCACGCAAAAAAAAAAACTCCAGAATCTCATCTTAATGGAACGTTTTGTACAGCGA
This sequence comes from Panulirus ornatus, assembly GCF_036320965.1. NCBI lineage: Eukaryota > Metazoa > Arthropoda > Malacostraca > Decapoda > Palinuridae > Panulirus > Panulirus ornatus. Next base: position 15,918,480 of record NC_092242.1, on the reverse strand, counting down.
AAATTTGTCAGATTATATAAATTTCATCTTCAAAGGGATTCTCGGCCAACAAAGCGCCTTCGCATTACAAGCTCTCCTCGCCAATCCAACATTTTCTTTTAACCAGCATAAAGAACAGCACTGCCATTGTTAGGTGAAGCTAAGGTACAAGTCTGCCAGCGGGCAGGTAACATTGCTTGAAGCTACGCAGATAGATCGTGCTGTTCTTCGAAGGCATCACTGAGAACAACATTCCTTCTGCTTAAGATGATGTTATATATGCAAGTAGTCTAAAAGATTATGTACAAATAATGGGTAGAACTCTTTCCTTGGTGTAATGATGATGTATTTTAAGTGACGGAAATTAAAAAGTGTGTATTTGTAAAGCCACGATGAAATACGTTAGTATATATATATATATATATATATATATATATATATATATATATATATATATATATATATATATATATATATATATTACCTGAAGGAGTGGAATGTTTTTAAAAGGAGTCGATGGTACGAACTGTACTTTTCTTCAACAGTGATGGTACCAAGCGTACCCTACATCTCCTGGCATCGGTGTTAGTAACTTTTCTCAAGAGTTTGTTATCCTCACTGATAATTCATTACATCATTTATGAAACGAAGTTTGCGACCCCCACGGTGGCCAAAATCTTCTATATGAAACGCACATCCTAGACAGCGCACTCCGGACGAAGGCTGAGACGTCGGTAACACAACAAACAAACCGCTACCCTCAAGGTTACTTAATACTGTTGTGCCGGGGATAACGGAGACTGAGCTCAAGGTGAAGGACGCCTTGCCTTATAGGGCAGGTGAGTCGCCAGGTGCTAGGGGGGTTTGTATGGTCAAGTTGTGGTCGCTACGGACAGTTCAGGGTCGAAGCCACCCGCAGTGGAAGGCTTGAAGGCTCTCGTGATTCGTGTACAGACGAAGATGACGACAATCAATGAGGTTTATAACGGTGAGGGAGGACGAGCGTTGAAATGGCTGGGTTTAGACGGCTGGAGTGAAAGAAAGTGAGGCGTTACCTTCTGGTACTACAGTGACTGGTGAGAGGGTGTTTAGCGTTGGTTGGTGTGTATTGCGATCACTGCACCTTCTGCTTGGGTGAAAGTAGTGGATGATGACGCAACGTGATGGATGATGAAAGTCTTTTAGCTCTGATGATGCAGATGTGGGAGTTGATGGTACCTCGGTGCCGACATTTGGTTGGCAGATGATCGACATGCCAGTCAGCAGAGCCATGATCATTTCTCAGTAAGTCTTCCGAATTATGATACATTGCTCACAACAATGCATGTTACGGTAGGGGGGGGGAAAAGACAAAGTGGCTATAGCCAGAGGCTGATCAAGTGGCCTAGCTAGTAGGAACAGCGTCAGGTGGTTACGACTGGTAAACAAAACAAGTGCCATGATGAATGTGTATGCAAAGTGATGATTGATGGCATCAACGAGCCACAACTGTACTCTTTGGTGCGCATGCGAACCAGCTGGTATATATGAGCTGTAATGGTGACCTACATTCACACTACGTCACTACGCTAGTCTTTCATCACTACGCTATCTCTCACGGTCATTACCTTCACTATCCCTCACGATCTTTACTTCGCTGTGCTTCACTATCCCGTTCTGGATCGGCTGAAACTTGTCCTCCACGCCCGTCTTCCAACTCCCTTCTCATTTATCAGATTACCTACCTACCTCCTCCTCCTTCCATCCCTCAACACTCCGTCCAATAACCGTCACCTTTGCGAGACATCAAGTCGTCCCGCACCGTCACTCGACTCCCGGCTACCTCACTCCTGCCTCCTTTCCCGGCAATTCCTGGCTCATTAATCTCAGTTCCATTATATCGTTTATCTTCACCTCGTTAAAATTGGACTCCTTATCGATCTGATGTTGCCGGGATTACAGGCCCGAGGAGGTTAGTCTGCCGCTGACCACACCTTGATTTACAGCGTGGGCTTAGTGGTGGGAACTTCAGGGGCCTGGCATTACGAAAGTCAGGCCTGAGGAGGGAGGGGTGTCTTGGGCCTGGTGGAGACTTGGAAGGGAGGCTTAGCGAGGCACAGTGGCTGCACGGGGTCTTGATTAGAAAGTGAACTCTTTAACATTCCACTTCAGAGAGAAATGTAGTTGGAGGGTATGGCAATGTGTGAAGTGACTGGTGTCAGTCGAAGAGCCAAGCAACCACTATTGTCAGTCTGGGAGACATGTAGCTACAGGTGTCAGACCACAAGCATCTCATTGTTGTCTTTATATTAATGGCGGAAAGAGACTACTGTTGATAACTTAGGAGTTATAACCTATAAAGTTACGAAAATTGTATGAAGTTAAAACGATGGCGTCAAACCTGAAGATTATCAAAGTAATAGCAATTAAACTCTTGAAGGAGGAGACATTCTATCAGTGTTAGGGGTCACTACCGTCCCTATACCACACAACCTACACACACACACACACACACACACACACACACACACACACACACACACACACACACATCACGGAGGCCTCAGTTCTGGCCAGGCTGACGCATCACCACGACAACACTAGGTCTTGGACGAAGCTTCGCCTTGAGAGCATTGCACCACGGTACCGAGGTGGAGCACCTCATAAAATTAGCCCTCACGACACACTGGTTTAATCATTCTTGTTATGCAAGGTTTTATGCCGACAGATTCAGGGCTCTTGAGCTGTCCAAATGGGTCGACCAACAAAGGTTGCCTCTCTTGTACACGACCCTCGAGCTCTGAGGTCCCTTGGGAAGAAGAGAGTATCGTCTGGCTTAATTTTCGCATCTATTATCCTCTTACCCAGAATTCGTAATTTAAGGAAGTCGTTTTCCCCTCCTCCACCTCCGAAAGTTTCCAGTGTATATGACACATTCCAGAGTCGGCCTGGCGGAGTTAAGTCATGGAATCTGGAGTTATCCCTCACTGTAATATAATGACTCTATCACATGATGACGATACGGTGAAAAATGATCCATCCACGACGTCACAAGCCAGACCTGACATGTTAATCTCGACTATAATACCGTATATAATATGAAAATTGGCTAAAGTATAGTGCCGCCGTCCACTTCATTCAGGTGAGTGAATTGCCTCATTATTGTCTCACTCTCCCCCCCAGGCCAATAATTTCTCAGCAGTACAGCCAAGCACATTGACATCATTTGAATAACCACAAAATTACTTAACCCAGGTGCCCATTGAGTGGGGAATTGAGAGACCCCTGGCATAGCAGAAGTTCAGTGGTCAGGGTTTGTAGTGGGGCAGAGGACGTTGCAAGATGACTCTCAGAGAACACTAATAATTGAACAGTCATAGTGCTATAAATAATGTTCGTAGGCAGGTGAAAGAATATAAGCTGATGATTCCTTACATATCAAACCAGCTGTATAAGTATCATATATATATATATATATATATATATATATATATCTTTTTTTTTTTTTCTTTGTCGCTGTCTCCCGCGTTTGCGAGGTAGCGCAAGGAAACAGACGAAAGAAATGGCCCAACCCACCCCCATACACATGTATATACATACGTCCACACACGCAAATATATATATATATATATATATATATATATATATATATATATATATATATATATATATATATATATATATATATATATATATATATGAAAGTAAATATGTTCCTATAAATTTCTTAGGTAGCGACTTTATTTCGCGAGACTGGACACAGTACTTAATTTGGAGTAAATCTTTTGAAGCGTAAGTTGAACTTTGTCGTATTGTACTTAGAAACAAATGGCCCTCCGTTATTCTCTTCCTTGGTCATCACACAGGCGGACGCTCCACTTTTAACGATGATTTTAAGAAAATGGGAGAAGCTTTCATGGTCTTTGGACACAACATGGTCTCCCAGTGGCCTATGGTCAAGACATGTACATGTAAGGTTAAGAATGTTGCTTGTGAGGTACCGTAGCACGAAGATACTACTTCAGTACGATGGTAAAGGCCACTGAGCATCGACCGTCCACCAACTCTTGAGATCACGACCTTAAGACCTTTGAGTATAACGGCGCGGTGTTTGACCTAGGGTCAAAAAGTCGCGCCTTTATGCCCAGGGGTCGAACCATCGTAAGAGCTTAAAGTTCGTACCGTCTTACCCAGAGGTGGGGAGGCGAGGGTTAACATAAGTTCACACTTTGAAGTTCTAGCGATGAAAAGCCCTAGCGAAGAGCAAACCACATACAAGGAGTTGGAAGGCCCGATGCCAGCCGCTACGAACGAGGCAAATACGGGAACACTCGGTTAGCCAGTGTCGGGTAAACGCTTTACGGACACGAAAGGCGATTTTTTTTTTCCTGTTCTTGTGTGAGTTTGGGGAAGGTGTAGTGAAGTTTACTGCAGTGGTAGTCTGTGTCTTGTCAGCATATTTATCTATACCTGAGTGTTTGTGTGCTATTAACTGTTCTCTGTATGCATTCAAATGTTTACTTCTACACACACACACACACACACACACACACATACATACACTCATACACACACATCTTCTTCTTAATATTATTACGATGAGAACTCGTATATACATATGATCTCCACCAGCGAGCCTTTGCTAGCTCAATAGACATAAATGTGTAAACATTGGTGTTCTCTCCGTAGAGTTTTACTTCATGAGAGAGAGAGAGAGAGAGAGAGAGAGAGAGAGAGAGAGAGAGAGAGAGAGAGAGAGAGAGAGAGAGAGAGAGGTATACGAAAATTGCACGTATATGTGTGTGTATATATATATATATATATATATATATATATATATATATATATACATATATATATATATATATATATATATATATATATATATATATATATATATATATATATATATATATATCAAATCTTGAGGAACCTATGTATATCATAATTCTTATAACACAGAGAATCGTCCGTGATCTCTGTGTACGTCGGCTCGTTTCCGCCTCACACCACAAAATCTTCAGGAACTTCTAATGCTCATCTCCTGAGCCGGTACACGAGCTCAGAGCTCAGAGTGATGTGTATGGAGGAATAAGCGTGCTTTGGCGCTGGTTATGTTGGTAATCGTGGGATAGACCATTGCTGAGTAGTCTGTCTGTCTGTCTCTTTCTTAAATGTATACTTAAAACGTCTTTTGTGTACGGAACGCGACGACACAACAGAATGTCCCTACGTTCATATATCTAGGTATCTTTTGAGCACACGTCCGCTTGTGTTTGTGAGAAACGTGTGCTCTTCCGCGCAGTGGTACTTGGACCTGGCGAGTACTTATGTGTGTGTGTGTGTGTGAGAGAGAGAGAGAGAGAGAGAGAGAGAGAGAGAGAGAGAGAGAGAGAGAGAGAGAGAGAGAGAGAGAGAGAGAGAGAGAGAGAGAGAGAGAGAGAGAGAGCGCTTGCCTACGCCTGGTACCACAGACAACTGACGCTGGTGGCTACACAAAGAGTATTCCCTGGCGGCCTCCATCACGGAATATGCAGATCAGCTGGCGAGAACCAGTGATGACAATGGGTGTGGTCGACCTGCCGCTTGACCCTGGGATCTGTACTGATAAACGTGACTTGGTCTGACCCCGGGGTGACCTGACCCCCATGGAACTGATCCGGGGCTTCACTGCCTCTCAGCCTGTGATGATAATACAACTGAGCCTTGCACTACATACCCGCTCTCGTCTGGACGCACAGGTCACGTCATGGAATTGTAGTCACTTTCATGTCAGACAGCATTCAAAGGGCAAAGGATAGAGCTTTTTCTTTTAAACTATTCTATTTCTCTTTCTTCCATTCAAAGGGCAAAGGAAATAGCTTCCTTTTAACTATCTTATTTCCCTTTCTTCCTCTCCCTCTCTCCTCTTCTTCTCTCCTGCCTTTTCTCCCCCAAGTTTCTTTCGAAAAGATGCGACACAACACCATCGAAAATATGCGAGGGAAAAAAAGGAGGGGAATATTCTCCTGGTATGAATATTTCGGTTTCCAGGGAGGAGTCAAAGTAATGAATTCACAGTTTTTACTCTTAACACTATCCTCGTGCGGCTGACATAAGATCAGATGATTGGAGATCCCTGACGTTATTGCGGTGATGGAAGGTAAGATAACCCCTGGGCCGTACTGGTGGAAAGAATGATGAAAGTGATAGGCCAAAGATAAGGTATTAAATACTGGCGCAAAGACTTGTAATGTAGGCTCGCCAGTGCGCATGTGATGAGGTGAATGAGTCCATAAAGACGGGAGGAAAGAGAGAGAGAGAGTGTGTGGGTGGGTTGATAATATCACATATCATTTCTTCCCACCCTGCGCACCACACACAGATATTCCTCACTTCTCTCTTTTTTTTAAGTCCTCCAAAGGGCGTGAGGAATATAGCGAAAATCCCCGTCATGACCAGGGTTACATGTACCGAACGGGAGGTTATCTTTCACGTCCTGATGGAAGGGATAGATTAGAATCTGGCTTAAGGAATGAAGATACATTTCAAAATGGATTTCTCAAGACTTGGGATACGATCATTTTAGATTTCAAGATGTGATGATCTTTGGCAGTTACTTTTTCAAACTAGATTGCTCCTTTTATACACGGATTCTCATTACATATATTCTGTGCGTATCACTGATCTCAGTGTGTTATGTAGAGAATAGGTGATGTGAGAAAACCCAAGTGATCAGAGACCCATACCAGAGGTTCGTTGTGATTTACGAGCAGCCACGTGTGTTATCTGGCATTCACCTACATTTCCTTTTAATCTCTCTAGATCATGTAACTTGTAAGTCTATCTATTGCTATGTATCATGATCAAACGACGGGTCTTTCATTAATTCGTAGCGCATTCAAGATGTGATATCTACAGTTTGGTTTTGTTATTACCGACGTCTGGTCCATCTTTTGGGAAAATATTACAGAAAGGGAGGATTTCCAGCCCGCCCCCCGCTCTCGCCCCCTCTTTAGTTGCCTTCTACAACAAGCGGGAGAGACGTAGATAGCATTCTTTCTTCCGCATTACCAGGGATAGATAAATAGATAGATAGATAGATGGATAAAGATAGAGATAGAGAGAGACTGTAGATTATCATCATCATCATAATTATAATAACCAATATCATTATTATCAGTTATCATTATCATTATTACTATTATTATTATCATAATTATAATAACCAATATCATTATTATCAGTTATCATTATCATTACTACTATTATTATTATCATTATTATCATCATTATTATCAAATAACTTCTACGTTAGAGGTTCCAGTTAAAGACAAAAGTCCAGATCAAAGCATAGCCTTAAATGAGAGACGAAGTTAATCAAAGGTAAAAGGAAAAGACAAGGGAAAGCATTTACTAATTTTGGAGGAAGGGAAAACCTGTCTCTTAAAATCAGCCGGGTTATATTACCGGGTAAGACATGAGGGGGTATCATTATTATAACCCCATTCATGGGGCTCCTGCAGCTTTGAGACTGCACTCCACGCAGGAGTAAGGAAACGATGGACTCCTCTGAAGCTAGAAGGTCCGCGTCACGTGACCATAATCCCTTCCACCCACTGACGATGATACATCTCGCGGTAGAATCGGTGAATAAACTTAAACGTCTCAATCAATCAGAGTCTACAAGAGTTTCAATTGGTTTATGAATCCATTTACGAACAGCACGAGGAATTAGGAAACACACATACACACACACACACACACACACACACACATATATATATATATATTATATATATATATATATATATATATATATATATATATATATATATATATATATATATATATATGAACTGCCCTAAGCGAAGGAAAGCTCTCCAGAGATCTGTCTGGCGGCTTATAAAACAGTACACCTCAAATCCGAAAGCAGGTTGGGCTATCTGAGACACTGTCCCGCTGCATCACTCGCATCTCTATCCGTTTGATCATCATATATATATATATATTTGCAACATATTGTTGGAGTGCTTGCTGCCTCCGAGTCGTATGCTTCTGAGCTCAATGGAAAATATAAGTATTATCTTTAGAGTAGAATTCATGTCTAGAGTCTGTTATTAGCATGTGAAGCTAATGGATTTGTGTATACCATTTCTTTTACTAGTACAATCCAAACACCACTCTCATGGGGGGTTCCTGTGGTTTTAAGGTTGTACTACAGTTAGAAGCTGGAAAAATGAACTTCTTTGGAGTAAGAAGTTCCTTGACGAGGCTGTGCTCCTTTTCGTCCAGTGACGATGATACAACCTCGCCAAAGGTAACTAACTCGCTTCACATTTAACCCATGCAAGCGAGGTGCTGACGCTACACGACAGTTAGCGGTCCTTCATTTCTGTGAATACCGACCACGTAAGTTTTATGTTGCTTTTCGACTCGTGTTTTGATTCGCTGTTGCCAAGTCAACGTTCAATTGCTTACTAAGTTTACGGTCAAGAATCCTTTAACGAAGGAGGAACAATTTGCTAAAAGAACTAGTTTGCCTGTGATACGTGAATTTCTCTGTACTCTTGCACTATCTCATCATGCGAAGATGTAATCTTTCTTTATCGGCATGTGAAGGATAACGGCCATAATGTCTGGATATGATCCCGACTGAAGGTCAAAGAGCAATCAAAATATACGTGGATTAGTTGACAACTGTTTAAGATGGCCAAATGGTCAAAGCATCTTACAATGGCGAAAATACCAGAATACCTGGTCATAACATACTTCAAATGTTCTAATCAACAAAGCCTACTTAAAATATTTTATTCCAAGGCATATTCAGAATAGTTAACCTTTTCTTCATAACAGTTAAGCTTTCCAGAGACTAAGCTAAGCTTAAAAATGATCAGAATCTTATTTAGGTACGTTAGATTCACCCAGGTCAAGCTTGGAGGGCCATGACTCTTTTCAGTGACAGGCTGTGTTAACGGGGTGTGTGCCATCACTGGCATAGGTCGGGTGTGTGCTCTCGGGGTGCCAGTTAAGATGTTGATCTTACGGTGCCGTTAACTTGCAAGGGGTCGGGTACATTGTGCTCTGAAGGTGCCATCACTGGCAAACGCGTGTGACTGTGTTTGTCAGCTCTTTAAGTGGCTATGTGTGTTGTGTATACGATATAGATAACAACAGGAGAGGGTAGTCTGATAACGATCCAGTACTGATGACTTTAAGACTTGGTCATCCTTTGAGTGGAGGTGGACATTCTCACAATAGGATGTCAGCAGACGCCACACAAGATGAATCTTTGATTTAGAATAACCGATAATCAAGTAATACTTTACTTAGTGTGTCTGAGGGTTGTACATGCGGTTTTTAAATAATTTCGTGGAAAAGAAAGATAAAGATAGATAAGCACCGAATGAGTTTATATCTGTATATATCCCAGGACCAATCTATGATTCTGTGAAAGAGTCCTGGTGGAATTCAGGTCCTTTCTAAAGGATTCTGCAGCCCTAGACGTTGCTTCTTACAGAAACAGGGAAATACTGGGTTAGTTTAGGATGAGTTCTTCAACAGGACAGTGCTCCGAATAATACAGTCTGGCCAAAGGTCTCTTTTACACTCGTGGTATAACCTAATGCAGGCGGACTCCGGTAACACCCATCATATATATATATATATATATATATATATATATATATATATATATATATATATATATATATATGAGAGAGAGAGAGAGAGAGAGAGAGAGAGAGAGAGAGAGAGAGAGAGAGAGAGAGAGAGAGAGAGAGAGAGAGAGAGAGAGAGAGAGAGAGAAGGCATTGACAATAAGCACAAATCGTACCCAGGATGGAAATAATATGTCAAACGTACAAAAACTCATTATTTATTATCTCCTTACATATGAATAGAATAAGAACCCCTTCGACTTACACAGCAACAACGATAAAATAAGTTATCTCCACCTGCAACACATGTACAACACTGTGGGGAGCAGCCCACGAGTTTGGGATATATGCTACAAAATCTCTCTCAATCACAGATTACGTCGAGATTGCTTGTCTTTTGTGTGTGTGCGTGTGTGTGTGTGTGTGTGTGTGTGTGTGTGTGTGTGTGTGTGCGTGCGTGTGTGTGTGTGTGTGTGTGTGTGTCTATTTACTTGTCTGTCTGTCTTTCTGCCTGTCAGTCTGTCTGTCTGTCTGTAAGCAGAGCAAAGTCTTTCTCCCCCAACTGTGATAGCTATGGCACAAGCAGCTTGACTAGAAAGTTAACGTGGTTAGGGAGGGGAATATCTTTTCTTTTTTTTTAAGACAGTGGTTTGATCTTTATCTTATCCGATGACATTCTGGTGTCCTGCTTATCAAATTGGCAGACGTTGACGAACGAGGTCTCGTGTAATCATTCTTTAACCTTTGAATATTTAGGAAATTATTTCTTTATTGGTATGATGTCTCTTTTTACTGTTGATGAATTGTGTTAATCTATATCTTTTTCTATTTTTCATTTGAAATGCGTTTTAACTTCGTTCATTCTGTTAACAGGGTCTTCAATCTCATTGTCTATCTAGGTGTTAAGCCTTAGTGCTCCAGTCTTGTTCATCACGTCTTGCCTGTGCGAACTACTATACCTAATCTGCTGAGTTACAAATACATTTTTTTCTATACGGCCTATTTCAATGCATTCTGCTGCAGTTCACACCCTAGGATGCACGTCCCAGCAAATCCATTCTCCTACATAATCTAAATGGTTTTAGAAACGAAGATTATGATACACACACACACACACACACACACACACACACACACATATATGTATATATATATATATATATATATATATATATATATATATATATATATATATATATATATGTATATATATATATATATATATATATTCGAGTGCGTGTGTCTGTGTGTAATAGGTAGCAAGGAAGACTTATAGAAGCAAGGGATCGGATTCTATTCTTCTCTTCCTTTCAGTTTTCCTTATTACCTTTCGTCCATAAGTCACTACATAGGCACTCGAAACCGCAAGTTGAGCAGTGAAGCATCTCAGTGCTTCCTTCGCTCCATGTGATGAGCAGTGAGGCAGTAATACTCATGCAGTGAATAGTGAGACAGTGCTTCCCTCACCGTAAATGTTGAGTAGTGAGGGGGAATACTTTCCCTTTACTGTAAATGTTGAGCAGTCAGACAGTACTTCCTTTACTACAACATGAAAAAAACAGGAAACTTTGATTAGCCGTCTATAAACTACTGATTTACATAATTCATTACCAGAAGCAGCGCTTGAATAGGTTGTAAAAATTTTATTAGCATTTCGAGACATCATTTCCAACACTTCTCAGAGTGAAGCCTATTCAAATGGGGTTATTAATGGCAGATCAGGAAACAGTAAAGAATCCGAAGGACTTCGATGTGTCAGGTCGTGGCCTTCAAACCTTATAATCCCATCTTCCTTCACGCTTCCTTATGGATTATATTCAACATGAACAGAAACATAAACTCAACATGAAAATGTTACTTCTGTGGTTACAATTTTTTGTTTTAGGGGAGATCTCAAACTAAGGTGAATTTTGGCAGTCATTAAGTGTATGTAAAATATTTGCTCTGCTTTTTTTTTCGATCTAGTTTCACGTCTAACGTAAGAACAACATATGTCAGATAATTAAATATAATCTATCATAAACATAATTTGCACTATCTATCGACTACATTCCTTGTAACACCAACCATCACAATTTGTCGAGCATCAGAAAGACGTTTCTGCGTCTATGACACGGAATATATATTATCATTTTTTTTTTTCATCACAGTCTGAAGGCATCCTCACGCAAGATACCTTAAACACGTCTCCCTTACTCTACAGGTTCAGATCCAAGCGACTCCAGTGCCGTGGCGCGTATGGTCGGTCGGTCGGCCGCCGTCGCAGCAGAGGGACGGGTCAAACCAGCCCGGTTCTAAGAGTACCGGTAAATGAGGTCGAAGGGGCATCATGAGACGAGCGACGTGTGTTGACCGTCGTTCCACATACGCGGCGGGTCGGAACCCATCAGGAGGGCGACGGCTTCCGTTTCGGACATGGGAGACAGGTAGGAGAACGTCTCCAGGTTGTCGTGGAACACTCCAGCGTCCGCGGAGTCACACAGGAGGGAGACAAAGTCGGACTCCTGCGGAGGGTGGATGGTGGACTGCTGGGTCTTGTTAGGATCACTCAGTTCAAAGTCGGACTTAAACTCCTGGAACTGAAAGTCCGACTGAGGTTCCTGAGAGCTGGAGGCGTCTTCCAGGATACTGGAGAGGACCCAGGAGCAGGTGTCCTGGTGTGCCTTACCGTCCAGGATGTCCTGGAGGGACCTGATGTAGGCTGAAGCAAGTTTCAGGGTGGTGATCTTGGTCATGTCCGAGGCGGTGCGTCTGCTACATACCCATGATGGCAACACACCCCGCAGGCTCTCGAAGGCTGTGTTGATCTGCCGCATGCGGTACCTTTCCCGGGCGTTGGCCGTCTTCCTGCGGTACCTGGAGAGCGGCGGCGGCCGCGGCTTGTGTCTCAGCGTGTCCTGGAAGCTCCACTCGCTCTCGGAGCGACGTCGCGACTGCAGCGACCGGGGTCGCAGCTGGTACTTCCCACCGGACGTCCCGGCAGTTCTGTCGTTATTTTGGCCGTCATTTTCGTTTTTGTTTTCGGTGTTGTTGTTACTGTCCACAACACTCCTCCCACTGTCCTGCTGCGTTACCTCATTCTCCGATTTGGCCATTATGACTACTATTTGCAATCCGTTTCGTCACACAGCAGACAATTTGCGACCTCTCTCACTTCTCACTGTGTACTTTGGTTTAGGAATTACGAAAGTTATGGTTTTTTTCTTTCCTTTTCAGATAACCTCTTTAAACATCACTGTAACACGTTACGTCGTTACTGTCACTGGCTGGTCACACTTCACCTCAGTGTTTCATTGACGTCCCGGACATCTGAAACATAAGAATATACCAAACGGTAATTACTTGCACTTGCTGCATTAGAAACTGGCTAAATTGCAATGGGAGACTAACCAACTCTGTCTATATGGATGTCATGGTATTTCCAGTTTCTCGTCCACGAACAACAGTGTTCTTCTCTCAGTGAACGTTCTCACCTGTTCAGCCACTGACCACCCCGAGGAGAAGTTGGGCCACACGTGTTACCTCGGCGACTGACTCCGGCCAACTGAACGCTCACTCAGTGCTCCTCCTCTTGCTGCTGCTGCTGCTGCTGCTGCTGCTCCTCCTCCTCCTCCTCCCTCCTCCTCCTCCCTCCTCTCTCTCTCTCTCTCTCTCTCTCTCTCTCTCTCTCTCTCTCTCTCTCTCTCTCAGCTCAGGCCCAGTACACCACCACCTCCCCGAAGCCCATATATGGTTCATCATTTGTCATTTTTCCAACACGTATTACGATATATCTCATTTGTTTTGACGGGTTCTGGGTCATTCAAGAGTTGCTCTACCCGTCTGTGATAGTGGTCTACGCGTCGGGTCAGCGTGGGAGAGACAAATCGCCCGTTTAATCACAGATTTGACCTGGAACCAAGAGGTCACCGAATCCTTGACTCCCCCCGCCGTTGAAAGGCAACCTCGAAGAAAATTTCCCAAGTGCGTGTTTTTATTTTACGAACATCATTTATGACTTGTTCTTTTTTATGTGGATGAGTAAATCTCCTGTGAGCATGATGGGAGATAAGGAATTTCCTAAGGGAACGGTGTTAACATGGATGCGATAATGACTTTCTTCTTCATTATAAGCCGACTGAGAACCCCGAAAAGTCCTAATCAAACAAAACAATGACATGACGTCAATTAAACTGACAAACTTTCCTTTGATCTGTAAAACACACAGACACAGACACAGACAGACAGACAGACAGACAGACAGACACACACACACACACACACACACACACACACACACTTGATTTATATATATATATATATATATATATATATATATATATATATCCAGTCAACCTTCCTTTCTAATATCTATTCTGCCTTACTTACAGTACTGGGAAACTTGAATTAACTAAGTCACACGACATGTCTGATGTTATACTACTGTTTATTTTACAGTACTTAACCCAACCTACCACTTAACGTAAATCTATCACCACAAATTACTGGTTCATGCAAACTACTAATTAAACTAAACCACCTATCAAATAATGTTAATCGAACTTGCTAATCAATCCTGGTCACAAGTGGCCCAGCGTTGATCATCTCAGATGGCTGATCCAGGTGAGCAGTCAGAGGATATTTTTGATCAACTGAAGTGCTGATTAATTCAGATTATTGGCAAACTTTGGTTACTAAATTAGGTGACTAATAAACTCAGCCTATTTATCGTTCTAAACCGGACTAAACTTGACTAGCAGAGAACAGCCAACATATTGGGGGCAATTTGCTTCATGCCAACTGCCAGCCCTCTTACATTACATCCCAAATCACCAACTAACGCAAACTACCAATTAAGCAGTTAACTCAGCTTACAAATTTGAAGCTAGAAGATTTGCGTTTTTATTCATACTCCATATTTTCTGCAACGTAAAAAACAGCTTCTCTTCCTCTTAGGCTCCAGATAAACTCCAACCTTAGCAAACTGAGCTAAAGAGAATGCTTGAGGTGACGGGCTACCGTGTACACAGCCGAGAAATTCCGTCTAAATCTGTCAAAATAAATGTAAGCGCCAGCTTAATGAGAAGCTTTTCGTAGAGCAAGGTCACTCTGTGATCGGAGAGCGACCCAGTAGGGCCGTATCAAGATCCGGCGTAGCAGTGACCACAGCAGTGACCACATTCTTCTTGGCATAGTGAGGTGATTAGCCGGGAGAGAGTGTAGCAGTGAGAGATGGATGCGAGCTGAACACTGACACTCCTGGGCAACCTGACCACGGCGCTAGTGTGTGGCTCTTGTGATGGGGTAGGGTGCGGTGGGGTGGAGGAGGGGCGAGGCTCTACAGGGAGGAGGGGCGGTGGTGTGTGACTCTAGTGAGGGGAGGGAGGTAGGGTGGAGGACTGAGACTCTACAGGAAGGAGGGGCGGTGGTGTGTGCTCTGGTGAGGGGAAGGGAAGGGGTGGAGGAGCAGTGCACTATATGTAGGAGGGATGTGTGGCTCTGGAGATGGGAGGGGAATGGTGCTCTGAGTCTCTGGAAGGAGAAGGGACGGAGGAGTGAGGCTATAGGGGGTACAAAGCAGAGGTGTGAGGCTCTAGAGGGAGGAGGGACGGGTGTCTGAGGCTCTAGGCTCTAGAGGGAGGAAAGACGGAGGTGTGAGGTTCTAGAGGAAGGAGGGACAGGGGTCTGAGGCTCTAGGCTCTAGAGGGAGGAAAGACGGAGGTGTGAGGTTCTAGAGGGAGGAGGGACGGAGGTGTGAGGATTTCAAGAGGTAGAGGGTGGAGATATGAGGGTCTCTGTGGGGTTGATGAGGTACGAGCGTTAGGGCTGGGTTGTGATGAGGGCTGGGTGTATGAGGGCTGGGTGTGATGAGGGCTGGGTGTGGTGAGGGCTGGGGGTGATGAGGGCGGGGTGAGGTGAGGGCTGGGAGTCTCAGGGGCACGAAAGACGAGGGACATCCAGTCCTAGACAAACACGCTCGTGCCCATCACAAACAGGTATATCTACTAAGACGTATGACGCATTTATTCATGCATGTGTGCATGAGCGTTATATATAACCACACACACACACACACACACACACACACACACACACACACGTGTGACCAGCCAACATACTTATCAACACATACACTGACATGGACGCGCACTTCAGGATTGCTTGCCTGTTTGTCTCTTCAACTTTCTCTCCATCTCACTGTCTGTCACACTCTGAACCTGCATGCGTATATATATATTCAATTATAATGTCTGAATATCTTTTAATGCAATATACCCGGTGGTATCCAGAAGCTGACCCATCCACATGCCATCATCACCAGCGCAGCGCCTCTAATACTACATCACGCCAGTTGAAGAGAGAAGAGAGAGGAGGAAAATAAGGAAGCTGCACCGTCCAAATTTGACACATGAATTTGGTTAATTAAAATCCACCTCGTACTTTGTCCCAGCGGCGGACGGGAGGGTATATAGCACTCTCCTGCCCCCACAACCCCCCAACACACACACAGATGGTCAAGACCCTCTCTCCTGCGAATGCTTCTAAGTCTGATTCTTCGATCGACAACGACGATGAATAAAGTACAGTTAGTCGACCCATGAAATACTCTCGGAGATAAGTTACCAGCGCCGGGCGAGAGAAGACTTCCACTCTGGTACGAAACCTGGTGGTGGTGGTGGTGGTGTTTTTGTCGTGAGGGTGGGTCTGTGTGGGGGAGTGTTGGTGGAAGGGGGAGAGGCAGGCAGACCACACACCCCCCTACCCCTCAACTAGTGGCTTGGCTCCGCCTCCCCAGGTGAGTGACCCCGCCCTCAAGGTACTTGGCTCCTCCTCCTCCTCCTCTTCATGTGACTGGCTTGGCTTCCCTTTGGGTGTGTATCGCTCATTCACTCACCAGTGTTTAATGACTCCCCTTTTTCGGCACACGCACTCTGTCATGGGGTAGAGGAGGAGGGGGAGGAGGAGGGGAAGTGGAAGGGAGTGGGGTGTGTGCGCAGATATTTGTATTCGTATCTCGGCCCATTGGCGCAGGGAGAAAGCTACGTAGGTCCATAAACACAGACGGAGAATGCTCGGGGCCGACTCATCCTTTGTCCTCCCGATCAATGCAACTGGTCCCTCTCGCTGGGACAATATAAGCCATGGGGATAGATAGGAGCAAGACAACACTATAACACTCCCCTAACCCACGACCAAATGATTAAAAAAAAAAATGGGGGAAGAAACACATAAATAGATAAATAAAAGGCAAGAAATAATCAAAAGAGGCTTGAGTGTGCTGGAGATACATCAAGGACGAATTTATTGTGAATAAAGAGTCCTTATCCTCCCACTGTTATTAGCATCATTTCAATCTATATAATTCTCGGTCATTGGGCAAAACTGATCTGACGCCGGCAAAAACCGGACCTGGCGGGGGTACAGGAGGAGGAGGAGGAGGAGGAGGAGGAGGAGGAGGAGGTGGGCCTTTTATCTGAAAAATCAGGCGACGGTGCTCACACCTGGGGCCTCGGACGGTCCTACTCGTACGCCCCTCGGCGGTGATGGGAGGCGGCGCTGATGAGAGGCAAGTGGGATCCACTATGTCATCCAGGCATTTATGACCGACTGTCGCAGTCACATAATGTCTATCATTTACTCTCATGTGTACACGTACGTATATATATATATATATATATATATATATATATATATATATATATATATATATATATATATATATATATATATTCCCTGGGGATAGGGGAGAAAGAATACTTCCCACGTATTCCCTGCGTGTCGTGGAAGGCGACTAAAAGGGAAGGGAGCGGGAGGCTGGAAATCCTCCTCTCTCGTTTTTTTATTTTCCAAAAGAGGAACAGAGAGGGGGGGGCCAAGTGAGGGTATTCCCTCAAAGGCTCCGTCCTCTCTTCTTAACGCTACCTCGCTAATGCGGGAAATGGCGAATAGTATATATATATATATATATATATATATATATATATATATATATATATATATATATATATATATATATATATACTTCCAAATCCAGGACCTAGGAGTCGCCTACTATGGTCGTGAAACTTCCGCAGCTCTCAGGAAGCTGGCCATGTCCACCGGGCGGGACCATACTTCATATATATGAATACATGAGTGCTCACAAAGTGTCAGCATGTATCCATTACTAAATACAGACACACAAGAGAGAGAGAGAGAGAGAGAGAGAGAGAGAGAGAGAGAGAGAGAGAGAGAGAGAGAGAGAGAGAGAGAGAGAGAGAGAGAGAGAGAGAGAGAGAGGCACCACACGCATCATCAACAGTTCTCCAACAGCACCAGTAGGTTCTCCTATCATGAAGAGGGTTGGAATCTCTTGGGGTATGTTTGCTGCCCTTGTGAATAAAGTGTATGAACCAGGAAGGTCTGATCCTATCTGTCAAAAGTGTAAGATTTTCATCCAGACACATGTTCTGTGTCAGTGTCACGAAGGATCTAATTGGACTTCAAAGGTCGTGCAAGAAACATTTACCTGTAGAAGGTTTGTATCAGATGTTGATTCTATTTCTTTTCCAAAAACAAAAAACAAACAGATTGTTTATTTTCGCATGACACAGATATGGAACGATTTGTGTTAAAGCTAACTAAAGTTCTATACATAATTAAACTGCTTCACACACATATAAGAAAAGAGTCAAAGATACGAAGACACAGACATGAACGTCGACACAGAAAATATGCATATACGAACCCACAGCGGTTCACTCACTGTTACTGGGTAACATGACGTAATACATTCTCTCACGCAAGCATGTTGTATCCTGCTTACCCCCCCCCCAAAAAAAAAAAGTATACATATTCATCAAACACATAACAAAAAGAAAATAAGACTTAATAAACAAATAGAGAGATGCAAGATGATAACGCTTATACTTAATTTCGGTGAACACATTTTTTTCGGGTGTGGGACTGGGGGAAGATGATGGGGGGATGTGTCGAGGTCGGTCCTCTCCAGAGAGTGAGGCAGACAAAACCACACTGAGTACAGACCAGCCAAGCACATCCTTAATCGAAACCCTTGTTAAATACAGACCGGCCTCAGGCCTCAGGCGGTTGTATATATATATATATATATATATATATATATGAGCGGGGGGCTGGAAATCCTCCCCTCTCGTTTTTTTTTTAATCTTCCAAAAGAAGGAACAGAGTGGGGCCAGGTGAGGATATTCCAAAAAAGGCCCAGTCCTCTGTTCTTAATGCTACCTCGCTAACGCGGGAAATGGCGAATAGTTTAAAAGAAAAAGAAAAAAAAAAAAAAAATATATATATATATATATATATATATATATATATATATATATATATATATATATATATATATATATATATATATATATATATTCCTATGAGTCCACGGGGAAAATGAAACACGAAAAGTTCCCAGGTGCACTTTCGCGTAATAATCACATCATCAGGGGAGACACAAGAGAGAAATATAACAGTCAGTTGATATACATCGAAGAGACGAAGCTAGGACGCCATTTGGTAAACATGTGATTGTCCCCTGATGATGTGATTATTACACGAAAGTGCACTTGGGAACTTTTGGTGTTTCATTTTCCCCGTGGACTCGTAGGAATACATACATACATATATATATATATATATATATATATATATATATATATATATATATATATATATATATATATGTGTGTGTGTGTGTGTGTGTGTGGTGTGTGTGTGTGTGTGTGTGTGTGTGCGTGTGTGTGTGTGTGTGTGTGCTACCAGACTCCACCTGCTCCTGGTTGCGCCGCGAGTGAAGAGCCACACCTTCGGCGGCGAGGTTTGTGTCCGCGAAGTACAACCTCAACGAAGAATTTCTCACCTCGGAGAACTCCTTCCTTACCTTCCTCTTCGTCCATAGCCTTACAGCTGTCTCAGGTATCGGAATGAGATCCAAGTGATCATGTTTATTCAAGTGGTGACAGTCGGTACTATATCGATGGCCAATATCTTCCCCAGCCAGCAGTCGACAAACCTCAGGCCCTAGTTAACTAACAACGGTAAACAAAATGCGAGCCACCACCTTCTTGGATTCTTCTTCATGTGATAAAATTATTCACTTAGAATAGTGTGGCACTGATTACTATGTTACCTAATATGTACAAATTTACGTTTTTCTTTTGTTTTTATCAATCTGATCAATCATAAGTGCAAATATTCATCAGTTGCAGGTTAACATTAGATGTAACTCTACACATGTCATTTGATTTTGATTGAAACTGCACTTAAAAGCTATCATTATTCAAGCAATGAGAACACGACAAAGTGTTCGTCTGTAATCATATTTTTTTAGGTGTATATTGGTGTTCTTTCGGACTTCACTCTATTTCCAATGAGATGAAGTGATCGTATCTTGTATTCGAGTCAGGGATATTTCTGATCACTCTCATGATGAATTATTATCATTATTCAATAACTTCAATCATGATCGGACACGATCGTCATCAACTACGTACTGTAACGAAACGAGCGCTAGTCATCTGCAAGTCCTATTGATCTGCGAGTCTTTGATTATTGCAGTTATAGGTTAAATACTGTTCGCATAAAAGCATCTTATTTATTTGATTCTATGGTGGACTCCTTTCAGGGAGTACTGGACTGAGGAGTACATGGTGCAGATAAAGAGTGAGCAAGTGTGGTGGCTGGACTGTGTGTGTGTGTGTGTGTGTGTGTGTGTGTGGAAGTTGGAGAAGTGTCTGAGTGAGGAGGATGGAGCAGTGCGTTGAAGTATGGAGGGTGGAGAAATGTGTGAGTGTGGAGGGTGGAGTAGTGTGTGAGTGTGGAGGGTGGAGGAGTGTGTGGGGTGTGGAGGGTGGAGTGGTGTGTGGGGTGTGGAGGGTGGAGTGGTGTGTGGGGTGTGGAAGGTGCTAGTTGAGGAGTTGAAGCGTTCGAAATTCCAAGCTACAAATTCGTTCAGTCTCCACTTCCAGGGGAAACTGTTGAAAGACAAGAAACTGGTCACACAGCCATCACTTTGAACGTTTGAGCTGAGTTATATCCTCATAATGAAGACAGACATGGTTTCATGAGACTCCAAATTTGTGGGAATTACAGAGAATTATGATATATCCTCACGACTAATACGTAAATATCTATATACCTCAAACGTCTGAAAATCACAGAATTAGAAAACAAAAAATTGGGTTCGGAATTGTTCAGTTTCGGCGATATAAACTCAGTGATATAGACGAAAATAACGTTAAATCGATTTATTGCATTCAGGAGAACACTTTCACTTCTGCGATATGAACTCTGAAATAAATCAAATAAGCATGGGCAATGAATAACTCGAATACAAACAGGCAGGATATTAAAGATGAAAGGAGTATATTGGGTTTGATGGCATGAGACAAGGAAAAATGTTTATTGTAAAGTCATCTGAACCTATTGAGGAACTTATAGATCGTCTCCAAAGGCCGGATTTAAATCCTTATTCTTAAGGGCACTTACGGGAATTTGTTACTGATATATGGTCATCTACTCTGACTACTTTGCTGTGGCCGTGTACTTCAAAATGTGCGTTTGAGTTCATAGAAATCTTTTTGGGATCACCCAACACTAATGTATTTCTACTGCAACACCATGAATTAAGATGAATATCAGTCCCTAAGGAAAATTAGGGAGAGTTTTTATGGCACCTGTTCACCTTTATATATTTTTTCTTTGTTTTCTGATGGTAAATTTATCTCTACAGGTGTTATACTAAGTACACCAAATCTACTGCTGTAACCTTCGTCTACCTACATTTATTAAGTTGACTTCGCCTGGGCCCTAAAGCGAGCGATTACTAAAATCTTTCATGACAAGATTACGACGTCTTGGAAATGCTATCGACCTTTCCAAGTATTTTTGTCCTTCATCCTCTGTTCTGTCCGGTGACAGACGGAAACTGGGCTCAATCGTATGTGTAATATACTTTCCATCCTATGAACGTTTTCGATGAACATCGAATCGGAAAAACCCTACCATGAAATATATCCTGAGAAATTCTGACGCTGTCAATGTTGACCCGAGGCAAACTATAACCTCATCTGGCGACCCTCCCTCGCCCACACTCTCCTGACGCAGACAACTCCCTTGACACTCGAAAAAGCATCGTTCTTGGCCCCTACCACTGCTGCCGAGAGGGAGGGAAAGAAAGAGAAAAGAACATACACAACCATCCATTCTTACGTTCGTGCGTGGCTACATGCCTTAGTACGTACGTCGGTCAATCTAATTTCTGGGTTTTACTTCCTCCTCTCGGGTTCTTCAGGGATGAGGTTCGATAGGGGTGATGCGCAGCTCATTACTGTTCCGCCGTGGCTGGATGCGTGGCTCCACCACAGCTCAAGCATGCTGCACTTCGGCAACCTTCATTTCCATCTCGTGTTTAAGCTTCGTTGGTGGGACGATCGTGTCGTGTGGGCCACCCCTCTAGTTCATTATCTCTCACGAACTTGAGTGAGGCAGTGGTTCTTCACCGTGGGAGGGAGTGGGTGGTGAGTATGGGAGACTTGTGGTTCGCCGCTGTGGTTCTTGTGTTGTTAGGAAACTAGTGACATTAACCGGGTCCAAAAAACCTAGTCAAGATGAATAAACCACCTAGGCTGGCTGGCCAAGTACAAAAATGTAAAAGAAAAAAAAATGATAGTTTCTTTTACAGAAAAAGAAATTACTGAAAAAGAACGTAATCATAAGTAAACCAGGATTATATATATATATATATATATATATATATATATATATATATATATATATATATATATATATATATATATATATATATATATATATATATTCTTTCTTCCTTTCAAACTATTCGCCATCTCCCGCATTAGCGAGGTATCGTTAAGAACAGAGGACTGGGCCTTTGAGAGAATATAGTCACCTGGTCCCCTTCTCTGTTCCTTCTTTTGGAAAATTAAAAAAATAATGAGAGGGGAGGATTTCCAGCCCCCCGCTCCCTTTCCTTTTAGTCGCCTTCTACGACATGCAGGGAATACGTGGGAAGAATTCTTTCTCCCCTATCCCCAGGGATAATATATATATATATATATATATATATATATATATATATATATATATATATATATATATATATATATATATATAATCTGTATACCAATACATTATCATCAAGTATAATAATCAAAGCAGAAAAAGCAACTTATAGTTTTTTCCATAAGTAATCAAGAAAAAATATAAAAATCTTTCAGTCTAAGGCAGTGTTCAATGACACTGGGATATATTCCCAGGGAATATAATGGTCAGGACTTTACAGCCCTCACACACACACACACACACACACACACACATATATATATATATATATATATATATATATATATATTTTTTTTTTTTTTTTTTTCATACTATCCGCCATTTCCCGCGACAGCGAGGTAGCGTTAAGAACAGAGGACTGGGCCTTTGAGGAAATATCCTCACCTGGCCCTCTTCTCTGTTCCTTCTTTTGGAAAATTAAAAAAAAAGAGAAAAAAAAACGAGAGGGGAGGATTTCCAGCCCCCCGCTCCCTTCCCTTTTAGTCGCCTTCTACGACACGCAGGGAATACGTGGGAAGTATTCTTTCTCCCCTATCCCCAGGGATAAAATATATATATATACGTAAGTGAAAAACTGTGTATACAAACTACTTTATACACACCCTCCTGTAAACAAAACTCATAAATACATCTGATTAACCACACTGAAGACATACATTACTTGATGGAAACAGATCTCAACCATCCCATTAATACACACTATCACAAAATGTAAAGATAGTAAGAGCAAAAACCAATTACACAAGATCGCTTGAGAGTGGACATCCCCCAATGAGGACATTGCTCATTTGTCTCCAATGTTACCTTACAAAAGGCTGGAGATGCAACCGAGGACTGAAAAAATATCATAATGTAGTGTACATCACCATAACTTCATAATCCACATATATATATATATATATATCCTCTGCAGCGGGACAAGCTCTACCTCCGCCTTTGCCACCCGTGTCTGCCATAAAATTCCAGTACATCTCTGGAACAACGAGAAACAGCTGACCGATATGGCCGTTAAATCTAACACGTGAGACCCTACATGAGCATAGATGTCTAACACGTGAGACCCGATATAAACACAGATGTCTAACACGTGAGACCCGATATAAACACAGATGTCTAACACGTGAGACCCGATATAAGCACAGATGTCTAACACGTGAGACCCGATATAAACACAGATGTCTAACACGTGAGACCCGATATAAACACAGATGTCTAACACGTGAGACCCTAAATGAGCACGGATGTCTAACACGTGAGACCCTAAATGAGCACAGATGTCTAACACGTGAGACCCTACATAAACACAGATGTCTAACACGTGAGACCCTACATAAACACAGATGTCTAACACGTGAGACCCTACATAAACACAGATGTCTAACACGTGAGACCCGATATAAGCACAGATGTCTAACACGTGAGACCCTACATAAACACAGATGTCTAACATGCGAGACCCGATATAAACACAGATGTCTAACACGTGAGACCCTAAATAAACACAGATGTCTAACACGTGAGACCCTACATAAACACAGATGTCTAACACGTGAGACCCTACATCAGCACAGATGTCTAACACGTGAGACCCCTATATGAGCACAGATGTCTTCAAACGTGAGACATCCTGTCGCACGAGCCAGACGCGGCGGCAATAACAACAGAATTTCGACAAGTCTCACTCCTACCAACGACCCAGGGAGGAGGAGGCGAGGATCGTAGGATCACAGCCTTGACCCAAGAGGCAAACGTCCCTCCCACTGGTGCAACATCGTATGCATGGTGGACGGGGCAGGCTGGCAGGCTGTGTGGGACTATATAAGCGCATCCATCTTGCCTTGCCTGTTACATATTTGGTGAGGAGTTCAGAAAATCAAGATGGTGATCCAGGCTACAGCGAACGGCGGGGGGAATACAAAACGCAGCGACCTAGAATGACAATACCCTTCTGTTTCGGGACTGACTTGGGAGGGAGCCGAATGCCTCTCGGTTCCTTAATCAATGTGTGTGTGAGAGAGAGAGAGAGAGAGAGAGAGAGAGAGAGAGAGAGAGAGAGAGAGAGAGAGAGAGAGAGAGAGAGAGAGAGAGAGAGAGAGAGAGAGAGAGAGAGCCGCCAGGGAAATCGGCCCACCATCACAATCCCAGGGTATCATCATCACCCACTAATACAGGAAGTATGAACATGAATGAAAGATACTGTGATGAATTCAAAGCTACTTGTTTATAGCTTGTCTTCCCTCAGCTCAGCAAGTAAGTTCTATTACCATGACTATTATAGCAGAAGATGATGCCATTCTCTCCATCCTCACAATCTACATGGGAATCATCACCAAACAAATCAAATACATTTCATACTGAAACAGCGACTTGATACTCAAAATGTCATTCCTACAGTTTATTGTATTTGACTTTGAAATCACCTGCCTTGACTAACTCGTGGATAAGACGTAAATAAACAGAATGCAGTTACTTCTGGACCTTCGTGCAAGTTCTCAGTTATCTGATTATCTTGTGAAATCGGGAAATCCTTCAAAAATGTCAGGATGTCTAACAGAAGACTTTAACCTCTCTAAGTACATAGGCTGGATCATATCTAGGCTACATATTAAGAGTATATATGACCTTACATATAAAGTGTTGTCATGGGTCTGGTTGAGATTGTATCATGAATGTGGGTTCTAATAACTGCCTCTTCTCACACCATTCATATTAAGGTAATAATCCCCTCTGATCTCGCCCTCCTCAAAAATAATAATAATAATAATTGCGCTATTAGAACATAAAGGAAACTGGAGAAATGATGATGATATTAATCAAGTTAATCACTATGATCAGGTGATATTAATAATGGCTACGTTTGTACAAAGTTACGCAAGAATCAAGCAATTTCTTATATTGGAAGTTACGTCTTTGAGACACACACGTCAAAGAAATTAGTGTGATGAAACGAAATTTGGCGTCTGTGGAAACGCTCAGTGATTGCCGACTTTTGTGATGCTCATCAGAAATCGTAATTCCACGTGAACAACTAGTGTAGAAATGGAATACGTACAATGACATTGTAGTGCAACGGTGAAATAATGAAATAATGATTACAATGGTACAATACTCCAATACTTTTGTGTGTGAGCATATATAAACACACACACACACACACACACACACACACACACACACACACACACACATATATATATATATATATATATATATATATATATATATATATATATATATATATATATATATATCTATATATATATATATATATATATATATATATATATATATATATATATATATATATATATATATATATATATATATATATATTCCTATGAGTCCAAGGGGAAAATGAAAGGAATATCTTGATCACGCGCAAAATTGTGATCCTTTCCAATATATATATATATATATATATATATATATATATATATATATATATATATATATATATATATATATATATATATATATATATATATATATATTTAATGAGTGTCGGAAAAGCCCACGGAGGAAAGGATGGGTCAAGACTCGGGTAATTATATGTTAACCATCAACAAAGCGAAGGCCTTACATTACTCTGGACACTGAGGACTTGCTCTTTAAACTTATCAGTGGATCTACAGCGCGCGGCCCAGTCTGTACTTAAGTGTAACTTGTGACTGATCGACCCTTCCCGGGGATACACCACCACTGGAGGCCTCTGTACAAAACCTACTCGTCATGGATGATTTCTTGGTCGGTGGCTCGTATAAACCCCATTTCCAGACTCGTGTGAGAGGTGAGGCGGCTCGTGCAACACACAGACCCACAGACTCGTATGAGAGGTGAGGCGGCTCGTGCAACACACAGACTCAAAGAGTCGTATGAGAGGTGAGGCAGCTCGTGCAACACACAGACCCAAAGAGTCGTATGAGAGGTGAGGCAGCTCGTGCAAAACACAGACCCAAAGAGTCGTATGAGAGGTGAGGCAGCTCGTGCAACACACAGACCCAAAGAGTCGTATGAGAGGTGAGGCGGCTCGTGCAACACACAGACCCAAAGAGTCTTATGAGAGGTGAGGCGGCTCGTGCAACACACAGACCCAAAGACTCGTATGAGAGGTGAGGCAGCTCGTGCAACACACAGACCCAAAGAGTCTTATGAGAGGTGAGGCAGCTCGTGCAACACACAGACCCACAGACTCGTATGAGAGGTGAGGCGGCTCGTGCAACACACAGACCCACAGACTCGTATGAGAGGTGAGGCGGCTCGTGCAACACACAGACCCATAGACTCGTATGAGAGGTGAGGCGGCTCGCGCAACACACAAACCCAAAGAGTCATATGAGAGTTGAGGCGGCTCAGGCAACACAGAGTCACGGACTCGTATGAGCTGTGAGGCGGCTCGTGCAACACATAGACCCCAGTGGATCATCCGACTCGCGTTCGAGAGAAGAGACGTTCGGTTCAACAGCGCCCCGGAGTACGGGGGTTCCCCCATCTCTCTCTCTCTCTCACCCGCCTGTGGCCCAGATTAATCACCTGGTCTTGCTGGGCTCCTGACGGACACCTTGAGATAAAAGCCGGAATCGGTCATCATGTGTCAAAGGTCCACCTCCTTCCTAACCCACACTACCACCCCACCTTCTCCCCTCCCTGCCAGACGCACGGAACTGGTTACGTTGTTGTTTGTTGGTTAAAAATCATCTTATTTGGCCTTATAGGGGGGGAGACTCTCTCTCTCTCTCTCTCTCTCTCTCTCTCTCTCTCTCTCTCTCTCTCTCTCTCTCTCTCTCTCTCTTCGTGCAGGTAGTGATCATCACCCTTGGAGAGAGAGAGAGAGAGAGAGAGAGAGAGAGAGAGAGAGAGAGAGAGAGAGAGAGAGAGAGAGAGAGAGAGAGAGAGAGAGACTCGCTAACCTGAGAGGATCCTAACGAAAAAAAAAAGAAAAAAAGAGATAGTACGGTAAACGAACGAACGAGTAGACGAAGGAGCAGAGGTGAACTCGTTCCCTCTACAAATCAGAGCGAACCAACCAGCCACTACTAAGCCGGAACTCTCCCTCTGCACCGATTACTAATTCTTACATAAACTGGAATGCCGATAAGGATCGGTAATGTTGCTTAAACGCTAGTGACAGTGGCCACAACAATAACTCCATTTAGATATACAACAGATACTCTCCACTGCCCCTTGTCCAGCAGGTGTGTGTGTGTGTGTGTGTGTGTGTGTGTGTGTGTGTGTGTGTGTGTGTGGAGGAGGGAGGAGGGCTCCCTGCAGAAGCATTGAGACCCTCAGCATCTGCTCTCGTCCCCATGAATGACCACCCTCGGCGGCATAGCACTTGAGGACCCATATAAGGCGTCACGCAGGAGAATGGTGGCTCTTTGCTGGTGGGAGTGATCCTACCGCTGAGGGAGGGAGGGAAGGAAGGCTCTGGCTCCTATCACTCCACATCTACAATTACATTTACTACATCCCTTTGGGGGAGAGAGAGAGAGAGAGAGAGAGAGAGAGAGAGAGAGAGAGAGAGAGAGAGAGAGAGAGAGAGAGAGAGAGAGAGAGAGAGAGGGAGGGAGGGAGGGAGGGAGGGAGGGAGGGAGAGAGAGAGAGAGAGAGAGAGAGAGAGAGAGAGAGAGAGAGAGAGAGAGAGAGAGAGAGAGAGAGAGAGAGAGAGAGAGAGAGAGAGAGAGCTCATCTAACTCCGGCCTGGCAACACATGTCTTTCTCATATCGAAAGACGATATTTCATCAAATTAGGACTTATCATATCCTTTCTACTGTGTCCAATGAATTATAATACTGCAGATAAGGGTACAATTTCTTGCTATCTCGCTCCATGTTGAATATATTGCTAATTATTGTGTTGCTAAATCGACTCGGGGTAAATTGAGTTGCCGAGTGTGTTTGTTCTGTCTGGATTTATTTGTTTGTATTTCTGTTTGCCTCGTCACACGCTGTCTTAAGTGCTTTTGATAGAGCGTCATGAAATCCGATGCGCATGTTAAGAGTATAAACCAGTTAAACCCATATCACAGCGCGAAGCAGTTTGCCATCTTATATTTATTTGTGTGACTGTACGAGAGTATGAGGTCTTAGTGTGTGTAAGGACAGGGGCAAGGGGCCTTAGGATGAGAGTGTGTGTGTGTGTGTGTGTGTGTGTGTGTGTGTGTGTGTGTGTGTGTGTGTGTGTGTGTGTAATGACAGGGGCAAAGGGCGGGGGGATAAGTGTGTGTGTGTGTGTGTGTGTGTGTGTGTGTGTGTGTGTGTGTGTGTGTGTGTGTGTGTGTGTGTGTGTGTCTATTGTTTTTGTAATTACCCACATTCAAATACGGGGTGGAAGATCTACACTCGCGGGATCCCTAATTCGTAGACTTTATTCTAACTGAACTTTTATTTTAACTGATGTATGCGGACTCACAATCATCACTTACTGTATTCCATTCATCCATTACCTATCATGCCATAAAAGTACTTCTCTACATCTGTTCTCTCAGGTTTCTTATTTAAGTTCATGTTATGACTTCTGGTTGTTCTACCATGGCATCATTCGAAAAACTGTTCACGGGTTCACATCATCAAACTGGTTTAAAGACTTAATAAGTTATAAGCACATCACCGCTTATTCTTCTCTCTTCCGAGGCGGAAAAAAAATATTAATGGTCGTTAACCTCTCACGATAACTCAGCTTTCTCAGTGATGTCACCATCTTCGTTGCCCTCCTCTGGACCTTCTCAGTTAGATGTTTGTCATTTTCATAAGCGAGGCGACCAAGCTTGGGAAGAATATTCTAATTCTTGTCTAAACACGACGTGAACATTTTGCTGAATATTTCCTCATCCATGCACTTGAATGCGGTTCAGATATCTGCCAACAAGTCAATTTCTTTCCTTTACAGTTCTCATGAGGTGGGGCTCTGCCAACAGGTTAGGTACGATGTCGTCTCCAAAGTTCCTCCCAAAACAATGTATATTATCTACAAGACATTATTCGTATCGAGGCCTTCGCTTCATTGTGCCCTGCGTCACATCTCCATCACTTTGCGTCTAATCGGTTTGAATGTCATCAGTCATGCGTCATCAATCACTCTGGTCCCTTGTGAAATGATGTCATCCTCCTCCTGACCTTGGTATCATCCGTACGTATATTCAGGGTATGAAGTTGATATTTCAGGCATACGTACATACATGTACATCGAGAGAAGCAGTAGTCCTAGGACTTTAAACCATTTTGAAGGGGCTCCTCCGACATGCGTCCTTCGTTCCCTTCTACTTAGGTGATTTTCTATCCACTGGAAGTGTCTCGCCACTATTCCTGCTTGAAGATTTAGCTTCCTTGCGAGCCTTACCTGTGTGGCATGGTGTCATATGCTCTCCGGCAATTCAGACACACACAGGCAACCCAACCCTCACCTGTCCACCCATCCCTCACTTGCGTAAGACGGTGCTCACTCTCTTACAGTGTTGTCTCTTCTTTAAGTAGTTTTCTTATTTGTAAGTCGTCGCCCATTTGCTTTAGGTTATCTCCTCCATTTTTCTACAGACCACACTCATCAGGGACACTGGTCTGTGGTACATTCGATATTCCCGGTCTCCTTTCTCCAAAAATAAATATAACATTTCCCTCTTTTCTACTCCCTTGGCTCTATACCTTCCTCCAGCGACATCCTGAACAACATTTCAGGTGGCCTTTCATTGTACATGTATACTATTTCAGCACATGTAAAAAAAAAAGGTATAAGGATCAGGGGCTTTATAAGGGTCAAGGTCCTTTGGTAATCAGTATAAATTTTTCTTTCTAGATATCTAATCACTCTCATCTCACTGATGTTGGGACCATAGCATCTTCCAGTGTGATATCTTTACTGAACATTTATTCAGTTCCTTGCACATCTTTACGTCATTCTCTACTCCTCTTCCCACCATGTTTCTTTGCCTGATTAGTTCCTCTTTAACTGATAATCTGCTTGTGATGCGAGCATGAATTATTATCTTCCCACTTTTACACAATGATCTTTTCAAAGTTTCTCTGTTCCTCTCCTCATCCTGCTGTACTCATGGCTTGTTCTCTTATATCCTTTTCAATGCTTGTTGGCTGTTGTGTCGTCTGTATGTCCTCTATAATCCATCCTTAAGTCCTTTCATCATTTGACATCTGTTATTGCATCGCGTCTCTATCATACCTAACCTACCCTCAGTACTTGCAGCTGACCGTACCCATGTTACTACTATTTTATTGTCGCTTTCACGGAACGTATCTTAACAAGGACCACTCTCATGGCTGCAGAACTCTTGTTTCCCAGTTTATGTATTCAAAGAAATTCTTTCTAGGTCTGTGTAGTTTTCAAGATGAACTCTCCTCTTTGAGTCTAGTTTACCTGCAGCTGATACACAAGATCTTCAATTTGCTTGCTACTATGTGTGAAGATAAGATCTGTCACTGTTGGGGTATCAGCTCAGTGACATGCTAATACAGGAAGTCTTCCTACATACAGTCTTAGAACTTCAGAATCTATGACTCTGTACCCTTGTGTTTAGACTATTTTTTTGTTTTTTTAACAATTTTCTCATCTTTTTCCATATCTCAGGAACTGCATTTGTTATGTTTATAATCTCTAGCAGTCTCTTAACACAGTGTTTCCTCCTTCTCCACGGCTTACGCCTCTCTACCTTATGCTTCACTAATGTTCTCATTCTCACTTGTCTGTTAAGTCCTGTCATGTTGATTCGTCAACCTCATGTTGTGTGTTAATGTGGTGACAGGAGGTGCTGGTGTTTGTATATACGTCTTTATACCTGTCTGTGTCTATGTCTCTGGTTATGTACTTATTTTGTGTGTGTGTGTGTGTGTGTGTGTGTGTGTGTGTGTGTGTGTGTGTGTGTGTGTGTGTGTGCAAGTACGTATGCTTATGTGTTTATCATTTTCTATGCACATATGCGTGTCTATTGTCTATTTGTGTATGTGTGTGTGCTTACGCATGCATGTGTGTCTATGTGTTTTAGTCTGCAGTGGAAGACTTTGGTCAGTTAAAGAGATTCATCACAAAATAATGAATTTCGTATAACGTGTCTAAAAAATTTTTTTACATTTTCATTACTAATCTAAATGTTTTTTTTGCTGCCTATGATCCAGTCAACCTAATATTTCCCCTCACATCTGCTGATTTACTGAAACCATTTTAACTCGCTTTTATCCTGATAACCAATAGATGTGACGACTCTGCACAAATCCTAACTAGATGAAAACAAATCAGTAAGAAAATGATGATAGAGTCTGAAACTCTTCCCCAATTGTTTGAAAGCGAAGACTTCATTCCTCCAATCTTTCGTCCTGGTCAAATCCTTTATATACGGTCAAAGTTCAAATCTCATTTCGTGTATCGTGGTCAAAAGGTCACTCCATGACCATGTATCTTCAGCGAGACGGAAAGTCATCGGCGTTTCGTATCTCCGGACCGAGGATCAGGTCAAAGGTCACGTATCGAGGGTCGCGTATGAGGTAACGGTGTTAGAATTTGAAAGAAAATCCATAAAGACAAAAAAAAAAATCAAATGTGGAGTTCAGTGTCCAGAAAGATGTGATCATTTTTGACATACGTAAGCCAGTAAACTATGCACAGTTATATACATCGACTTGGAGAAGACGTCACTGGACGATGAAAACGTCGCGAGAACGAGTTTTTGAAAGTGTGTGTGTGTGTGTGTGTGTGTGTGTGTGTGTGTGTGTCGCGAGGTCAGGAGACCTGGATCAGAGATCTAACAGAAGGCCTGACGTCTCAGGTTCGATTTCAGGTGGCGGGTCACGTTCCGCTGGTGGACGAAGGAGTAGCTAAAGAGCTACGTACGTCTCCAGGGGTCAGAGGTCCAAGTCACAGGTTCTGTATCTCAGGTCAGAGTTTACGTTGTGGGCATCGTGGGTCAAGTAACTGACGACTTTAGCAGTGTTAAGTCATGGAGAGAGAGAGAGAGAGAGAGAGAGAGAGAGAGAGAGAGAGAGAGAGAGAGAGAGAGAGAGAGAGAGAGAGAGAGAGAGAGAGAGAGAGAGAGAGAGAGAGAGAGAGAGAGAGAGAGAGAGACTCACAGGTCAAGAAAGGTGCAAATTGTGCTCCAGGTCTTATAACTCAAGACCTGCACGCCTCAGGTTGGAGGACTGACTTGTCTAGGTATTCCCTCGGGGCACAGGTCGGCCCCACCCCATGTCATCGCCTTTCCCGGGGTCCTCATTTGCATATCCCGTGAGAGCCCGTCGTTCACAAGTCTTTGTGTGTGTGTTGACTGGAGACACGCACTCGCACGCACGTACGCAGCTCCATATGTGAATATTAAAAAGAGGATAAACCGTCGCACTCCTTCGAGCAAAGACGTACAGACACAGCACATGAATAAGTCACTAGCACACGATGATTCATGGGGATATCGTACAAAGACACATATAAACTTAAGCTTAGAAAAAAAATATTCATTTAAGTGAGACAGGTACACTCGAAGACAAACCACTAAAACACACGTGAATAACTCGTATAAGTAAAGCAACATGGACGGTATTGATCAAACCGAAGTCACACCAAGAAGACAGAATCATAATGATTTGCAGAACACAGCAACACATGTCAGAGACACCCTCCTGGGTGTTGTCTCAATCCACCCCGGTGTAAGCTGGGCGACACAAGGGTATACATGGTAATTAGTAAAGGCCTCGTTGTTCGAACACAATGATCTGGCTCTGTACATGGAAGGTTTTGCTGAAGTTAACACACGATTCTTCTCTTCTATTTAAGTACAAAAAAATATGTCCTTGATACAATTCCCACTGGGCAACGCGAGTAAAAAGTACCAAAAAAAGAGCACAGCAAATTTCAAGGACACAGTCAGAGATGAGAGTATATCTAGTGATGATTTTCCATAGGGCAGACTGTCTTCCCAAGTAAGAACAAGACAAGGGACTGGGAGAAAGGTAAAGAAGACCTGAAGGACACGGGAGACGAGTAGCCCCTGAAAGGTCACAATGGATCACCCTGGTTGACATTTGCAGATAAGAATTTACCTACATGACGTGACCAGATGACATCGGCTTTGGTATGGTGCCGGGCGCTCCAGCGCTGATGCCATCTCGTCACGGTGTATTGGTCACTTTTATCCAGATGGCACAGTAACCCTGACGTGACCTGACTTCAGATAGTCGTCCGCTGATGTTGCGAAGTTCTCCTCCAGGCACAGTCTTCAAGACTCCTTGTTCTCATTTAACCTCTTCTGTGACTTCACGTGAATATATCGTATTGTATGCTCTTAAATCTTTCTTATATATATATATATATATATATATATATATATATATATATATATATATATATATATATATATATATATATATATTCTTGTCTTATATTGGGTTCAGAAAGTACATGGTTCGTAAACAAAACTGTGCACTCTCATCGTTATAAAAGGTAATCCAATTTTGTATGATATATACCTTGTTCGGCGCCTGTCTCATTCTTTCATATCGATTCAGTTTTGAGGTATTGCAAGAAGTGCACTAATTATTACACAGTGGCCATGACCTGACCCACCGTCCTGCTGAGAACATGGGTGGCTCCCGTCTCCTGTCCCCGGGACCAGCCAGACCCTCAAAAGGATTCAACGGCCCACCTGAGCTCGAAGCTCATATATGGAAGACCACAGACGAAACGGACCAACAGAGGCCGGAACCCTTAAGTAGACCAAACGGACCAACAGAGACCAGTGCTCTTAAGTAGATCAAACGGACCCACTACATGGGAGCAAAAGACCAGTAACAAGAAATTCACAGATCACTCACAGTCAGAATCTCTCATCTAAACTACGGAACGCGATCAGAAACCAGTACTCAAAAGTATGGGGAGGGCAGCGCGACCACTTGAGGTCATACCTGAAGAAAACGAGACCCATTGCACCACCATCAAGGTAGCCTCGATTCCCATCCTTTACCGTCCGTAGTGATGACTTACTGCCTAGATGGACGGGCTGGCCTTCAGTTTAATTCAGTTCTTATTCCCGTCAACTGATTAATGTGTCAGCGAGCGTCGGACTTTTTCGCCCTCAATGCATGAGATCCGACGACACATAAAATAGTTTTTTTTAAAGTACGGCGGACCGTCTATGATCTCGTGAGACACGAAGTTATTATTTGCACACCCGAGTGAGGAGGTCATGAAAGCACGTGTGTGTGTGTGTGTGTGTGTGTGTGTGTGTGTGTGTGTGTGTGTGTGTGTGTGTGTGTGTGTGTGTGTCCTCTAAAACACCAGAGAACAGGGAGAGAAGAATATTAAAGGCCGAAACTCACATGGTAAATGCAGTTACCATTTAGTGTACCTAACCTCCTTGGACATAATGGTACGACCTCTGAGCTCGTATATGCCTCCTTAAGATATGATGGCCCGGGTCTTTGACCTAGCTTGGTCTATGACCTAGCCCCGATCTATGACCTGGCCCAGTCTTTGACCTAGCCCGAGTCTTTGACCTGACCCGGTAACGGTAATGTGTCTAAGGGTCATACTACTGTGCTTATGGATCGCAAGGAGATAAAAGGATGCATCAAATGACATCTCATCATAACAATGCACTGGTACACCTCTTGTATGTAATAACAATCCACGAAGCCGTAACAATGCCTTGCTCGTCAATGATGCATTAGGTAACATGGGCACCAAACGCTGGTATGCCAAAAGGATGAAAAAAAAAATCATGAACAAACAGAAAATATTCCCCATCGTTTGTTGTATATAATCTTTTAAAAAGGATGAAATGATGATGATCGATTATAAGTTCATTAAGCCTGTTCCAAAACTGTAAAATCTTGAAGGCAATAAAGAACAAGAGTCTACGTCTTTGTAATATGATGACCACCACACTATCTCATTCAAGCCAGCTGAGTAATAGGCCATTATCTAATTCAAATGACCTGAGATACCCATTTAGATAAATAACAACCACTTGTTAACTTAACCAACACACTTGCTTGCCAATGAACAGTGTTCGCTTTTACACTGCAGTCAATAATCATCCAATCAGCAAAGGTCGAAACCTAATCAACAGTTTGATCGTCCAATCAGCAATGGTCCAAACCTAATCAACAGTTCATCATCGTCCAATCGACAGCGTTCTCTCGTAATTTACCTAGTCACTATCCAGCCCTAATCCACGGTAAGTCCTCGTTCAATCAACATTACCTAATCCTAATCCACAATCAGTCATCGTGTGATCAACAATGGTTCACCCCCTAATCCACAGTCTATCGTAGTCTAATCAATAACGTTCTACCCTAATCGGGAAGTATAATCGTCCAGTTCACGTTCCAGTCCAATCTTAGATCACAGAGTTACCCAACTCGGCAACCGACCTAACACCCACGACCGACCAATCCCCGTAGTTCTGGTTCAACCCACAAACAACCGTTGGCCAATCAGGGACATCCTTTTATAACCTGGTAGGCAACAGCTGACTGTAACCCGTCTCACGTAAACCCACGATTCCCTTGCAAAACGGGACGTTGGTGTTTTGTTTATCTGGGTGGAATAATGAAATGGAGCGAAATAAACCTTCTAACAGACCTTCGTAAATAAAGAAATTTATGTTCCAATATATATATATAAGATATATATATATATATATATATAAGAGGGAACAGAGAAGGGGCCCAGGTGAGGATATTCCCTCAATGGCCCAGTCCTCTGTTCTCAACGCTACCTCGCTAATGCGGGAAATGGCGAATAGTATGAAAGAAAGATATATATATATATATATATATATATATATATATATATATATATATATATATATATATATATATATATATATTAGTTTAAAAAGAGACAACATGGACCAGCACACAGAAAATTAAAATCTCGATGCATTTCAGCAAATATCACAAAAGCAAGTCTCCTGAAGCGGGAGCAGAGTCATCGACCGGTTACAAATGAGGTTAACATTCAATATAAAGAAAAAAAAGATATCCAATCAAGAGTTAAGTATCCCATTTTCTCTCGTCCACTAACAACAATTACATATACGTAGACTCGACTAACTTGGTCCTTCGTACCCTCGGCTCTGCTTGGAACGCGCAACAAGGCATATCGAATCGGGCGACCCCCCGAACCCGCCAAGACTGTTGTCTGTATCATATTTGTTGGATGAAAATGATATCAAAAAACCCTACATCTTCAGATCTCAGATGCTTCCATAGCTCCCCCGTCGGGAGGAGCCTTAGCATATTTTACCATAAAGATCCCACATAATCACACATCTGCCGGTGGCAATGGCAATGCGGTTCTCATTTATAAGCCACAGTCGTTGTAGCAGCTCATATTACTGTCCAGTAAATAACTCTGCATCTCCACGTACAATGCGAGACTACGACGCGCGAATGGTCGCAATTGAATTAAATTTGCCAGAAGGAACGCGCCGTCTTATGAGGTAGAGGGGGTGTCGTGTTTTGGGCAGCAGGAGGAGGAACTGAAGTTCATTAGTGGAGGAATATTGTGCAAAACTCGTCAAAATTAACAACCGAACCAGAAAAAGAAAATCTACAAATCTTAAAACAAACGTTGGGATGAATATCTTTTCTTTCATGCTTATCCTGAAGAGATGAGTGAACCTTTGAGGAGAAGCGATCCTCATTTGGCTCTCTCCGCTGTTCCTTGTTTCGGAAAGTGATACAAGATGGGAGGAATTCCAAACCCTCCGCTCCCGCCCCACTTTGTCGCCTTCAGCGATACGAAGAAAATACTTGGGGAGTATTCTTTCTCTTCTATTCCCCAGATATATATATATATATATATATATATATATATATATATATATATATATATATATATATATATATATATATATTTATATATATATAAATATATGAGGACCTGAGATAAAAACAAAAGAAATATAAACTTCCAATAAGTCATTCTTATCTTTCCAACTCGAAAGTGAAGCACATTCAGATGTCGTCATAGACCTCTTCCAAAGGTATTATTAAACCACAAACAAACCTTATCTGAATGCAGTACAAATACGAATCGGTTCACCAATCGATAGTAAGACATAACTCACTACACACACACACAAAAAGTTAAACAGGTAACCACCGCTCTCTTCTCCATTTCTAAATGACCATGTAATTTTGCCCTGGGGGTTATTGGTCAGACACGCGTACAGACGGGCCATAGGGGCCACCTACTTAGCATAATCGTCTCCGCGGGCCACTCAGGGGGTATAATTTCCCCTCCCAGTACCTCAAGTGATAACAAGGTAGTGTGTGCCGCCCAACACCTTGGCAGGGGAAGACACAACTGCTGTTGCTGTTGCTGCTGCACCCTGGATCCTTCACTCACTTCACGGCTGAGGTGATGTTCTCTAACGAGAGATAAAACTGTCTGGAGGTGATCTCAGTTCATTTACTAAAATTAGTTTGTAATTTGTATCAGATCTCGTGGTAGGCGTTGAACATTTCAGGCAAGAGCTTCATCTTTATCTGAACTTATGGGCCCGATACCCGATCTTTGCTGGTAATTGGTTACGTTTTAGTGTGGTGGCAGGCGATGAAATGAGCCTAGCAGACCGATCATCGCTGGCAAGCAATGGGATGAGCTCCGCCAACCACTTATCGTAGCCTAACTGAATCTAGGCAATGTTTAGATTAGGTTAGGTTAGGTCGCACGCAGTCATCAACAAAAGAGCCAATTTTAGCACAGAACATTGGGAAGTCATAATGTGGGTATTAAACGTTAGAATACAACACACACACACACACACACACATGCGCGCGCGCGCGCGGGGCAAGATGAGGATAAAACTTGCCTCCACGTAGCGTACAAGCGGCTAACGCTGCGACCCATGACACACACTCACGGGATTGGGTTCAAACCCTCGATAGGGCAAACCGGCTCATAGCCACCCCAGCTGTTCACCCTCCCTAGTAGGGTGGGTTGATGAATGGTTACCCGGCGTAAGCTGGGAGTGCGTAAGTGTGTATACACAGTACATAAGGTAGGGTAAATAATTACAGGGTTAAGAGACGGGGCAACACGTGGATGAATCTCTCTCCCAGTAACATAAGGCCTGCGTTTGTCTTACGGCGGAATATGCCGTCTCAGGAGCTACGGCGGGAATATGCCGTCTCAGGAGCTAAGACAGGTGGTGGAAAGGGTCCGAAAAGGATTTCAAAGGGAATGGTAGGACACTTGAGTGGAATGAACTACTGTGAGAGGG
This sequence comes from Panulirus ornatus, assembly GCF_036320965.1. Taxonomy (NCBI): domain Eukaryota; kingdom Metazoa; phylum Arthropoda; class Malacostraca; order Decapoda; family Palinuridae; genus Panulirus; species Panulirus ornatus. Next base: position 15,879,593 of record NC_092242.1, on the reverse strand, counting down.
AAGGAAAACCCTTCGATGTGGCCACTATGCAAGGAAGAGGGTATAGGAGAATATGTGAACTGCACATATATTCCTGGGAGGTTCTAAAGACTTTGACATACAGCAGTTCTTTGAATTTCAAAAGAGAACAAAACTAGATAGCATAGCAGGAACCACAGCCTCCAGTTCTCAGTCAAGCCTCAAGTACCTATATGTGGTTTCCCATGACCGCTTCGTGCAGCCATCGACAGCACGTCGCCCCTTGTATATCATATTGTTCCGATGCACTCTTTCCCAAGCAAGTTGCATGTTCAAGCCACAAACCCTTCAAAACATCTTTCACTCCATTTCTCCATCTCATGCTTGGTCTCCCTTTCTTCTTGTTGCCTCCACTTCTAACATGTATACCCTATCAGTCAACCTCTCCTTACTCATCCTCTCCATATGTCCAAACCATGGCACTCCAAGGAACGAGCAATCACCGATAAGAACCCGCATCAGGATTGGACCTGGTGAATCCTAGAAAAAAAAATGAAAAGAAAAGAAAGAATAAAAAGCTCTAATGCATTTTCACTCTTCTACTTATATTTACTCTTCAGAGCTTTATATCTACACTCTTTACCTTCTGTTCATATCTAGTTTCCCTTAAATGCAATCTCTTCAGTCAAAACTTCTTTTTTTCCCCTAACATCCATCAAATTTATCAAATCTTCGTTCCATCATGTTGTACCTCTCTTTCCACAGTTTATCTTATTCCTTCTTATCTAAAGCATATCAGTCATGCTCTTGTCTACCATGTCTTCTACATCTGCATCAACTGCACTGATGACTATCTGCATGTCGAAAGTGTGTCCATGCCACACTCACGTCTGCTAACGTCCACAATCCAAGTAAAGTTTTCACCAATGCCATCTCCACTTGTTATCCCATACCTTTCCTGTGTCATACCATCCATATTTTCAACCCAGGATCTTCTTTTCTACTGTTTTCCAATGTTCTACCCAGCAGTCGTCTTTAACCTCCTATTCTCTATCATTACATGGCGCACTTGCCACCAACCATCACACGCATTCTTAACCTCCTCTCACACTTGAACTTCTCAACCATTAATCTTACAATGACGCACTTGCGATCGAACACCCCCTCTGGACCATTCATCTTTCATTAACCATTACCACTCCGCTTGCATAACATTCTGTGTCGTTTTGCGGGCCTGATTTCACACCTTTCACTCCATCTCGCTCACCGGCACCACCTTCATTTCGCCCTGTGCCACACAAATCTAAGTGTCCTTATTTTTTTTACCCGCTTTATGCAATCGTCTCAACAAGTACCATCTTCTGACATTCCCCGCTTATCCCTCAAACATTCCACCAACGCATATGAACTCGTGCTCTTCATTCTACCCTTGGGGCTGGTCGATAAATGGGTACCTAGCTTAGGCTGGTGCGTGTGCGTGTGCAAGTCAATGATAGTAAAGACCTGGTACATAAATACAAGGTCGAGAGACGGGTTAAGAGCAGGTGTCTGTTTGTGGAAGGCTTTGAAGGTGTACTTACGTACATTCTTTTCCCCCACTTGCCGATGTGATGGCTGTCATATCTGAGCGAACTTCTGGGTGAGAGCAAATTTACATTTTCTTTTTCTTATCATAACATCCTATGACATCAAGATATCTAGACAGGAGTGTTTGTAGACTCAATCTGCGGTGACTATTACCTACATTCATCAAAGTGTTTGCAAACTCAGCCCCTAAAGTACTGTCGGTGTGTCATTTGTCTGCATTGCGTGAATGTAGTTAGGTATTGTCTGTATGTCTCTGGTTAAGTTTGCTGGCGTCTCCTTATTCTCTTCCGTTTTCTTTATCTTGGTCATCCTCCGCCTTCGTTACTGCGATTATAATCACCACACATTCATCAGCGATTATATTTTGACTTTCCTTTTACTCGCTCACATTTTCTGCTCACTTCTCCTTGATAATGATGCTCATGATCATCACTGTCACCGTTTTCTCATGTTCACTTCTGTCACCCTCATCTATGGTTTTTGTTCTGCCTTCTGCTTTGACGTGTTTGCAATTTCTTTAAACTTCATTTGACTGTATTCACTGAGAGAGAGAGAGAGAGAGAGAGAGAGAGAGAGAGAGAGAGAGAGAGAGAGAGAGAGAGAGAGAGAGAGAGAGAGAGAATGTCTTGGGCTGGGAAATGTTGAAATTTCACAAAAAAACAGTCGAAGGAAATGTACTGCCACGGGATGAACCCAAGGTTTACACAAGGTCATGCCCGCTCACTGACCTCCCTCTCTCTTTCGTTCGCTGGCTGAGATGTTGTCCAGATATATATCACAAGGAGGGACCACGTCTATAAAAGATAGGAGGGTTACTCCATTTATGCTCGTTAGCGGGAGCTTCGAGTCCATCACAAGGCAGCCGCACCAAGACTCGACCCGGATATATATATATATATATATATATATATATATATATATATATATATATATATATATATATATATATATATATATATATATATATATAAACACACTCTCGCACAAAAACGTAAACATTGTAGCCTTTGTGTGCACTTCTTGATATAATTCAAGATATTTCGACAAATCGCCTTGACTGGCCACGTCAGATTTTTGCCCACTGAATTGGCGGTGGATATGAAGCCGTGGCTATGTGGTAATTGGAGCGGCTGGAATCCCTCAGCTTGTGGTAGTGGCTGTACAATACTGGGGACTTGATATATATATCCCAACTTTCTTGCTTTTTTTTGCACAAAAACGCTGGGAGACCGTCCAAAATATTTATGTAGACTTGTACCTCACAGAATTTATATATATATATATATATATATATATATATATATATATATATATATATATATATATATATATATATATATATATATATATATATACTCATAATGCCTAGAGGATCATGAACATCTTAAGCAAATGATTATGCTCGTCTAATTATATAAAACCTACAGTGACACCTACAGGGTGTTGTAACAACGGATTTTGTGCTGAAAGTCTTATCATTTAATGGGAAAAGTCACCTTCAGTGAAGCTGTACCACTGAAAGTACAGTCTCGTCAAAGAACTTCCCACGCCAAGGGAGTCTGTCTTTCCCTGCTACTGGAAATAGCGAAAGCTTTTGGGTGGATGAGCCACTGAAACGTTCCTGGGTTACGCCACGATTCCCTTCATAGAAATTGGTCTTGGGATAGTTTTAAATATATATATATCCCCCAGCACCCATCCCACCCACCTACCCACACCCACACACACACAAGCAAGTCGTGACAGGGCCGGCGCACACCGTCGTCTTCCATCATCCTGGAGGAGAACTGATTAGGGTAAGTCTTGGAAAACCTTTTAAGATCCGGATGATAAACTCCCCATGACTTCCGACTCCCTCACTGCTCCACCTCTGATACACATACCCTGACCTAACGCCGACTCGCTCCTCCACTACACCTCACTCGTAACACTGTGGAGACACTTGCAGTATACACAGACCATAGAGCTTGATCCGGTAGCACTTATTCTCTTTTGTGCGGGTAATGGGTATCTTGATAGGTACACTTAGGTTAGGACTTTTACATTTTCGTCATCCCTGATGAACGTAACTAAGTCTTAGTGCGGTCCCTTTGCTCTCTGATACCCCCTCCTCATCCCTGATATACGTTCCACACCTGTGATCCTCATTCCTCATCTGTTATACACTACTAACACCCATGACACATTACCATTACCCCTGATACATCTTCCCTCATTCTTGGTATAGTCCCCTCACTCCTGATACATTTTTCCTTATTCTTGATATATTCCCCTCACTCCTGATACTCCTCTCTCGCCCCTGACACATTACCCTCACTCTTGGTAAAACCCCCACACCCCTGATACATTTCCCTCACCCCCTGACGCATCAACCCCGCCCTTGATATACTGGCCTCCACCAACCACCTACTTGCATCAAGATCAGGGGAAGGCACAACCGTCCTCAGGAGATGCAAGTGGCCACGCCAGGGAACCTGCTGGAACTGAACTAAACCAAGATTATGTCCAGAAAATCTTCCAAGATCATCAGGAATGAGGATGGATCGGTCCGTCGTGAACATGAGGACGGGGTCAGTATGTTGTAAGAGTGAGGATAAGGTCGATACATTACAAGGATCAAGATGGGGTTAGTACATTGTAAGAATGAGGATAAGGTCTATACATTACAAGGATCAAGATGGGGTAAGTACACTGTAAGAATGAGAGATAAGGTCTATACATTACAAGGATGAGGATGGGGTCAGTGTGTTGTAAGAATGAGGATAAGGTCGATACATTACAAGGATCAAGATGGGGTTAGTACACTGTAAGAATGAGAGATAAGGTCTATACATTACAAGGATGAGGATGGGGTCAGTGTGTTGTAAGTACGAGGATGTAGTTGGTCCGTTATAAACAAGTACCTGATCTACACTGCCTCTACCACTTCCAAAGCTACATTGTACCTCCCAGTCTGATGCTCTGTGCATGCCACGAATCTCTTAATCACTCTCCCATACAACTTGTTACGTAAGGTAGGCGAACGTGTACCTCTGTAATTCTGATACTGATTTCTGTACCCCTTGCCTCACATACGATGGCACTATAAAAGCATTATGCCAATCCTCAGGTACCACACCTTGAGCCATATATACATTAACATACCTAAATTTGACAACACTATCACCTCGTTTATTGAGAAATCCGTCTGCAGGCCCATCCACCCCAGCCGCCTTGCCACACTTCATCTTACGCAAGGCTTTCACGACCTCTTCTCTTTAACCAAACCATTCGCCATGATTTTCTCACTTCGCACACCTCCATAACTCAAACATCCAACGAAGATCTGCCAGCCTATCAAGTGACACATTAATCAGTCCCTCAGAATATTCACTACTTCTCCTTTTACAAACACACACACACACACACACTCATATATATATATATATATATATATATATATATATATATATATATATATATATATATATATATATATATATATATATATATATATATATATATATATATATATAAATATATATATATATATATATATATATATATATATATATATATATATAAATATATATATATATATATATATATATATATAAATATATATATATATAAATATATATATATATATATATATATATATATATATATATATATATATATATATATATATATATATATATATATATATATATATATATACATATATATATATATATATATATATAAATCACTGTAAGCAATGTTCAGACAGGTCTGCAAGAATTGAGCTATTAAAGTCTAAAGAATACCAAGTTTGTTCGGTATGAGAGAAGAAAAAAATCTAGTTCCTCATATTTTCTTGGAAGTTGAATAATGCATGAATGTGGTGAGTAAGGTCTTAGCTACTCACCAGAGCATGAAGTGGCCATCGAGAAAACCTAGTGAATATTTTTCCGATCATGGTAGAGAACTCCACTTGGAGAAAGAGAGAGAGAGAGAGCAGCGAGGGATTCCAAATGTTGTGCCTGAGAGAGAGAGAGAGAGAGAGAGAGAGAGAGAGAGAGAGAGAGAGAGAGAGAGAGAGAGAGAGAGAGAGAGAGAGAGAGAGAGCAACTGATCTGACAAAAACGGGATCAAGTTTCCCGTCGCCAATATTCATGAGACGGACAAGACGGGAAACTGAAGATGACACGAGCCGACAACAGGACCAACTAAGCAGTCGTTATGGCGGCTGATTCTTCCTCTAACATCAAGCCGGCCGGCGGTGCCATCAGGGTGATGGAAGACCTGGTTCCTGACAGATGTTGGGTCACACAGTATAACCCGAGGGTGACCGACGAACTACGAATCCCAGTCGTCGTCGTCGTAACGACTGGACTGCAGAGCAGTAGAGGGTGTTGTGACTATGCTTACAATGTTGTATGAAAGACGAGGTGTAGTGTGAAGTGTGAGTGGGAGGGAGTGACACCCAGCATGTGTGACCAGGGTTCGTGAGTGGGAGGGCGTGACACACAGCATGTGTGACAGGGTTCGTGAGTGGGAGGGAGTGACACCCAGCATGTGTGACCAGGGTTCGTGAGTGGGAGGGAGTGACACCCAGCATGTGTGACCAGGGTTCGTGAGTGGGAGGGCGTGACACCCAGCATGTGTGACAGGGTTCGTGAGTGGGAGGGCGTGACACCCAGCATGTGCGACAGGGTTCGTGAGTGGGAGGGCGTGACACAGAGCATGTGTGACCATGTGTGACAGGGTTCGTGTTCTTCGATAGAACAAGAGGAAGGATGTATCAGAACGGGTCTTAGACTAGAACAGGAAAAAACACAACTTCGCTTTTTATCTTCGACCAGAACTCCAAATACAGTAGTCCTGCTTTAACCAGCATGTCTTTTCAAAACTAGTTTGTCTTTTTAAAACTAGTATATCTTTTTCTAATGGAGGAACTAAAGACGTAGCTGTGCTGGCATTTTAGAGCTAAAACAACCAAAGGCGTAACTGTGCTGGTGGTGTTCTTGGCTGGAGCAAGCAAACAGTTAAACATTTTCTTTATCTATCAAGAAGAGCAAAAAGGTGGAAACGAGCGAGAGGAAGAAGAGAGGAGCATCGTTCGGCCCGGGTCCTGTCCTGCTTCACCAGACCCGCCTCCAGCAGAACTGGCGAGAGCCGAGGCCTCTGCCTGTGTCGTATACTCCAGACCAGGTGTATGTTTTACACTGCAGACCAGGTGTACGTTCTACGTATGTTTTACACTGCAGACCAGGTGTATGTTTTACACTGCAGACCAGGTGTATGTTTTACACTGCAGACCAGGTGTATGTTTTACACTGCAGACCAGGTGTATGTTTTACACTGCAGACCAGGTGTATGTTTTACACTGCAGACCAGGTGTATGTTTTACACTGCAGACCAGGTGTATGTTTTACACTGCAGACCAGGTGTATGTTTTACACTGCAGACCAGGTGTATGTTTTACACTGCAGACCAGGTGTATGTTTTACACTGCAGACCAGGTGTATGTTTTACACTGCAGACCAGGTGTATGTTCTACTCCCACTCCCAGACCAGGTGTATGTTTTACACTGCAGACCAGGTGTATGTTTTACACTGCAGACCAGGTGTATGTTTTACACTGCAGACCAGGTGTATGTTTTACACTGCAGACCAGGTGTATGTTTTACACTGCAGACCAGGTGTATGTTTTACACTGCAGACCAGGTGTATGTTTTACACTGCAGACCAGGTGTATGTTTTACACTGCAGACCAGGTGTATGTTTTACACTGCAGACCAGGTGTATGTTTTACACTGCAGACCAGGTGTATGTTTTACACTGCAGACCAGGTGTATGTTTTACACTGCAGACCAGGTGTATGTTTTACACTGCAGACCAGGTGTATGTTTTACACTGCAGACCAGGTGTATGTTTTACACTGCAGACCAGGTGTATGTTTTACACTGCAGACCAGGTGTATGTTTTACACTGCAGACCAGGTGTATGTTTTACACTGCAGACCAGGTGTATGTTTTACACTGCAGACCAGGTGTATGTTTTACACTGCAGACCAGGTGTATGTTTTACACTGCAGACCAGGTGTATGTTTTACACTGCAGACCAGGTGTATGTTTTACACTGCAGACCAGGTGTATGTTTTACACTGCAGACCAGGTGTATGTTTTACACTGCAGACCAGGTGTATGTTTTACACTGCAGACCAGGTGTATGTTCTACTCCCACTCCCAGACCAGGTGTATGTTCTACTCCCACTCCCAGACCAGGTGTATGTTTTACACTGCAGACCAGGTGTATGTTCTACTCCCACTCCCAGACCAGGTGTATGTTTTACACTGCAGACCAGGTGTATGTTCTACTCCCACTCCCAGACCAGGTGTATGTTCTACTCCCACTCCCAGACCAGGTGTATGTTCTACCCCCACTCCCAGACCAGGTGTATGTTCTACTCCCACTCCCAGACCAGGTGTATGTTCTACTCCCACTCCCAGACCAGGTGTATGTTCTACTCCCACTCCCAGACCAGGTGTACGTTCTACCTCAACTCCCAGACCAGGTGTATGTTCTACCCCCACTCCCAGACCAGGTATATGTTCTACCCCCTACTCTCAGACCAGGTGTATGTTTTACACTGCAGACCAGGTGTATGTTTTACACTGCAGACCAGGTGTATGTTTTACACTGCAGACCAGGTGTATGTTTTACACTGCAGACCAGGTGTATGTTTTACAACTCTCAAGGACCAGGGTATGTTTTACACTGCAGACCAGGTGTATGTTCTACCCCTACTTCCAGACCAGGTGTATGTTCTACTCCCACTCCCAGATCAGGTGTATGTTCTGCCCCCACTCCCAGACCAGGTGTATGTTCTACTCCCACTCCCAGACCAGGTGTATATTCTACCCCTCACTCCTAGACCAGGTGTATGTTTTACCCCAACTCCCAGACCAAGTGTATGTTCTACACATCAGGTCAGGTGCATAACCTACACCCCAGACAGGTGTATGTCATACACTGGAGGCAGGTGTATGTTGTGTACTTTAGTCACCATGTACGTATTGTACATCAGGATCAGATATCTATACTGCCAGGAGGAGGAGGAAAGAGGAGGAGGAAGGAGGAGGAGGAGGAAGATGAGGATGAGGAGGACAAGGAAGGAGCAGGAGGAGGAAGTAATGAAGGAAAGGGAAGAAGAATGAGGAAGAGCAAGAGAGAGAAAGGGGAAAAAAAAGGAGTTAAATGGCATAGGGCTGAGGAAATCACGTTGATAATGGAAGGAGGATGAGATGGATGAGGAAAAAGAGAAGGAGGAGATGGATGAGGAGGAAGATAAAAAAAAAAACAGCACCGAAACATAGGACGAAGAGAACGAGTAACAGAAAGAAGAAGAAAAGGACGAAAGATGTGAGAAAGAGAGAGAGAGAGAGAGAGAGAGAGAGAGAGAGAGAGAGAGAGAGAGAGAGAGAGAGAGAGAGAGAGAGAGAGAGAGAAAGAGAGAGAGAGAGATGAGAGCTGGGGCTGGGAGAGACGACAGCAACCCAACACAGGAAATGATTGACCCTCTTGTGCCGGGTGTCGAATGATCGACCCTCTTGTGCCGGGTGTCGGATGACTGATACTCTTGCGCCGGGTGTCGAATGACTGACCCTCTTGTGCCGGGTGTCGAATGATTGACCCTCTTGTGCCGCGTGTCGAATATTCATACGTAAGAAGAACCCATTGCAATGAAGGGTGTTGGGTGACCATTGCGCCTGCTGTACGGGAAGATGGTGCCTTAGGCTACGTGTAAAACGAAGCGACAACTGTCTTCGTAGTATGGCATAGCCATGTGTTCCTCTCTGGAAACACACACACACACACACACACAAACACATGTGCGCGTAGCGACTTCTATTGACACAACAGAATCGAGATCTGGAACCATACACGGAACCTGAGGAGCAAAGTCCTTCATATCAGCTGCTCCACAACAGCCAAGGGAAATTCGTCTTGATCATACAAATCCGGATTTCAATTAGCCGTTTACACGAACGGAACGGGTTGATAAACAAGGCAGGAATCCGGTCCCTGCTGCCTCACCTGTCCGGCTAATGAGACCGGCGCCGCCACCTCCCCCCTCCCCTAACCCCGCCCCCTCCCTCCCGTGCCATCACCCTCCTCCTCCTCCACCCTCCCATGCCATCACCCTCCTCCTCCTCCCTCCCGTGCCATCACCCTCCTCCTCCTCCTCCCTCCCGTGCCATCACCCTCCTCCTCCTCCCTCTACTTGTGTTGCGCTGAGGGGGGATGAATGCTCAAGGGAGATATGTTGTCTGTACTCTTGATTGTAATGACTGAAAAAAAGGAAGGGGTATTCTTGTGTGTGTGTGTGTGTGTGTGTGTGTGTGTGTGTGTGTGTGTGTGTGTGTGTGTGTGTGTGTGTGGAGGGGGTAGGGAAGGATTGTGTAGGGGGAGGAAGTCTGTGATGAAGGAAGTGACTGTGTGGTTGACGTCGGTGCATGTATAGCGAGGAGGTTCTAGTCAACCGTTGCGTCCAAGCCATGAGATGTGCTCACGTACCCACGGTGGCTATGCCCGGAACAACGGGAGCGTAGCTAGTGGGTGGTAATAGCGGGAGTGTGTTTGTAACCTGTGGGTGGTAATAGAGGGCATGTGGTTGCAGTCAGTGGGTGATTATAATGTGTCTGAGGGTCGTGGTTAACTGGAGAGGATATTGGGAAATTGGTCTTAGGTGGTAGGCAGTAACAGATTGCCTGTGGTGCTCCGTAATGGGTGGTAACAGTGGGCGTGTGGTTGTACTTAGTGGGAAGTGACAGTGGGTGTGTGGCTGTACGAAGTGGAAGGTAACAGTGGGCGTGTGGCAGATCTTAGCGGGAGGTGACAGAGAGCGTGTGGCAGATCTTAGTGGGAGGTCCCAGTGGGCGTGTGACTATACTCAGTGGGAGGTAAGAGCGGGCGTGTGGCAGATCTTAGTGGGAGGTGACAGTGGGCGTGTGGCTGTGTTGAGTGGGAGGTACCAGTGGGCGTGTGGCTGTGCTCAGTGGGAGGTAAGAGCGAGCGAGTGGCCATATTTAGTTGTGTTAACGCTGGTAATTGTGGTCGGTAGCTCTAACGACCCCTCAGTAATTACTCACATTACAGAACCCCATCTTCTTGAATGATAAATCTAACCCAAAGCATAAACTGCTCATCACAATAACGAAATCGTTGTTATTCCACGAGAATAAATCACGGGTCTGTTTGTTTAAACGTCCACTGCAAATTGTTTTTATTGTGTCTAATTGCCAATTATAGGTACGACACGGCCCTCGGGACTCCGACCTGTAATTACCCCGTCATACTTGTTAGCGGCACCTAATCACCGGCGATAAGAACCACTGGTAGCGAGGCCTAAGGGGAGTGGGTGTTCGGACGGGTGGTGACCTATCATGACGAGAGCTTCAGGCAGTGGTGGTGGTGGTAACCGTCGTCGGCCTCCAGTATCTCGGGTAGACGTATGCAAGTCCTTCTGATGAACCAGTCGAGGCGATGACGCTCGGAACGCACCCTCTAGAGTAGGCGCTGGTGGAAGGGGAGGGAGATGGTGGTAGTACCTGCTCCCTGGTGAGCGGTCGGTCCGAGTGCCTGAGCATTTTAAAGGTGAGGTGGATCCACACCAGCGTTGTTATCTGGCCTTCTGTCCGTATGTCATGTAAAGGCTACGTGGACTGACTTGCTAACGCTGACTCAATCCGGAGGCAACGTTCGCTGGATTGCAGGAATAAATGATAATAAATTGTATTATCCTTCGCCTACCTTCTTCATTGCCACGAAATCACCGAGAGTGAAAAAAAAGGAGGGTTCAAACATCGGATCTAAACACATTGCATTAGATAAAGACTAGTTAAATGAGATGTCAACTCCCAATTGTGTGGGATGTTGCAGTGTCACTATTTGGAATGTCACTATCCAAAACTGACTCAAATCTGAGGCCAAAAGTACCATTCACGTCATAATATGCAGAGGCAGGAAATCAATACGCAATAAATAGATTCATTCTTTTGAACTCTTTTGGCTATAATCTGCTATAGCTTTTCTGTTAAATAAATCGTCAAAACAAATCCGTCTTCTTCAATAGAAATAAATCAATTACTACAGTTGACGTTAGCGATCAAAATGTAGCATGTTCTTCCTGGATAAATACTCTATATCCAGAAAAACTAAAATCAACTTTTGAAGTCTGAATTCTCGTCCATCCGTATAGAAAGGATGGTTCCGAAGGTTGAATGAATTGAAAGAGATGGACGATAAGTGACGGCACAGAACTCACCACCTCCCTGTGATCGCGGGTCGAACGATGCGCCAGCTTGGATACAAGATTGGTGTGGTAAGTGACCAATCAGGGCGAGGCATATACACACCCAAGCAATTTCAAGTGATCCCCCCCTCCCCCCGAAGCGGATCCGCCTGTAATAATTCTCTAAATGTAGTCACTGTTCAGTCTTTAAATCTTTACCAACGGGTAGACTCAAGGTGCCTTTGATGTTCAATTGAATTTCTACGTATCCTTCAATTACTGAACATGACTAGGATGATGTCATGTAAAGGACCATGGATCCTCGTTGGCAAGAAAGTGATGGAAAAATAGCGAAGAGCAAGATGACTAAACTCACACATACCTAGATATCAACCCCAGAAACCAGACAGGAAGTTTGAAAAAAAAAAAAAAATAAACAAATAAACAGGGAAACACGACTTTAAAAGTACTCTGGGACTGTTATGAGCCAATAGTTTCATTTTCTTTTTAAGTCAACGCCGAACTCTGCATATCAAGCAATCACACGGATCACTGGAGTTACGAGTGAATCATTCACTGGTGCACCAGAGGCTGCGTGTGTGGGGCACGAACCATGACCGGACCTTCCCGTCCACGGGGTAGGCAACGTGACGAAACCAAATCTATATGTAGACTGAGCCTCAGGCATTCGTCGTGAGCAGAAGGAAAAAGAAAATAAAAAAGCTACCTATCAGGAAGATTTATAGTGTTTTGAGGACATAGACTATAACTGCACAGGTTATATATATATATATATATATATATATATATATATATATATATATATATATATATATATATATATATATATACGCGCAAAATTGTGATCCTTTCCAATATATATACGAATAAAGCGCATATGAACGCGCCTGGCCCATAGCCTAGCGGTAGCATTCCCGCCTGTGGCGCAGGGGTCCCGGGTTCGATCCTGGCTGTTGGAGGTTTGTATGATATGTATATAGATATATATCATAATGGGGAGCTATTGTCTATGTGTCTGCAGTAGGCTACACATAATCGATCAGGATTCGTAGCTGTGTATCTGAGAGTGTTCGATACCATTACTGTTACTCCCTGGGACATGTATTGTAACGAGGACTTAGACCTATTTCCGTGATCGAATCGATGTTACTGATCCACGTATCGCAACGGGGACTACGACCGACCTACTATTGGATCCTTTATCGGTATGGTAACAAGGACGAATATACCTGGAGCACGTAACACGATATACACAGTGGCTTCCGTTCCCAGAGCATGTATTGTAACGGGCAAGTCTATGACCCACGTCTCTGGAGCGTGTATCGAAATGGGGACCAGAACATGTGTATCTGGAACAAGGACTGTGATGAAGACTGGAGTATGCGTCTGGAGGATGTATCATTACTGGAACTTGGACCCACCTGCCTAGAGTAAGTGTTGCGAGAATAAGGTTGAAAAATGAAAATGAATAAGTGAATTAATTAAACAATATGAATGTATGAGTACCACGTAACATTTATTTATCATTACTCTTGCATCTATGCTTGGTTAGGAACGGGTTTGATTCTCAAGCGAAAGAACACGATCAAATAATCATTACTGAATTCAGAAGCCAAAAGAGAAATCCTAAAATCGTACAGTCGAATTAAATTCCTCATATCTCCTCTTCAAACAGCGTGATGTATCTTCATAAAAATGCACAAAACACCACAAGTCAGTAAACGCCTTAGGATCGAATGTTTAACATCATGGTAATTACAGAACGAGGTAACGACGTTGAAAGGCAGTTGCGTGGCTCCTAATAGAGCAATTACCCTCAACAAGAGGCAGTAAACTTGTGAATAATGTTTAAGGTGCAGGATGTGCACCACCGCTGCCTCAAGTGAATGGCAACTTATTCATCACGTCTTCCTGCAAACCTGTTATACATTTTTTTCCCATCAGTGGAAAACATTACGAAAATACGAATCCTCAGAAAATATTATTTAGACTGATGTATAAACTGTACTCGTGCCAACCATGAGATGTAAGAATTTTTAGATTTTAAGAATTGTGTGTTCCATGTTCATATTGCATGTTCAGCAACAATTCGCACACACAAAAAAAGAAAACGAGATAAGGCTAAAGGTAAAATTACATGCTCTCAAAGTTATCCTCAGACTCGTGGGATGATAACGGAAAAATATGACTACAAACTATGATTTTTCACCGGAAAAAAAAGAATGAATTTTTGCCGACAAATGTCTATGTGTGTATCCCCGTCATATCTCTTTGACAACATTTGGCGAAGGCTACACGGTATAGAGATATCTGATCATGCCTTATTGAAATGATTATGGAAATCATGCCGAGGCAACGCAGTTGTAAACCACTTGAATATGATTTCTGATGACCATTTCCTCCAGTGGATGAAGCAATTCCTCTTTAGAAAAAAAAAATATATGATCAAATGTCTGAGCATATAAATAATGCTTCGAACAACTCTTGTGATGAAGCCCGCGAAGCTTCATCTCCTCCTCCCACCAGCTCAACTTCTTTTTGTATATTAATGATTTACCTTCCTTCTCTCGACGGGCCTCTGCTGTTTACAGATGGCAAAGCTATGTTTGAAGCAGCGTTAGATAGTGATCCTTGTCAAAGGTCATTAGTCAGGAAGGCAAGGAAAGTACGTACTATAGCGATGCTTAACGAACAAGCTCAAACTCGGTTCGAATGAAAGATTCAAATGCTGACTTGTGCCAGGTGGATTTTGATGGATATAAATATATATTCAGTTTGATATTAATAAATCATTTGTTCTCATAGAATATAAATGAATGATGATCAAACCTATAGAAAAATCCCTGATAGCAACGCATCAGATTTCAATTCATTTACATATTCGAGACTTTTTCTCTCTGATAAGTATATTAGGAGAGAGCTCCGTCTGCCTGGCTGGCAGAGCTATAAATTGAGACAGGCATAGCACAAAGACTGAAGAAAAATTATATAGGAAAAATATAGAAAATAAAAAAACCTTGCGTGTTTGTCGAGGATTTTAAAGATCTCGTGGATGATCCTCGTGTGTTCCAAGCAAACCAACTTCAGACCACTCAAGTCCAGCCACAAACACCTCAAGTGCTGGAGGCGGATTTACAGTAACCTGAAACTACATTGGTTTTGCTCCTCATTTCATAGCGTCCAATAGTTTTTTGACAATCAACAGTAAACTTTATCCATATTTCGGTAGAGGCAAGGGATATATATATATATATATATATATATATATATATATATATATATATATATATATATATATATATATATATATATATATATATATCACATCATCATTTAAGGTCTCCTTATAATGGTCAAACTGATATTCCAAGGTTGAGGAAGAAATGCCCTACGTCGTGGCCATACATCTCAGTTACTCCAGCGGCCCAACCCATCTGACGCATAACAACTGGGCGAATAGAGGTGGCATAACACACACGAGCGTTCCTTCGAAAGTTACAAGCCTACGAACTTTTTAGCAGCTGGGAGAATGCGTATGACTAGTTCTGAGAGAGAGAGAAAGTGAATATTAAGTCATTAATTAACTTGAAACGTCATTTTATGGTAACTTTCATCACGGTTCGGAAATTATTATAGCGCCTTCAGCTACGATAGCTGGACTTCTTTAATGAATTAGCTTATCTTTTTTCCATTCACACACACACAAACACACACACACACACACACACACGCACTTGATTACGTGAAAGCCCCCCCAAAAAATCTGTGTTTGTTAGGTTTTTAATGTTATTGGGAAAAAGGTGAGGTTGTCTTCAAGTTGTGATGTTTTTATGTCTTGTGTTTGCAAATGGGAACTGTTCACTGTCATACATATATTCATAATCGCTGGTAAAAACCGGCAACGACGTGGAAAATAGGATGTAATATAAAGAGAAGAAAAATGAAATGAATGCTCTGGAAGTGGCCATTTTGGACGACTTCATAGAAATAAGGTTGCTGACCAGCGCCTTAGAGAGAATGATCGCTGAGGAAGGTGAGCTTCTGGAACATAGTTAGCTGGGAAGAGATGGGCAGAAATGTGACCCCGAGAGATAAGGATTGATTAAGTGAAGAGTTATCACAGAGATAGTGGCTGTGACCAAGAGGGAGCGGGGACAGGTGGGTGTTCACATGAGACGGGGGAAGGAACTGTTCATACTAGACGGCGGGAAAAGGAAGAACTGTTCATAGGAGACGTGATAATGGGAAGAACTGTTCATGCGAAACGGGGGAAGGGTAGAACTGTTCACATGAGACGGGGGGAGGGAAGAAATGTTCATACGAGACGGAGTAATGGAAGAACTGTTCACATGAGACATGGGGGGGGGGGAAGAACTGTTCATACGAGACGGAGTAATGGAAGAACAGTTCACACAAGACGTGGCAAGACGTTGGGGGGGGAGGGGAGGAAGGAAGAACAGTTCATACGAGACGGAGTAACGGAAGAACAGTTCACACAAAACGTGGCAAGACGTGGGGGGGAGGGAAGAACTGTTCATACGAGACGGGGGAAAAGGAGGAACTGTTCACATGAGACGGGGAAAATTGAACCACTGTTCATGCGAGACGTGGGGGTGAAGGGTAAAGGGAGGAGGACGACACTGTCCACACGAGACGGGTAGCGGTTGTGGGTCACGCCGGCCGTGGGAGACGCAGACAAGTGTGACTTGTGCAAATTGATTCAGGTGCGGAGACGCCAAGGCCGGTGTTTGGATGATAAACCAGAACCGCGTTACCTTATTGGCTTAATACTCTGATCTCGGAGTGATGAGCCTCGGGGGAATCAGTGACGTGCATACGTGAGCTCCCCCGGTAAAATCTCCTATGTCCGTACGTGCAATACCGTGTACTAACACCGCACGTACACTGCACGGAAACGTACATGGTTGTATAGAGACATAAAGAAGAGGAAAAAACCAGTGGAGAGAGAGAGAGAGAGAGAGAGAGAGAGAGAGAGAGAGAGAGAGAGAGAGAGAGAGAGAGAGAGAGAGACTCGATTGCTCGATTTATCCTTAATTGGGGCTTAAGAAAATAAATCACTCCAGTTAATAATAATGATGATGATGATGATGATAATAATAATAATAATAATAATAATAATAATAATAATAATAATAATAATAATAATAATAATGATGATAATAATAATAATAATAATAATAATAATAATAATAATAATAATAATAATAATAATAATAATAATACTGTAGAAAATGCTTTTCCCTGTCCAGAAGTCCACTATCACTATCAAACGCTCATCAAAGTTACAGTCAGTCGAATGACATTTAGCATTTAATTCCTTTAATTCGATTCTTGAGAGAGAGAGAGAGAGAGAGAGAGAGAGAGAGAGAGAGAGAGAGAGAGAGAGAGAGAGAGAGAGAGAGAGAGAGAGAGATATTGATGGGGTTAATACTTCTTACATACAGCGATGATGTATCATCATAAATCACGATGTATTCGCTGATCATAAACCAGTTGCCTGTGCCGATGTGACGGCTGCTTAGGACAAACTCCGTCGCTGGACAGGTGCCTTCAGCCGGAGGAACGAGTGCAGGCAACGTCGTGCAACGTAAAAGTTACGACAGGAGAACATTACGTATGCGCGAGCACGCGTCTTGACGGGCACCCTCGAGAGAGCGGCGTTAGAAAGCCGCGGACCACATCCAAAAAATTACCAATAGTCAAAATTTCAAGAAGTGTTTTCAGGTCTTTTATTGCATGTACTCGGCGTTTCTTCCTCCTCCTCCTCCTCCTCCCTACAGTCGCTGAGGCGCGCGACTCCACAGCGGATGCCGTAATGCATACAGAGCATCTCTCTCTCTCTCTCTCTCTCTCTCTCTCTCTCTTAGCGGTCTTGAGCACCTGGATGTTGCTCTCAGAAGAGCCTTCCGTCTTGGAAACCAGAGAGGCGGCAACTCGCGATAGCGTCCTGACACGTCCTCCACTCCTGCTACATCTCTGCCTTAGGACTTTCACTGGACGTTTCCGAGTGGTTTGTTCTTCTTTTCCAGGTATCCCTTCGCATAATCAAACCCCCCCCCCCCTCAGCCCAATCTACTCCCGTTCTCGTTCGGTCTCTGGTACACCAAGGGTGATTGATGTCAGGTCTTTAAGACTTGGAAATGGCGAGATTTTGTCTGCCACAGTGAGAGCGATTACGTGTCAGGATTCTTTCTTCTTTCTTCAACTTGTATTTTGACAAGTGATCGGTGGCTGCCGGCGAGTCCGGGTGCTTACAGAGCATAGAGATATCTTGCCAGCGCTGGCTGATCCGCAAGAGGAAATTAAGTTGCCTTATATATATATAACGTGGAGATATGCTCAATGTCTGGGTGCAGAACGACTTCCTCCGATGAGATTATTCATGGTACTTGCATACAAATGATCATGCTCTTCCAAAAAACATGTGAAGGGAGGTGTAATTTGTAGCGGTGGAATGGCATATGATGTCGGGGTTGAGTGGCGGGATCTAACTTAGAAATAGATATTTATTTCTGTAAGCTATTCTAGCATGTAAGGTGGGGGTGTCCGTTTATGATTATATCCTGGATCCATCGGATGTATATATATATATATATATATATATATATATATATATATATTTTTTTTTTTTTTTTTTTTATACTTTGTCGCTGTCTCCCGCGTTTGCGAGGTAGCGCAAGGAAACAGACGAAAGAAATGCCCCCCCCCCCCCCATACACATGTACATACACTCGTCCACACACGCAAATATACATACCTACACAGCTTTCCATGGTTTACCCCAGACGCTTCACATGCCTTGCTTCAATCCACTGACATCACGTCAACCCCTGTATACCACATGACTCCAATTCACTCTATTTCTTGCCCTCCTTTCACCCTCCTGCATGTTCAGGCCCCGATCACACAAAATCCTTTTCACTCCATCTTTCCACCTCCAATTTGGTCTCCCTCTTCTCCTCGTTCCCTCCACCTCCGACACATATATCCTCTTGGTCAATCTCTCCTCACTCATTCTCTCCATGTGCCCAAACCATTTCAAAACACCCTCTTCTGCTCTCTCAACCACGCTCTTTTTATTTCCACACATCTCTCTCACCCTTACGTTACTTACTCGATCAAACGACCTCACACCACACATTGTCCTCAAACATCTCATTTCCAGCACATCCATCCTCCTGCGCACAACTCTATCCATAGCCCACGCCTCGCAACCATACAACATTGTTGGAACCACTATTCCCTCAAACATACCCATTTTGCTTTCCGAGATAATGTTCTCGACTTCCACACATTCTTCAAGGCTTCCAGAATTTTCGCCCCCTCCCCCACCCTATGATCCACTTCCGCTTCCATGGTTCCATCCGCTGCCAGATCCACTCCCAGATATCTAAAACACTTCACTTCCTCCAGTTTTTCTCCATTCAAACTCACCTCCCAATTGACTTGACCCTCAACCCTACTGTACCTAATTACCTTGCTCTTATTCACATTTACTCTTAACTTTCTTCTTTCACACACTTTACCAAACTCAGTCACCAGCTTCTGCAGTTTCTCACATGAATCAGCCACCAGCGCAGTATCATCAGCGAACAACAACTGACTCACTTCCCAAGCTCTCTCATCCCCAACAGACTTCATACTTGCCCCTCTTTCCAAAACTCTTGCATTCACCCCCCTAACAACCCCATACATAAACAAATTTAAAAAAACCATAGACATTTTACAACCCCCCCGCAAACCTACATTCACTGGGGAAAACCCAAACACTTTCCTCTCTTCCTACACTACACATGCCTTTCATCCTCGAAAAAACTTTTTAAAAATTCTTCTAACCCAAATTTTTCCCCCCACACCATATATTCTTTAAACCTTTTCCCCAGAGCATCTCTATCAACTCTATCATATGCCCTTTTCCAAATCCATAAAACTACATACAAATTTCCTTTTGCTTTTCTAAGTATTTCTCACATACATTTTCAAACAAACACCTATCCCAACCAAACCCTACCACTTCCATTTATATATATTTTAAAAAATAATATATATTAAAAATTAAAATATATATAAAATTTTATTTTAAAATATTTTATATATATTTTTATATATATAATGGTCTTTATTTTTCCATTTGGGGCAAGATAAACGTCGGGAACAATTTAATTTACCCCAAGGAAAAAACTCCCCCCTGGGTGGGCCCGGTTTCCCAAAGGGCGGGATTTTGCTGTGTAAGCAGAAGCGGGTTTCAACATCCGCAAGTGCTTAAAATTTACAACTGGAGAGACTGTTTTACGTGGATTTATACGTTGTCCCGGGGCCCCTTTTTAGGGGGGTTGGTTTTTTAAAGGGGGTTTAAATTTAATTTCCCAAAAAAAGCATGGGATTGGGGGAGGGGGGAAAAGGGGAAAAATGAAATAACACCAAAAGGGGGAAAAAAAGGGAAATATTTTTTTAAGCCAATGGGCATAAAATTTTTGGGGGGCTCAAGATCCTGAAGTTTTTTGAGCACCGCGGAAAAAAGGGAAAGATCATACGAAGAGGGGGAAATAACCCTTTGGGCGGGCCCGGGTTTTCCCGAAAGAAAGAAAAGCAAGGGGGGGAAGTAGGCTTTATGTTCCCACGGAGGAACAGGGGGAAAAAGGAGGAAGTTAATCGGGAAACCGCGACTTAGGAAAAAGGGGTCGAGGAGGAGGGATTTTAAACCCCCCCTTTTAAAGGGAAGGGGGGGCGCCCCGGTTTTATCTTCCCCGCGGGGTCGTAGGCGCCAAAAGCGGGGTGGGGGAAAGGGGAGTGGGGGCACACAGGAAAGGAAAACCCCTTTTTCCTGTATTACTTTAAAAAAAAAAAAAAAAGAAGATATGAGGGGGCCAACGAGGGCTTTTTTTTCTGGGGGTCATTCAATCTGTTTTCTGACGCTATCTCGCTTTAGGGAGGATTTTCGCCAACAAAAGTTTGAAAGGGGGAAAAAGAAATAAATATAAAATAAATTTTTATATAAAATTTTATATATATAAATATATTAATTATTAAAAATAAATTTATATTTAATTAAAAAATTTTGTTCTACCAATAAATATTGTTTTTAATCATTTTAATTACCCTTTCCCAACATATCTTTTTCTGGTGTTACAGTACACACACCACACCCCAACAACAACACACACACAACAAAACACCAAACAAAACACAAAAACACACCCACACACACACATACCCACCAAAAACACACAATGCCAAAAACATCCCGACAAATTTTTGGGTCCTGGGAACTCCCCCATTTACTGCAGCTGTCGGTTTTCCTTACATCTATCAGACTAATTTTGCATTTTCCTTTTAATGTGTACGGGGCATTTGGGCCCTGGTAATTAAAATTTTGGTGCAACCCCACCACATCAATCGTGGCGCGGGGATTTTCCAGGGGGGGATGCGATGAACCCTCAATTTTTGTTTTTTGAATTTTAAAAAACCCGGTTGGGGGAAAAAATCACTTTTTAAAACATTAGTGAGACATGATGCGTCAAGAAGCAAAAACTCAATCCTGATAATTTTAATTATTCTACGGGCGGGGGAAATGTGTAAGTAAGGAGGATTTAACACCCCCTGCTAAACATCATCCCCCCTTCAACGAAAAAATACATAAGTGTCAAACCCCGGGCTCCTAAACTATCACAGAATTCCGCTTTTTATCCTATAAGGATGAGGGGCTTTTAATCATGGGATGGGAAAAAATGCCCCAAGCGGTATCGGAGGCCTGTCAAACGGGAAAATGGAAATTTTTGGGGTGGGAAACAACTGGTATTCCCAAGGGGTTTTTTGAAAACCTGCGAATTTAAGCACATTTCAGCAAATCATTTTAAAACTCTCTCAGACCCCGGGACCGTTTTATAAAATTTTTTTGTGTCCCCTCTTAAGGGGTAACTCTCTCGTACCTTTTGTGTGTTTGTGTTGTGTGTGTGTTTGTGGGGGTTTTTTTTTGTGTTGTGTGGGGGGTGTTTGTGGGGGTGTTGTGTGTGGGTGTGGTTTTTTTGTTGTTGTGGTTGGTGGTGGTGGTTGTTGGGGGTGTGTGGGATTTGTGTTTGGGGTGGTTGGTTGGTGGGGTGGGTTGTGTGTGGTTGTGTGTTGTTGGGGTTTTGTGGTTTTGTGGTGTGTGTGGGGTGTGTGTGTGTTCGCCCAGGGCCCCCGTGATTAGATTTTGTTTTTAAATAAGGGGAACAAAATAATAAGCAATTGATAAACACTTCAGCGTCCTTTTTTTTTTTTTTTTTTTTTTTTGAAGTATGTTTTAAACCCTTTAAACGAAGTGGCCGGGGATGCAGTAAATTTCAGTTTGGGATTAAAATTTTGCAAATAAATTTCCCAAATTTATATTCCCCGTTTTTTTGCCCCAACACTTTTTTTGGATGTAAATAGCCTGTCTCAGACCCATGGGCCGTGTGAAATAGGGTGGGGGCCAGAGGGGTCAAGGAGGTCACTTTTTAGAAAATGGGTTCAAACCCCCCCCTCCCCTTCCCCCCTCCTTTTTCCCTCCTCCCCCTCCTCCTACTCCTCCTCCTCCTCCCCTCCTCCTCCTCCCTCTGTTAGGGACATTTCCCTCTCCCGGGGTTTTCTTTTCCCAAATTTCCGCCACGGGAAAGTCATGTGCTCGAAAGTTTGGCCCCTTTAATTTCTTTTTTTGGCCAGTTTTAGGGGTTTTATGGGGGGGGGGGGTTTAGAAGGTTTGAAGGGGTGTGTTTGGGGTGTGTGTGTGTTTTGGGGGGTGTTGTGTGTGTGTGTGTGTGGGTGGGTGTTTTTGGGGGTGGTTTTTGTGGTGGTGCTGGTGCTGCGGGCCCGGGGGTCGTGCGTTTCGTGGTTGGGTGTGGGTTTTTTGTGGGTGTGTTTTTGTGGTTTTTTGTTGGTGTGGTGTGTTTTTGGGTGTTTGGTGGGGCGTGCGTGGCGTGGGCGTGCTGCTTTTTTGGGGGGTTTGGGGGTTGATGTGGTGTGTTTGTTTGGGTGGTTTGGTTGTGTTGGGTGTGGGTGCTCGTGCTGCGTGCTGCGGCGTGCTGCTTTCGTGCGTGGGCGTTGGGCGTGGGCGGTGCGTGGGGCGTGGGCGTGCGTCGGCGGCGGGTGCGTCCTGGGGTGTGGTGTGGGTTTGGTGACCGTTTCATTTTTTTTTTTTAAAAATTTTGGGGTTAAATTTTTTTCTTGAAGTTTGGGGCGGGAATGCCGTTGGTTTTAAAAGACCAAAAACCAACCAAAACACACACAATATTTCTTGCCCTCCTTTCACCCTCCTGCATGTTCAGGCCCCGATCACACAAAATCTTTTTCACTCCATCTTTCCACCTCCAATTTGGTCTCCCACTTCTCCTCGTTCCCTCCACCTCCGACACATCTATCCTCTTGGTCAACCTTTCCTCACTCATTCTCTCCATGTGCCCAAACCATTTCAAAACACCCTCTTCTGCTCTCTCAACCACGCTCTTTTTATTTCCACACATCTCTCTTACCCTTACGTTACTTACTCGATCAAACGACCTCACACCACACATTGTCCTCAAACATCTCATTTCCAGCACATCCATCCTCCTGCGCACAACTCTATCCATAGCCCACGCCTCGCAACCATACAACATTGTTGGAACCACTATTCCTTCAAACATACCCAATTTTGCTTTCCGAGACAATGTTCTCGACTTCCACACATTCTTCAAGGCTCCCAGAATTTTTGCCCCCTCCCCCACCCTATGATCCACTTCCGCTTCCATGGT